>NC_137047.1:24735819-24880819 GCF_032717465.1 Coenobita brevimanus | reverse complement strand
GGGTGCAAGAATACTTTATAGTAAGCGACACTGGTTCAACCACAGCACCCCTGGTGTCCGCCAATGCAGTATGTGGCCGGATGAACACTCCCAAAGTTTATTACCCTGGCGGGGCGCGAACCCTGGCTATATATATATATATCTATCTATCTATCTATTGCCAGACGCCTCAATCCCGTTTGGGGTGGCCACAAACAAATCGCCTCCAAGTCGCCCTGTCCCCCGCCATTTCACTGCCCCGCTCCCAACTCACCCCCCCCCCTCTCTCATATACCTCTCCACCCCATCCCTCCATCTCATCCTCGGCCTCCCCCTCCCTCTTCCCCCCTCCACCTCACTCACATACACTCTCTTCGTCAGTCTTTCACCCTCCATCCTCTCCACATGGCCAAACCACCTCAGTGTGTTCCTCATAACGCTTCCTATCACATCCACATCCACACCACAACGCTCCTTTATATCCTCATTCGTCAGCCTGTCTCTCCACGTGACTCCACAGGCTCCTCTTAAATAACTCATTTCCACTGCTCTCACTCTTGACTTGTGTCCTTCCAACAATGTCCAAGCTTCACTTCCGTACGTTAGAGTTGGTATCACAATACTGTCATGTAGTAACTTTTTCACTTCCATGCTCACTTCCCTGTTTCTTATCACTGCTTTCAAGGAACCAGCAACCTTTCTTCCCTGCTGTACCCTTTCAAGCACTTCACCCTCCAAACCTCCATCCTTACTCATCACACTACCCAAATACTTAAACGTACTCACATTTTCCAATTCCTCACCATCTAACCTCGCTGTACATTCACTAACTTCACCTCTCTCAAAGACCATCACTTTACTCTTCCCTACATTCACCTTTAGGTTCCGTTTCTTACACACTCTCTCAAACTCATCCACCAAGCCTTGCAGCTCCCCTTAGTCTTCACTCAACAACACAGTATCATCTGCAAACAATAGTACAGGGAGTTTCCAAACACTATCCTCTCTCACCAGGGCCACTCCAACATCCACTACCCTACCTTGTACCTCTTTTATTACCCCATCCATGTACAGATTGAACAACCATGGAGACATGACACATCCCTGTTTCAAACCAACTTTCAAAGAGAAAAATTCACTTAGTTCACCATCCACACGCACTGCAGCCTTCGCACCATCGTACATACTCTTCACAGCATTCAACAACTTCCCATCTACTCCATATATTCTTAACACTTTCCACAATCCTTGCCTATCCACCCTGTCATATGCTTTCTCCAAATCCATGAAAGCCGCATACAACTTCTTTCCCTTCTCTAGAAACTTTTCCACTAAAGATCTAAGAATGAATATCTGATCTACACAACCTCTTCCCTTCCTAAAGCCTCCCTGTTCTTCTCCAACTAATTTCTCTGTTCTTTCTCTAACTCTGTCTATAAGTATCCTACCATACACTTTTCCTATTATACTAAGAAGACAAATGCCCCTATGATTACCACACACTTCTTTTTCCCCTTTTCCTTTGTACAAGGGAATAATTATACCTGATTTCCAATCCTCCGGGACTCTACCTTCCTCCCAGGCCAATCTACACATCTTCCACATCCATTCTACTACTATCTCTCCCCCATGCTTCAGCATTTCACCACACACTCCATCAATTCCTGGGGCTTTCCGCGATTTAACTTTCTTCATTGCTTCCACAACTTCTATCCTACTGATTTCTTCCTGTCTTCTCACCTCCCTCCTTCTCCCAGCCATTCCCCAGCCACTTATACTCGCATTACTTCCATCCTCTACGTTCAACAATTCCTTAAAGTGTTCTCTCCATCTGCTCACTTTTTCTCCCTTCTCCACTAGTAATCTACCATTTTTATCTTTCACTCCCCTGCTAACTTCACTTCCACCCTGTCTTACTCTTTTCACTTCTCTCCAGAACATTTTCTTACAGTCCCTCCACTTTACACTCAAATTCCTTCCAAATTCCTCATCCACTCTCTTCTTACTCTCTCTTACTAATCTTCTCACCTCTCTCTTCCTTTCCACATATAACTCTCTCTTCCGCCTCTCAACTTCTTCCACGCCCCTATTTCTCACCCATTCATTGTATGCTTTCTTCTTTTGTGCCACAGCCTGTTTCACCTCTTCAGTCCACCACGCTGTTCCTTGCACACCCCTCCGTCTTCTCTTCCTTCCACACACCACATCACATGCTGCACATATTTCTTCTGTAAATATCTTACACACACCTTCCACGTCTCCCATCTGCTCCAATTCATATTTGCCCAATCGTTCCTCCACTTCTCTCTTATACTCTGCCTTTTTCTCATCCTCTTGTAACCTTTCCACTCTCCTTGCAACTACTCCTTCCTCTCGTCTTTCCCTTCTTCTATTCCTCCATCTCACTTGCATCCTAATTCTGGCCACCACCAAGTAGTGGTCAGAAAGTCCACTCCCCCAACCTCTATACACTCTTGCATCCTTTACACATCTTTGCATCCTTTCATCCACACACACATAATCAATCATTGCCTTCCTTTCATTCAGTTTACCACCCACCCTTCTCATCACTCGCCATGTATACCTGTGGATCATTTTATGCCTGAAGAGGGTATTGGCTATCACCAACCCCTCCCAGCACAAATGTCCACTAACGCACTCCCATTCTCATCTATCTCGGCAGGCACACCCCACTCACCAACTATTCCATCCACCTTCACATTACCAACTTTACCATTCATATCACCAATCAGAAACACTCTCTCATTCCTTCCAAACTTTTCCATGCACACCTCCACATTTGTCCAGAACTCTTCTCTCACTCTTCTAGCACGATCTTGCGTTGGCGCATACACACACACAATCGCCCACATTTGTATTCCAACTTTCAACTTTACCCACACAATCCTTGACCCAACTGATCCATACTGTCTTATGCTCTTCTTCCATCTTTTACTCACAACTATACACACTCCTTCCTTTGCCCTCTCATTCTCATCTACTCCTGCACATATACCCCATCCATACTCCCATTCTCTCACACTTTCTCCTCTCCATTTTGTTTCAGTTATTCCACATACATCCACTTTCGCACCCTCAAGCACCTGGACAATCTCTCTCTCTTTCACCTCATCATTTGCTCCTCTTACATTCCATGTACTCATTACCAAGTCCTTTGTCCGGTCCTGGGTCGTCATCGTTTGGTCAGTCCTTGTCCGAGGCTTCTTGTTTGTTTTTTTAGTTAGTTGTTTTCCGGGGAGGGGCACTAACCCTCCGCCAACCCTTTTAGTCGCCTTTTACGACAAGCAGGGATACTGGGGGAGTATTCTTGAAAACCCCCCTACCCCCAGGGGGTATATATATATATATATATATATATATATATATATATATATATATATATATATATATATATATATATATATATATATACTCGTTCTTGTCTGACCTACAACACTGCCACCAAGTCTGGTCCAAATCGAATCAAAATTGATTGAGTTATAAGGTCAAATCTTTGACCTTGCACTATGACTTTGATCTTTGACTCAAAGCTGAATCATTTCATTCTCGCCTTATCCTGTCTTTCGACGAAGCCTGGTCTAAACCTAAGCAAATTCTTTAAGTTGACCTTGTCATGTGAGCTTGACCTATGATATATCGTTCTCAAAAACATTAGGTCAAACCCTGGGAAACTTTCAACCTTTCCATAAAGTTTAGTCCAAACTATGTAAAGAAAAAAAAAACTTATTTAGTTTTGTTCACACACACACATACACACACACACACACACACACACACACACACACACACACACACACAGTACCCGACTTACAGTAAGGTGCGTAAAGGTGCAAAATTCACCTACAGTACTTCTAACATAAACATAACACTAAATCACATCCAAAACGACGTTAGTATTAGCGACAAGTACTTCAGCAAGAATCCGATTAACCCCTTCAATACTAGGATGACATTTTCCATTGCCCTTGCCACCACCAGACGATTATATTCAGCTTAAGAACAAACCTTGATATAAAAGAAGAATAATTATAACAACCTAACGAATTTACTAACATTCTGATTCACATTAACCATTCAAAAATTCTGATGCAAATAAATGATTCGCTGATATCACAATAAGATTCTGACTTATATTACCGTATTAGTAGTTTTATTCATCTTATCTGCACTAATATTTTGCTGTATATTCATCGCACTAATATTTTCGGCCATGAGACGCGAGAGGGACAGAGTGGGATACAAAATGGCATTCTTGAGAGCTATTACACGGAGGGGTGGGAGAGGGCAGGGCAGGAGGGGAGGGAAAGCAGGGTAGGAGGGGGAGGAAAGCAGGGTAGGAGGGGGAGGAGAGCAGGGTAGGAGGGGGAGGAGAGCAGGGTAGGAGAGGGAGGAATGCAGGGTAGGGGGAGGGAAAAGTAGGAATAAAGGAAAGAGGGGAGGAAAGAGGGGAGGAGGAGGAAAAGCATACAGGAGGGGTAGGAAAGCAAGGTAGGAGGTGGGAAAGAAGGAAAGGGAAGGCGGAATGCAAGGTACGATGAGGGAAAAAAGGAATGAAGGAAAGAAGGGAGGAAAGCAGGGTAGGAGGAGGGAAAGAAGGATTGAAGGAAAGAGGGGGAGGAAAGTTGGATAGGAGGAGGGAAAGAAGGCAAGAAGGGAGGGGGGAAGCAGGGTAGGAGGAGGGAAAACAGAAATGAAGGGAAGTGGGGAAAGCAGGGAAGGGAAAAGCAAACAAAGGGAGAGAAGCGGAGGCAAAGACGGGGGGTGGAAGAGGAGAGTAAGGTATGGAGGAGGAGAGAACGACAAAGAAAGAAAGGTAGGAGAGAGAAGAGAAAGCAGAGGGAGAAGGGAGGAGAAAAACGAATGTGGAGGAGGCCGGATGTGCGAAAGAGAGAGGAAAGCAGGAAGGGAAGAGAGAAGTTTGGGAGGGAGGATGGGTAACAGAGAGAGAGAGAGAGGAGGGAGAGGAGAGAAAGAAATGCAAAAAGAAAGTATGGAAGTGAGAGGAAAGTATGGGGGAAAGGAGAAAGTATAGAGGATGGAGGAAAGTAAGAACGCGAGAGGAAAGCAGGAAGGGGAGAGAGAGAGAGAGAGAGAGAGAGAGAGAGAGAGAGAGAGAGAGAGAGAAGGGGGGAAGAATGCGGAAGGAACAGGAAGAAGAGGAAGTAATGAGCCAGAAGGAACAGAACAGAAGTGACTGGAGACGGGGAAGGAGGTGTACGTAGGAGGAAGGATGGGAAAGGAAGGAAGGAAGGAAGAGACAAGATAAGGACAAGGAAGCACAGACGGAGACGGGAAAGAGATAGAACAATAAGGAGAGAGGAGGGACAGGAAATGGAGAGAGAGTGGGAAGGAGAGAGGAGACGAAGAAAAGGAACGAGGAAGAACGAAGAGATATAGAAAACAGATGGGAGAGAGGAGGAAGGGGAAGTAGGAAGAAGGGAGGAGAGGAAATCAAGGAGGAAGGAAAGGGAGCAAGATGGAGGAAAGGAGGGAGACGTAAACAGGAGAGAGAAGGAAGAGAAAAATAGGACGGAGGGAGGAGAGGAAAAGAGGGAAGAAAGGAAGGAGGGAAAGGAAACAGGAAGGAAGGAAAGGAAGGAGGGAAAGGAAGCAGGAAGGAGGGAGGAGAGGAAGAGAAAGAGGGAGGGAAGGGAGAGGGTGTGTGGCATGGTGGAGGTATTAAGCACTAAGCGTCAGTCAAGGGTGTTATCCGGGACTCATCTTAATGTGTTCACACCTCCGACCCATCCTGCCTCATCCCCACTCCCCCCCTCCCTCACTCACACCCCCTCCCTCCCCTTCTTCTTCTTCTCTCTCTCTCTCTCTCTCTCTGTTTCTTCATTCTTTTCCTTCATTCTATTCCTTCAAACTTCATCCATTCGTGCTTACAGAGCCATCTATCAATAGTACTGATGCCACTTACCCTCAGTTTAGGAATGACCTACATATTGGGCATGGCCTGCATACAATAAACCCGTATCCCGCGACAACATCTTTTTCGACTTCAGTAAGCGTTTCATAAAGTTCCCTACACCACTCCTTGAAAAACTAAAGGGGTTTAATTTCAGCTGCAATGTGTTCAGGACTCAAGACTAATAACTGGCGTACGTCATGTAAACAATGAGCCGTAACCGATGGAAAAGAATCAGACGATGAAAATACAAGTGGAGTGCCACAAGGTTCAATACCAAGTCCTCCTCTATTTCTGATTAATATAAATGAGGATTATACGGTAAAATATCCATATCTGCAGATGACTTTTTGCTAAACAGCAGCTCTAACCTTATAGGGTAGATGACTGCAAGAGACTGACAAAACTTTTTAAGGATCCAAACACGGCAACAAATATTATTGTAATTTAAGGTATGTACGGTAATGGATTATAATATACAACTCGAGAATGTTAATCAAGAGAATAAAGACTTATAGTAACAGATGTTCTCAAATCGAACCAACAGTGTTCAGAGGAAAACATGAGAGAGTTAGGTGGATTTATACGTATAATAATCGAACGCACATATTATAAAAAAAAAAAAAAAAGCCTCACCATCTACAAGCACCTAGTACGCCAACTGTTAAGAATGCTGTAATCTGCAATGGTCTTTAAATGTGTGTGTGTGTGTGTGTGTGTGTGTGTGTGTGTGTGTGTGTGTGTGTGTGTGTGTGTGTGTGTGTGTGTGTGTGTGTGTGTGTGTGTGTGTGTGTGTGTGTGTGTGTGTGTGTGTGTGTGTGTGTGTGTACTCTTTAAAAGTTAACAAGATGCTAGTAGACTAACTGTCTACTAGCATCATGGCTATAAAACTGCTTGTAAGCGTTTCCAGTCAAATGAATTAACATTTTTTTTCTTCAGTGCAGTTGTAAACATATGTAACTGCCTCGCAGTATGGTAGTCGGTGATACAGTGCTAAACTCTTAAGTGGATAAACAAGCTTATAACTCACAGTTAAACACGTTCACGCCCATTCAGAAGAAGGAAGACGCAGCCACATCGCAACATTGCCATCCATTTCATATTTAACCTGGTATTAATTTCACTGGCAGGCTAAGACTGTTATTACGAAAACCAAGGTGGTCCACCTCAATTTTCATGCTGGCTTCGGCTGGAGGACTTGGTGGGTGAGGGGGTGGCTCCTTGCTTTACTATCCTCATTACACTCAAAATTTTAGCATCACAATCATAAACTATCCTAGAATATACGGCCCCAAACCAGTAAGTCTGCTGCTGTGCGCCTCCCTGCATACTCTCATTCTCTCTCTCCTTCACACTCCTCATCTCACCTAATCCCTTCCCTCTCTTGTCTTTCCCATCACCCCCCCTTCATTTCTTTTTCTCTTCCTATCTTTACAATCTCTTTCTCTCCTCCTCTGCCTTCTTTCACCCCCTTCCACCCCTCTCTGCATATTATCTGCAACGCCATGAAACCCAGATCTGTTTATACTTTTTTACCTCCTTCGTTTCGTCGTTCGCCATCTACATACCTACTAATCATCCTTGCCTCCAATTCATTATCTATTTTTTCTACATTCCTACCTACTTACTCGTTTACAATCAGCGAAGTAACTTACCTACCTACTGACCTACCTACTTACCTGGCTACCTGCGTATTCCAATCTTCCTCTTCTGCTCGTTCAATATTCCTCATTAGCATATCAAAGGTCCTGATGATAACTGACCAAGGATGGGTGATAGGAGGAGGAGGAGGAGGAGGGGGAGGAGGAGGAAAAGAAATACAGTGAAAGTAGGAAATAAAAACAGGAGGAGGAGGAAGGGGTGAGGCAAGAAAAGGGTGAGAAGAAGAAGAAGGAGAAGAAGAAGAAGAAGAAGGAGAAGAAGAAGAAGGAGAAGAAGAAGAAGATGATGATGATGATGGAGGAGAAGGAGAAGGAGGAGGAGGAGGAGGAGGAGGAGGAGAAGGAGGAGGAGCAGGAGGAGGAGCAGGAGGAGGATCTACAGAATATACAAGAGGAGTAAGTTAACTCTCAAATGTATCTGTTACCTTACGTATTTTCCCTCCATGTAACATCAAACGTTTTTATACGTCACAGAAAAACCTACTGTTGTTTTGGGGTAAAGAAAGACTGGGAGCCGATGCGAAATTACGTCTGGTATAATAAAAATAGTGAAAAATAATGAGGACAAACAAGGGAGAAGGAAATGAGGAGAGCAAAAGGCGAGAGTGAATTGAAGTTATTAAAGTGGAGGTGGAGAGAAGAGAAGAAAGGGGAGAGGGGAGGAGGGAAGAGGAGGAGAGGGGGGAAAGGGAAGGGGAGGGGAGAAGACGAGAAGAAGGAGGCGGAGAAACACACACACACACACACACACACACACACACACACACAACAAGAACACAGCCAACAAAATCGCCTACCTTCACAAAGAGATTAATATTCATGAAAATCATATACAGGATTATTTACTGTCATTGCTATTATTATCCACTGCCTCACTATCATCAGCAGGTGAAAATAAATGTAAATAAATGGCTTCCTCTTCCTAATTTTCCTATCTTATTTCAGTATCCTCAGTCCAAGCACATAATTACACTCGCGGGCGGTGGGAGTATGTAAAGGATTTGTTTTGCGTGTGTGTGTGTGTGTGTGTGTGTGTGTGTGTGTGTGTGTGTGTGTGTGTGTGTGTGTGTGAGAGAGAGAGAGAGAGAGAGAGAGAGAGAGAGAGAGAGCAAAAAGCTGTAACTTAAGAAATTTTGATCCACTTTTAACCAAATCTTGTGGATATGGTGAGGACAAAATGTTGAGGGTCACCCAAGAGGTTAACCAGTTTTCCGAAGAACAACAGACCAATATCAAGATCATATGGTAAGGTAGACTTAAGCACTTTTTATCCAGCTTAGAACAAATTAGGTTGACGGATTCAGGTGTAAAGCAAGACATCAAGTGATTCGAATTTGATAACAACCATTCAAAAATCAAGGTCACAGGGTAAGGTCAAAGGTCATGGTCACACAGTAAGGTCAAAGGTCAAGGTCACATAGTAAGGTCAAAGGTCAAGGTCACATAGTAAGGTCAAAGATCAAGGCCACAGGGCAATGTAAAATTCGACCTGTGTTTGTGTGAATACAAAATAAGTAAAGCCAATATGATCTGATCTGGACCCAACGGGGAACGGTATGAGGGTCATCCAAGAGATTGATTTTTTTTTTTTTTAATAAAGCAATAGATCAAAGGTCAAGGTTACATGTCAAGATAAACAGTTTTTGTCCGATTTAGATCAAGCTTGGTGGAAGAGTTGAGTATAGTCTGGATGAAGGGGGTTGATTTTGAGAACAATCAGTGAAACGGTCAAGATCACTGGGCAAGATAAAATTTTCATCCCTTTAACTCAACCAGTTTTGACTAAAACAAAACTGATGGATGAGTTGAGGGTCGCCCAAGGATGAAGAGAACTGATATTGAGAACACTGGATCAAAGGTCTAGGTCACAAACCAAAGTCAACTCACACAGTATTGATGTGATTTGGACCAAACTCGGTGGAAGGGTTAACGATCAAACAAGAATAAAGTAATTCGATTCTGAGAACAATCTACTGAAAGTCAAGATCACTAGGCAAAGACAAATGTTCGATCCTTGGATCAATCGTAGGGCATGAGTGTTGGACTCTCTAGGTGCTCCTTCTTGTTTTTAGTTTACTATCCCTAAATCCAGGCAATTTATTGGGAATGACTCTTTGAACCGGAAAGGTTAAATACAGCCTTCATTAACTTCGTGACAACCATAGGTACAGTTGCCTCCACTTATAAGTACTACAGAGAATGATTTGTTCAAGGTTCTGTGTAACAATAGACTGTGTATTTGTATTTGTATGTATATAATGTCTCACGTGTAGTGTGTTGGAACAAACCAGTTCTAGCGATCAGGCCACAGCAGAAATGCAACGTAAGCAAGTACACTGGTGCTACATAACACCCTAAACCTACGAGACCCCAAACTACAGTATTTAGAAGTGGAGGCGACTGCACTTCCTAAAATGAATATAAACGTTTGCTGATGGCATATGTAAATGGAAAATACGTCATCCTAGTCAAGTGTTATTGTTTTTGTTGCTGAATAACCTTGGTGTCTGGCTGAGCAGACCCATCAACTGCAGGCAAGCAACCGTCCCCGTAGGACCGTCCCGTCCAATGAAGGGGTATACCAAATATCAGTAACGAAATCCAAATCGCTGAAATCTGAATATGATTTTTCTTTTTACTATATCAATTTTTACCTATTTAGCCTGATTATCTTTCTTCTTTTCTTTTCTTTCTTTTTTCCCACCATGCCATTTGCAGACACTGTGTTCAGCTTACGAGAGATTTCTTGTAATGAGAGAGTTAGTAAAGCGTATATATATCTTCTGCAGTTAGTACTGCATCCATTCAACTGAATAAAATGGTCAGGAGTAGAGTATAACGGATATGATAGTGAGACAGTGAGCTCCTTTACTACGACATCGTTTATTTGAATATTCTAACTAACTCCAGACGGTTTATTCGGCTCTGAGGAAGCTTTTCATGCTGAGATTAATTAAGTCTATATCAAGCCCCTCTCGTCGAAATGTTTCCCAAAGTTTGATTAAAATAAAACCCTTATCGCTGTACCGCATGATGGCTTGAGCACCAGTCATTCTCTAATCAATACTTTGTTCTCCAACCATGCTTTAGGTTGACCTACTTAATGCTGAATCACCAGTCATAAACCCTCAAATCTGCGCTGGAATCTGATGTAACTGGTCAATAAAATAGTAACAAACATCTCACCAGGCGAGAAAAGCTTTCCAATGAAGGGGTAAATCTCATACAACTGAGATGCTTCAAACAGGGTTCTCAGCTCAAAAACTTAGGTATTTATCACTTCTTCCGAAGCACCCTGATCACTGACAGTCTAAATCAAAGTCTGTCTGATATGACCTACATCCTAGACACCCACATCCTTCGGGCCGGCACGCATATATAAGGTAGTTAGCAACGAAATGATGCACGGCTTATCAAAGAATCCGTTGACATTCATCCTTTCCTCCTTTTACAAGAAACCCTTCGTCTGTGAAGAGAAATTCCTTGCGCCAGCTCATACGACTAGCATACGAGTGTCCTTGTACTAGCCAGTGCTGACTCATATCCGACATGAGCAACCTCCCTGACTAAAGACCAACACCACGACACTCCACGGCTGCTGCATGGGTTTCATACATGATGCTGTCCTAACGGCTCATCATCTTAGAATATTAGGCACATCATCAGTGTTCAGGACCACCAAAGCGTACTCCTAAAAAAATCCTAGTCTTGAACTTTTTGCACGAAACAGGGAACTCAGAGGATGAAATAAGTGTAACAAACGGTCTCTCTCTCTCTCTCTAAAAAAAAAAAAAAAAAGTACAAAAAGAAAGACCTATAGAGATTATAAAAATGGCAGTGGAACTGAGAGAGTCTTTTTGAACATTTTGTGGTCGGGACAACTAACGCCACACAGTTTTCTTCAGGTAAGAATGATTAACAGGACCCTGAGAGTGCTTAGTGCAGATCTACGGTAGCGATAACAACGGTGGCCACTTGTCAAAAATTCAGTATTCCCAGACCTTCATACCCAGATACTGTATGTATAAAAAATCTATAACGATGTGGTTAATCGTTATAGCCACGCTTTCTGTTATTCCAGTAGCATCACTTTACCTCTGAGTCAAAGTCTATCAGTTTTATATCTCTGAAGTCTGCAAGAAACAAGCAAAACGATACTACACCATTCATTATTAACAAAAGTGCTGTTTCAGCTTATCAACTACTGTAATGATAAAAATGAATATAACAAAACAAGTAAAAGGAAAATATGGACTGGTGAATCTTAAAGGGAAATAATTCCAGGAATGGGAAGGAACTCGGCGCATCAATCACAATGAAAATTCAACTGCGCCACAAGAGATGAGCAATTTGGAGGCAGAGAGACTGAGGGAGACGGCATGAAAGGTCCACAGACACACATACGAGAGGCACAGAAGCGAGAACAGATGGAGACTAATACCCATCTCCCTCGGAAATTATCGCCGGGACTCGAACCCCGCCCGAGATAATTTAGTGATACTCCCGGACCATCACAGCGACCGCCCTGGTGTGCCTGGCGGTGCTCTTTTGTCCAGGGGCGCGCATTAACCTGCTGAAATATGGCGAGAGGCGGCCTGGGGGGGCTGCAAGAGAAGGGAGGGAGGAAGGGAGGACAAGGGAGAAGAGAGGTGGAGGAACGGAGGGAGGAGGGAGTTGGTGGAAAGGAAGGAGAAGAGGTAAAGGAGGTGGAGAGAGGGAGGGAAATCAGGGGGAGGGAGTTGGATGTAGAGAGGAGGGGGAGGAAAGGGTGTTGGATATAGGGAGAAGGAGGGGAGTTCGAGGAAGACAGGGAGAAGGGGGAAAAGAGCTGGATGTAGGGAGAAGGAAGGAAGGAAGATGGATACAGGGAGAAGGAGAGAAGGGAGTAGGATGTAGGGAGAATGAAGGATGGGAGCTGGATATAGGGAGAACAGAGGGGAGAAGGGAGCTGAATGTGGAGAAGGGAGCTGGAGGGGGGGGGGAAAGGGATGAAGGGAGTCAGAGGAAGCAGAGAAGAGAAGGGAGGATAACTTAGGAAAGAGGATGTGGTGCTGGAAGAGAGAGGGAAAGGATGTGGGGGAAGGGAATATGAGTTAAGGAAAAATCTGGGCTGGTATTGGGTAAGGAATGGGGGATGATGAGGAAAGAGGGAAAAGGAAGGGAAGAAAACTTGTCGACTATGAGGAAAAGGAAAATGGATGTTGGAGATTAACCTAGGGAGAGAGGATGGAACTGGGGGCAGGGAGGATAACTTGGAAGAAGGAGGAAAAGAGAGTTAGAGGACGAAAGGAGGACAGCGTTAGTAGGAATCTGGTGGAAGGGAGAAAGGGGGTCAAGAGAAGGAGGGAAGGGAATAGAGGGAAGGGATGATAGGCAGGGAGAGATCTACAGAAAAACAATCAGGCGGGGGGAGGGGGAGGAAGGACAAGAAGCAGGGGAAGAGAAGAAAAAGAATCTGGGGAAAGAAAGGATAGGAATCAGGGAAAAGGGAGAAAAACTGTGATGGGAGAAAAAACGAATCACAGAAAAGGGAGAAAAATAATCAAGCGTCGAGGAGAATGAATCTGGGGAGTGGAAGCCATGAATCCGGGGAATGGGTGAAGAAGAATCAGGAGAAGGGGAGAAAAAGAATCAGTGGAAGGGGAGAAAAGGAATCAGTGGAAGGGGAGAAAAGGAATCAGTGGAAGGGGAGAAAAGGAATCAGTGGAAGGGGAGAAAAGGAATCAGTGGAAGGGGAGAAAAAGAATCAGTGGAAGGGGAGAAAAAGAATCAGTGGAAGGGGAGAAAAAGAATCAGGGGAAGGGGAGAAAAGGAATCAGTGGAAGGGGAGAAAAAGAATCAGTGGAAGGGGAGAAAAAGAATCAGGGGAAGGGGAGAAAGGGAATCAGGGGAAGGGGAGAAAGGGAATCAGGGAAAGGGAATGAAAAGGATTAAGGAAATGAGAGAAAAGTAATTAGGTGAAAGGGGAGAAAAATAATGAATAAATCTGAGGGAAAGTAGGAAGCTAAGGATGTATCGAGGAAATATGTGACGCATGGGAGATGTTTGCAGAAGAATGAATTGCCAGGAAAAATATTGAAGGGTCGAATTCTCCTTGGCTTAGGCTGAGAGATTCCGTATTACTTCTTATTTTCAGCGATTTCCTAACACCTTTCTCTCAGCCTTCAATTTTGTCTGTATACCTTATCATGCTCAAGTGTGTTATCCTTACCAACTATGTCGATATGGAAAAGCTAAAAATCACAAGAAAGATAATATTTAGGCGTAATACAGAAAATAAATAGTTAAGGAAACAGCGCTACGAAGGCCCCCATACTAACAAAAACACGGACTGGCAGACAGGTAAGAGGGGGACAGGAAAGGGGAAGGTGGAGGCTAGGTGTGAAGTACGGGATGAGTTATGGGGCTGATAAATGTGGTAGGGGTGATTGAGGAGTTTGGAGAAGGGGATAGAGGAGGAGGGGGTAAAGTTAGATTTGAGGGAAGGGACGTGGAGGAGGGGGGAAAAGAAGGGGAGGGACAGACGTAAGAGGGGAAATGATTAAGACAAAGTATGAAGAAAGAATGAATGAGGACTGGAAAAGGGGAAGGTGGAAATTAGGACAACAGTAAGGAAAGAGTTATGGCGATGATAGTGGGGTGGAGGTGCCGCTGCAGAGGGGAGTTTGGGAAGGGGCAGAAAGAAGGAGATGGTAAAGATAATTATGGGGAAAGAGCAGAGGAGGAGAAGGGGGAAAAAAGAAAAGAAGGGATAGATTTGGAGAGAAAAAGAAGGGGAGGGGTCGATCTGAAGGAAAATGACTGAAAGAAAATAAGGAGAAAGAAATAATGTAGAACTGAAAATGGAAAAATTGAGAGTATGGGTGAAAGTAAGGGAAGAGTTATGGGAATCATAGACGGGGTGGGGGGGGGGTGCTGATGTGAAGAGGAGGAACTGAGGAAAAGAAGGAAGGGGGAAACGGTAGTCAGATCTGGGGGAAGGAAATGGGGTTGGGGACAAGAGAAAGAGGGATGGTTTGGGAGGAATGAAATAATAGTAGGCTACAGAGAAAGAGACAGTGTGGAATGGAAATTGAGATGTGGAGGGAAATGACATACAAAGGAGATGTAAGCCCCGGGAAATGTAAATGTGTATAGGAAATGTGAGAATAAATGAATGGACATGAAAAGTTAACAATAATGGAAGAACCTGGACTCCTCTCACTCCTTGGAAATTTACTCGACTGAAGAAAATCGTATGGAGTCAGCATCAATACAATTCCTAGATGAACTAACAGCAGAGAAAGGATTATTCGATACAGCTTTTTATGTGTTTTATCTCTAGGAGTGATCTCAGGTGAACACAGTAATTAAGTGTTCAGTGCAACAAACGTGGTAAAGGGGTAAGAGAATATGGAGGAACAGAGAGAGAAAAAAAAGGCAAAACTGAAGGAGAAATGGAAGCGAGGAGTGAGACAGGAGGAAGGAGCCGTGAAAGAAAAACAGGGAATGAGAGGGAAGTAGGTACAGGTGAGGAGAGAATGGCTGGAGGAGGAACAGTAAGAAAGAGAGGAATAACAAAAAGTGACGTACGAGACATAAAGAATGAGAGCACAAAGAAAGAGAGTTAAGGGGTGGATGTCAGACCCGGTGAATAAAAAGAGAGCAAAAGAGAGACGAGACAGGTAATATGAAGTGCATATGAGAGAGAGAGAGAGAGAGAGAGAGAGAGAGAGAGAGAGAGAGAGAGAGAGAGAGAGAGAGAGAGAGAGAGAGAGGAAAAACAGCAAGGATGACAGTGGGAAATATGGGGAGGAGGAAGAGGATGAGAAGGAGAAGGAAGAAGAAGAAGAAGAAGAAGAAGAAGATGATGATGATGATGATGATGATGATGATGATGATGATGAGGAGGAGGAGGAGGAGGAGGAGGAGAACGACGACGACGACGACGAGATTAAGGCGGAGGTGTAGGAGGGCAAGGGTAGGGAACGTTGCCTCATTACACTGCCATTTCTCAGGTCCATAGAGGAACGTTTTATGTCCTTATTATATGCTGTTTCTCTCTCTCTCACACCCCCCTCCCCGTCTCCCACTCTTCATACCCCCCTCCGCCTTCCCTCCCACTCTTTCTCACTACCTCCCTCTTCCCTACCTCTTTCTTCCCTCCTATTCTTACGCCCAATCACTGCCCTCCTCCCCCTCACACACACACACACACACACACACACACACACACACACACACACTCATAGTCACAGAACACACCTGATATTAATTCTACTGATCAACGCATCCTCTGCAATACAAAATATACTCGTCTGCTTCAAGTACAGGATATTGGAAGCGTGAAAGGTGTGAACAGATTTTCCGAAGTTCGTGACAGAGTAAAATTATTTGAGGTGAGGGAAATGTTCTCTGGGTTTTATTGCAATGGAAGTTAATCTTGTCCTCGCTCATGTTGTTGGAAAAAATTTTGAAATAAACCACCAGTGAACTCGAACCCTCTGCTCCAAAGTACCCATTTTTTTCAGTACCCCTCTCAATGCCCACCACAATTCTACTTTATCCTCATTTTTTTTTCTCCCCCCACCCCTACCACAATTCCACTTCATTCTCATTTTTTCTCCTCTTCATTCTCATCCACTATTCCACTTCATCCTACTTTTTCCTCTCCACTCCCACCACAATTCCACCGTATCCTATTTTTTTCCTCCCCACCCCCACCACAATTCCACATCATCCTAAAATTGTTCCTCCTCCCCACCCCCAACAGAATTCCACTTAATCCTACATTTTTTCCCTCTTCCCACCCTCACTACAATTCCACCGCCTCCAAATTCTTTTCTCCCAAGCCCATTTTATAACCAAACACTTTCATCCTTGGACATTTTGAAATAAGCCTTCACCGCCTTCAAACCATCAATCCTACAACACCCATTTTCACAGAGTATACATTCCAACACCAACCTTACTGTCCATCAGCATATCCAATTCATCAACCCATTCCTATGCTTATTATGTCCATTTCTTTACCCCTTCTTTGAAGGTTTTGTGGTGCAACACAGTCACACGGTCAACGATGGGGTTCGTTTGCAAGACAACCGAGGCTGATAAAAGTTTCGCAGAAGGGTGGGGACGGATTGCAGTGTAAGATGGAAGGATGGGTATGTGGAGATGTATGCAACAAGTGCATGTAATGCAAATATATAAAATGTTCTTTATGTATGTATATCCCTCACTTGAAGTAAACGGAATGACTGTTTGAAAGATGATCATCCTAAGAAAAGATACTGATGATCATACTACATCGCAACAAACAGACGCTCCTGCGAGGTTGTGCTTAAAACTGATTGTCTTGCTGTGGTGATCAATAGGTCAAGAGATACTTATTTTGGGGTCGGATAAGACATGGTCGTCATCAAAAGTATTATTCAGTTGGCGGCCATATTGACTGATGTTTACAGTACTAGACACCAAATGAAAAAATATAGTTTAATTCATATATATATATATATATATATATATATATATATTCATTTATTTATTTACTGACATTTCTATTATAAATATATAGTAACGGACAGTCAAAATTATGAATGTTTATGAAGACACAGGCGTAGGCTATGAGTGCCGGAATGAGTTGGTAAGTGCTGGTGAGATATATGAATGTATGTAATTCTAAGTCAGCGTTTCTTAACCTGGGGTGCTAGCGCCCCCAGGGGGTGCTGAAATCAATTTTAGGGGGTGTTGGAAAATGCTGCATTATATTTTTTCTTACTGGATTTGCTTAGTATTGGCATCCTTGATTTTTTTTTTTTTTTTTTTTTTTTTTTTGAGACTATAAAATAAACCGTCGGGCAGTACTTCACTTCACTTTAACCCTGCAGTAGTGTAGCAAGAGTCCCAGTAACCAGATGTAGAGGGGTGCTGGACTGACACCTTATTACAGGGGGGGTGCTGAGGTCGGAAAAGATTAAGAAATGCTGTTCTAAGTGATTGGTGTGTGCAAGGCCAGTGTCTTTAAAATAAAATGAACAAGGCTGAATGTAACCCACAATGAGGACTTGGACTTACTGTGGCGCATAGTTGATTGTCTCCGAGTGTTGCAGAGAACAAGAAAATATCGTCAAGTTTATTAGTGTCGAAAACTATCCGTGAGCACATGAGAGCTCTTAACAATTTCTTTTCCCAGAACTGAATGAAAAGACTTGCTTTGGGACTCGGCGGGTGCTAATGAGTGACAGGCGTGAGTATGATTCACGGTGCTGAGTGCTACTGTGTAAAATGCCTGAGAACATGAGTGAGAATGGTGGAGCAGTGTGGTGTTATTGTACCTCAGGCAGCAGCAACACCTCAAGCCAGTTGTTGGACGCACCCTGTCAACCCTTCCTGGTGGTCCGACCCTGCCCCTCCCTCTCACACCTCCCCCCCTTCTCATGCCTCCTCTCACATCTCCCCCTCCTTCCCATGCCCTCCTCTCATTCCTCCCTTTGCTCTCGTACCTCCCTTCTTCATGCCTCCCTCTCACACCTTCCTTTCATAGCACACCTCCCCTCCTTCAAATGCCTTCCTCTCGCAGCTCCTCGCCTTCTCATGTCTTCCTCTTGCATCTCCCCTCTTTCTAATGTCTTCCTCTCATATCTCCCTTTCCTCTCACGCCTCCCCTCCTTCTCACGCCTTCCTCTCATACCTTCCTATCCTCTCACACCTCCCCTATTACTCATGCCTTCCTCTCATACTTCCCTTTCCTCTCACACCTCCCCTCCTTATCAAGCCTTCCTCTCATTCCTCCATTTTCTCTCACACCTCTCCTCCTTCTCATGCCTCCCTCCCACGATTCCCCTCCTTAAAAAGTCTTTATTCTAACACTCCCTCGCATACCTCCCTTTCCCCTCACGCCTCCCTCCCACACTTCCCCTTCGCATTCTTCTCCGATCATTTTTTTTCTTTCCTCTCTCCACGCTACACTTCACACACACCTCCCTACTTGAGTCAGAATTTTCTCCCTCTTTCACTACCCCTCCTGTGTGTCTCCATGTCTCTCTGTCACTTCTTCCCTCTTTACCTTACCTTTCCCTTGCTGTTTGTTGCTCATCCCACCGTCTCCCTCTCCTATCCTTCCCTTTTCCCCATCCGCTCCCCTCTCCTCTTCTTTCCTATCTTTCCTCTTTCCTCATCCTCTCCCTTCTCCCTTTCTCTCCAATCCTTTTTCCCAAACTCTTCTACTCCCATCTATCTTCTTTCCCCTCTCTCTCCCTTTCCTTCTTCTCTTCCCATCTATTCCTCTTCCTCTCGCCCTGTTCACTCTAATATCGATTCCACTCTCTCCCAGTCCCTCTCCCTCAAATTCTTCCTCTCTCCCCATCCATTCTCCTCTTTCCTTATCCTCCTCCTCCTACCACCCATTCGCTTTTCCTCCTTTCCCTCCTATCCTTCTTCTCTACCTATCCTTCTTCCTCTTTCTCTCTTCTTCCAATTCTTCCTCTCTCCCCATCAATTCTCCCCTCCCCCTCCTTATTTATTACTCTAACCACTCATCTCTCCCCTCCCTTTTCCTTCCCCTCTCCTACCCCTCCCCATCCCCTGCTCTCTCTCCACTTTTCCTCACGTTACCCCATCATGTCCTCCCTCCCATCCATTCTTTCTCTCTCCTATCCTCCTCCTCCCCTCTTCCCTCTCTCCGCCCCCCAATCCCTCCCACCCAACCTCCCCAACTGGCCGTGGGCATGGGTGGGTGTGTTGGGGTCTTGAGTCATCTGGGGTGTTGGGATAGCCACCTTTACAACCCACCTACACCTGGCCCACACACTGCAGCCCCATCATTACCCTGCAACCCACAACACAAACAACACCACAACCAGCCTGTAAAGTAGTGCAACATGACCTTCAGCCTGACCTAATACCTGTAATGTAATTTGTAAAGTGGTATAATTATAAGCAAGAACAAAGGCCGTCATACACCAAAAGCCACACCAGCCACGATACGTATATATAACATTTCTGAAGCTACCCTGGGAACGCGACGTGGTATGACTCTTGGGTCCGTATTCTCTATGTATAAGGAAACTCCCTAACACCTTTTCCTTAACGATTTATTTTCCGTACTACGCTTTGCTACTGTCTCGTGTCTTGTCTGCGTCTTTTTTTAACACCAACATAAAAGGTAAAAATACCACATTAGGGGTTATTAGCAGCAGGAATAAACCGCAAAGTGAAAAGTGATACGAGCCTCCTTAACCGAAGAGAACATGAACTTTAGTGTGCGTTACCCGAGTGAATAAAAACAGCGGCTATTCAACGACACATAGCTCGCCTACATAGCGTGGCTGGCGTAGCTTCCGGGAAGAGGACCTTCAGCACTGTAACAGTTGCAACAAGGTCATCAACGGCTTGCAACATGATGTAAAATATATAACATCGTCTTAAGCCTAAAAATACAGTATACCGAGTTTGCATAAATGATAGTCTTTTTCCTTCTTCTATCCACCACGTCACCTCAGTCAGGCAAATTACTGAAGACTTCGATATGAAAATGGGTTTGAAATATTGTGAGGGATGTCTTCTTTGATGCTGACCATTCAACCCCAGGACGTCATTATTTTGTCCTTGTTATTTCGCTGATCTGTTCATCTTAGGATTGAGTTTTTGAACTCTGGAGTTAGACACAGCCATCATTAGCCTTCACAACCTGGAAGTTCTTCTATACTTAATAAAATCGTCTGGTGGCAGAGAGAAAAATCAACAAAAAGACACCATCGTACTGAAAGTTAGGCGTGTTTATATACAATACATGTCATATCGGGGCCGCCAAGGAATGGACACTGAGCAAGCAGGCCAGTCTGAACCTAGAGGGAATACAGATGGAATTAACTCTTCTTATGTTTACACAAAATACCGTGCTGCCTGTGGATGAGAATGAAATGTTCATATTCCCATATGGAATAGTGTTGCAAGCATCCTTACAGCCCATCCTACGTAGGAAGATGGAATACTATAACTCAGATTTTTTTCAAACAGATAGATAGATATGTTGTAGATCTACCCATGCCACAGGTACAGTGCATGGGAAACGGGGTTGAGGTAATGATGATATGTAAAGCTTCCAATCTCTCACAGAGTTGTCCAACATCAGAGTGCACCCAGCATTGTGCAAGGAGACCATTCCCCTCTATCATCCGCCTCAGGCACTGGACGTAATTATATTGTGCCAAACCCGAAACATCAGGTCACTGCCTACACCACTCCCGCCTCGTCCCAGTACACGTGGCAGACCAAGGTGGCCTGTGGGTCCGCTCAGGCGAAGGTGCGGTGTCTGGACTTGCGTGCTGGTGTTACCTTGATATGCGTAACTTTTTTTTTTTTTTATCCCCCCTCGTACCTTCGATAATTTTTTCTTCCCCTCTGTTGCCGCTTTTCACCGGCCACACACTCCACTCTTCTCTGTATTTATATTCTCTCTGTTCCTAAGAATACTCAGTAGAATATTGGACCTTCACACTTGCGCGACAACACAGCAAATCCAGAGTCGTGTAGATACGAGTACAGTGTAGACTAGCTAAATTCGTTCGGTTTGTCATAAGTCTGACGAAAATATATTCAAACAACTAATTCTATCCATACATCAATGAAATCTGATACAGTACATCAAAGCAGTGCAAGTGTTTCATTATGTAAATATACTGTACATAAATTTCTTCGCATGTGCACCAAGCATGCCCATACGAAAGATATCTTCAAAATAACTGGAAGCAAAGTAGATTTAAATGTGGTACCCGTCATTTATTCATCGTTAATGGACAGATGAGGTCCAAGAAAATTTAAAGAAAGCAGAAACAAAAAAATACACAAAACAGATCGCCCCAATCGGTACTGCTTGGACATAATTTTGTTCGACGATAAAATTCATAAAATAAATCAATATAATGGAGGCAAATACTAAAATGCTGATGTATCCTCCGAAATTCAACGTAACTCTCGCTCAGCAAATTATTCCTTCATCATTTACGCCGAGGACGAAGTGTTTAGGTGTGAGAGTTTTCGACCATAAGTCTTGAAAGTGATCGCATTAATATTTCGTCAGAATTCTCTAAGGGTGTACGAGTGTGTGGTTCTGATTAAACCAGTTGATAACGATTACCTTTTCTTTTTTTCTAGTATAATTCATGAATACTTAAAAAAGCATGGATAACAGTACTGCTTACTTTCATTTTTGTGTGATTCACCGTTTCACGTATAGTACTACTTTCTGCAGTTTCTACAGAATCTGGGCATTGTAATCCAGTAAAGTGTTGCTTCTGCCTATTTGTGTGCGAATATAAGTACATTCAGTGAAATTTTATCAACTGCACCAGTGTACATTACCTTTATTCTTACTGAAGTTCTCCGCTGTACTCTCAGATCCATCTTCTTACAATTTCGCTGTTATACTCCCTGTAATAACGCACCTTTCTGTAAAAGAATACGACTAAAGTTAGCACAAGCTAAAATCAAGTTCTTTCATTTCTCTTAAACTATTTATTATCATTGTTGTTAGTTTTTTTTGTGATTATGTCTGGATAAAACTGCAATATGAAAGGCAGTTTACATTCCACTAAAAATCAAAACACACTGATTGAAGGAGTATTTCCCGGACTATCGTAAAGATACAGTCAGCCTGATCACCCTCCTTCCCATGCTAGTTACTTGGGTACAATCAAAGTGAAAGTCAAAGTAAGAGAGTTCAACAAGGTGGTAAGTAATGATCTGATGGGATGGAGGGTAGAGAGGCCTCACCCACTCCTCACTCCCTACCCTCCCTCTCACCACGTGGCTCCACAGCGTCTTTGTCTCTTATGTAATAAAACAGTGAGTGTATTTCTGCTGCTGCAGGATGTACTTTAGTGGATGGCAGACCACGGAGTACATTACAGAGCTGAATTACTTTTTTTTTTTTTTTTATCTGCCGATCCTGGACACCGTCATTCAGTGTCTCATTCCTTGTCCTGTTATCGTAGGCTGACAGAGCTGCTTCTAAACGTTTCCATCACCGTGAATATTCGATACGTCTTTCAAAAAAAAATTATAGCAACTTTTGAAACCATCCCTGACATTCAACTCCCCGAAAACAAGATGGCCTTCAGGTGGAGGAAAATCATATGCTGGCAACCAGATTAAATTGCAAAGAATATCATCGCACGAAAGGAATGAAGGGAGATCATTTTTAACCTCGTCAATGCGAGAGATCCTTCCTAAGGGGAAAAAAAACAAAAAAGAAGAAAAGAAAAAAGAAAAATAATATAATAAAAGTCTTGTAGTAACGAGGGAAAAATAGTCAAGATAGTTATAGGGCTTCTGGAGACAGTTAGCAACTCCTTCAGTCAGGAATACTGTTTCTGAGCTGGACAAAAATCGTATGAAGGTAGCCAAAAAAGGAAGTTGCTTAGAAACAATAAAAATAAAAAAAACATCTGACTATGATAAGAGAAGGGGGAAATCAACGGGAGGGAATCACAAAAAGAAAAGTCAAATGGAGAGAGAGAGAAAAAAAAGTGTGGAGGTAGTCGAATGAAAATGTTAAAAACCGTCCCCGCGCGGTAAAAGGACGAAAAAGCTAAAATATATGCTATGACCGCCACGTATCCCCTCTCCAGATCCCACTCCGGAAACTGATCCCGGCCAATGAAGACACAGGGACCCCGCCGCAGCCAATGAGCTCAGGGTAAGATAACAAGGGCAGCGGCAAATAAGGTAGAACCAGGCTTATCAGTACCCAGCATCACCCAGAGGCCAGCCAGTCACAGAGCCGCCTGCCCATGACGTCACTACCTCCCCCCTTCTCTCTCTCTCTCTCTCTCTCTCTCTCTCTCACATCACATATTTAGACACAGGAAACGCCAGGGTAGGAAACCACTCACGTCGACTGAGGTGCTGGGGTGGTCTTGGGGGTGATGGTGGGGAAGGAGGAAGGTGTGATAACGGGGAACTGGAGGTGTTTAAGTGGCTGGAAATAAGAGATGATGGGGACTGTGATTGGGAAAGGTCGGAGGAACTGTTTGTATGGTTGTCTCTATATCTATTCATTTAGCAATTATTCTTCTGCCTGTCTATATTTTACTGATTCCTGTGAATTTAGGTAGTATGTATTACCTAATGATTCTGTTTGAACACATATGGTTTTGGAGAAAGTGCTGGAGATGGGAGAGTAAAGATGATGGTGAAGGGAAAGGGAAGATAAAGGACCTCGAGGGAGACATAGAACCCAGTAAGATTAGAATTCTGTAGATTGACTTTCCGTTCATATCACTTGCACTCCATCGCTTCCCTCTCAGAGCTGCTCATTGACTTGCTTTACGGTCCCTTTCAAACTGGTGTGTGAGTGTGCCTTAGGGAGATAAACTAGTGTATGGACAGTATTGATGGGAGTGCGTGACAATGATATTCACTGAATGAGAACGTGTGTGTGTGTGTGTGTGTGTGTGTGTGTGTGTGTGTGTGTGTGTGTGTGTGTGTGTGTGTGTGTGTGTGTGTGTGTGTGTGTGTGTGTGTGTGTGTGTGTGTGTGTGTGTGTGTGTGTGTGTGTGTGTGTGTGTGTGTGTGTGTGTTTTGGTGGGTGAGAACAATAGAGAACAACAGGGAGATGAAAAAAGATTGAATGAATATGAGTATGAAGGCGAAGGTAGGTGTGGAAATGGATGAAGAAGATGTATTAGTGAAAGAATGAAGAGATGTGGAGGACCAGCTGGGATATACTAAGGTAAGAAAGGGTGTGGGTGACGGTGTGCACGAAGGTAAAAGATGTGGCAGGGTGAAGGAGAGGAGGTGGGTGTGCATGAACGAATGGCTGTGGAGGTTATTATGCTGGAAGGGTGTGGGTGAGAGTGTAAGTGTGTGGTGAAAATGTCAGTGTGGGTGTGGGTGAGAACAGGAAGGTGTAGGTGAGAGTGTGAGGTGATGGTGAAAGTGTGGATGTGTGTGTGAGAGCAGACAGGCTGGGAACGACAAAGTGAGGATGGTCGACAATGAAAGGGTGTTGATGTGAGTATAAGGGCGATCTTGGAAGTGGGTGTAGACAAGAGTGTGTGGATAAGAATGTGAGGAATGGCTGGCAGTATGAAAGCCTTGGTGTGGATGTAGCGTGTGTCAGAGACGGTGAAGGGGTAGGCGGACGAGAGAATGAAGGTATGAGTGATAGTGAGGGTGTGAGCGAGAGTGGATGTAGGTGAGTTCGATTGTAGATGGGAATGGGGATATAGGCAAAGGTGTGAATGGGATGTGGGCGTAGGTTAGAGTGTGGGTGTTGGTAAGAGTGTAGGTCGATGTAAGACTAAGTGTAGAAAGGAATGTGGATGGCCGTGTGTAAGAAGCAACGGGGTGTAACTGAGAGAATGAAGGTGTGGTTGTGAATGTGAAGGGATGGCTGAGAATACGAGAGCGTGTAAGAGTGGCCAGAGAAGTGTGTGTGAAGCGGCGAGCAGTGGGCGAGAGTGAGGGACTGGGTATGAATGAATGTAAGGGTGTGGGCGAGAGAGCAAGGGTGTAGGCGAGAATGTGGGCGTAGGAGTGTGAGAAGTAGGGGGGGGGGCAAGTGAGGGCGTGGGTGGCGACGTGGGCACCGTGGGTGGCGGGGAGAGCTGTGGGTGGGCGGGGCGGGGGGCGCGGGAGGTGACGAGCCCTGGGGTGTGGGGCTCAGTATCCTCCTCCACTCTCTCTCTCCCTTAGTGCCCCCTCCAACTCCTCCCTTCTCTCACCCTCTACACACACACACACACACACACACACACACACACACACACACACATATATATATATATATATATATATATATATAAAAGTTTGTATGTGTGTGTGTGTGTGTGTGTGTGTGTGTGTGTGTAATATTCTGTCTCTCTCTCTCTCTCTCTCTCTCTCTCTCAGGCCACGTGATGAATGGCTGCCCCGTCACCTCATCCCTCCTCTTCCTCCCTCCTATTCTGTCTCCTTCCTCCCTGTTCTCTCATCTTCTCTTCTTTCCACTTTTCTCTCACTACTTCCTCTCGTTTTCTGTCTCATTCCTCTTTCTTCATTTCTCTTCTGCCTCATTATCCATTCTTCTTTTCCGTCATACTCTTCCCTCTTTTATTTTCTTCTGTCCCATCCCTCCCTCTTTTCTTCCTTTATCTCTTTCCTTTTTCTTCTCCTCTGTCTGTTTCCGTCACCTTTTAATCACTTCTCTGTCACACCTCAGTCTTTTGTCTCACTCATCTCTCTCTCTCTCTCTCTCTCTCTCTCTCTCTCTCTCTCTCTCTCTCTCTCTCTCTCTCTCTCTCATACACACACACACACACACACACACACACTCACTTTGTACCTGTGCTACCTTGTCATATAACGTAAACACATTCCACAGCATCCACATCCCCTGCCACACACACACACACACACACACACACACACACACACACACACACTCTCTCTCTCTCTCTCTCTCTCTCTCTCTCTCACACACACACACACACACACACACACACACACACATCCAAACCTAAACCACCAGACAGTTTACACTCTTACTTACTATACTCAATCATCATCACATTCAAACGCTCATGGTTCCTCCCACACCCACATATCATCCACATCCACACATAATCACACCCACACCCTCATCAACACTCCATCCCAAAATTTAATAACATCTTAAAAACACCATCTTTCAGTAACTCTTCCACACCGACACACTTATCTATGACTCATTCAAAACAAACAAAGAACACACACACACACACACACACACACACACACACACACACACACACACACACATATACACACACACACAGTAAACTGAACACTACATATCCACAATATCCACCTCAGCTCTCCATACCGACGACCTCTCCCACTTCCATATCCTATTCAGCACTACACACACACACACACAAAACCCCTCCCACACTCACATCCCAGCCGGCACCTCCGCACACGCCCGCTATTGTGCGATATCCCGTGTTAACTTTGTGAGTACTTGTTCACACCCTCGCTCGCTGTGGGGGGCTCGCTGTAGGGGGGGGGGGAATAGGGGAAGGGGGTCGACGAAGGAGGGGACGAAGGTGTGGTGGGTGATAAGGGAGGAGAAATGAGAGAGAGGAAGTGCAGGTAATGGGGAGATGTGGTACAGGTGATGAAGAAGGGGAAGTGAGGCACGTAGGGCGACAAGGAGAAGAAAGATTGGGGCAAGAAAGAGGGAAGGCGTGGTTGATGATAGGGAGAAGTGGGATGTCTGATGTGGGCGGGGAAGTGCGTAGGGTGACGGGTAATAGTGGGGTGAGAGGTTAGGGAATGGAGGTTGGTTTGACGATGGATGATGAGGGAAGGGTGGGGGTGAGACAGGAGGAAAGGGGAGTGTTGTGTGGTACGGTAAGAAAGGGGGAAAGGGGGAGACGTGGGAGGGAGGTGTGGTGCGTGATAAGGAAATAAATGGTAATGGGGGGTGATGAGGGAGAGGGAGTGTGTGTGGTGGCTGTGAAAAAGGATTGGACGGTGGATAGTGTGACTGAGGTGGAAAGGTGGATATGGCAGTGGGTGAGGATTAGAGGGATAAATCCAGGGAGACAGGTTGCGGGATGGGTGATGGAGGAGGGAAGGTGTGATGAGTGATGAGGAAGGGGAGGCGGGATGGGTGGAAGATGGAGAGGATGGAAGGTGCGTTGGATGATGATGAAGGCACGACGGAAATAGTTGTGAAGAAAGGTGGTGATTCGGTGACGAGGAGGAAAGAGGGAAAAACAAAGGAACGAGGTAATGGATAGAAATGAATAAAGTAAATAACGGAGATGGGTGACGAGGCTGAAGTGGTGATCTGGATGATGAGGGAGAACGGTGATTTAATGTTAGTACGAGAGAACAGGCAGGAATTAGCTAGAAGAAGTAAAATGTGTGGTGGAAGGTGAGAAATGTGGTTAAAGAAATTAGGAAGGTGTTGCACTAGAGCTGAAGGGTGGTTACCATGATAAAATGGAAGGGGTCAGTGGACTGGACAAGGCAGGGGGAGAGAAAGAAATATGAAAGTGAAAGTTTGAGATATGTGGATAAGGATGGGAAAGGAAAGTAGAAATAAGGGAGAGGGACAGAAACGATGAGGAAAGCGAGATGGCTTTTGGAAGGATGTTTGATTTAACTTACAGTAATGTTTCATTCATGCTGCATTCCTCTTCATCCTTGCTACTCTACTTTTTTCTTCTGGTCTTACATGAACTCATTTCTCTCCTTCTCCTTTCTTGTCTTCCTCCATTTGTTGTTCATTTAATGTCAATCTCTCTGACAAGCTCCTTGTTATTTCTTTTATCATTATTATTCTTTGCTTTTCCGGTTTTTCATCTATTCTAATACACATATATCCATCTGTAGCCCCTCCCTAGACCCCTGACTTTCTCTCCTTCCGTCCTTCCCTTTTTCGTTTCCTATCCGTGTTTGAGGCAATCCCTCCCTATCATTCTGTATCTTTATCTCACCCCATCTTCAGACAAACGTAGCTTCTCTTTGTGCTTGCGTTCCCATTTCTTTATGTATTCGACTCTGATCACATATTTGACAGTCTATTACCTGAGGCCCTACAACCTTCCTACATACCACACACCATCACTTGTCACCACTTCGTGGAAAATAATATTCATCGTCCATGCTGAATACATCACAGGGTTGTCTCATTCATAACCAGTGTGATGATGATATTAGCAGGGGAGGGGAGGGGGAGGGTTGTGAAATGTCGACAGTAACGATATTCACATCATAAAGCTGCTCCCTGTTCATGCCTAGGATCGAACTAGCATCCTCTAGAACAGCAGACCACTTCTCTAGCCACTTGACCACCACCTGTTCCTCATCTCGTATCACTATAGTTTGCGTCGTCACTATTTTCCTGTCTCGTCTCTCATTCCTGCCTGCATTCCTCACACTCTTCCCTTGCTGACTTCCACTGTCTTCTCAGTCCACCGCCTCACTAATTTCCTCCTCATCCTGTCTGTCTACTTCATCTCTTCCTGGTGTGTCTCCTCTGTTGGCTTTTCATCTTGGCTGCCTTTCAAATATTCTCCACCATCTTTCCCGATCCTTTCCATCCCTCCACCCTGCTTCTTCTATCTCTTCACGGTCTGTTTTCTCTCTCATCTCATCATCATCTTGTCTGTTTCCCTTGTTCCCTTGTTCTCTCCTTTCCCTGGCTGTCTGATTTCTCATCCTTCTGTCTCCCTCACCCTTTCCCATCATTCTCCATATCCTAATTCCACCCTTTCCCCTCTCTACCCCCTCACCCTCTTTCTATCATTCCCTCATCCAAGGCTCCCACTTCCCTAGTCTACATCCCTCATCCCTCCACATCTTGTCTGCCTGTCGTACTGTCTTCCTTAGCCCGTTTTCTCCATATTATCCCCTCCTCACCTTGCCTTCTTCTCTCATCCCTTCTCTGTAATAATAATAATAACAATAATAATAATAATAATAATAATAATTATATATATATATATATATATATATATATAAAGGGGGGATAGAATACTTCCCCAGTATTCCCTGCTTGTCGTAAGAGGCGACTAAAAGGGACACTTTTGTCTACATTCTCTTTGCTCTCTTTCTTTCCCTTGTACTTTGTCTGTCCAAACCCTCTGCATTTTACTTTCATTTAGTTAATTTCCTCTCTCTACTGTCTGGTTCCTGCGAGTCACTGGCATTGGCTCCAGGGTAAAATATTTTTCTGCCTAAGAAATCTTGATGAACTCTGGTGGCGAAGCAATGGCCCTCAGTTCCGTGCAGCCCTTAAGTGGGCAGGGGGTGCTAAGAATCCCACGGTGTAGAAATAAGTTTATACATCCAAAAAGAACCTTACGAATAGGAAACTGGAATGTTCGAACTCTCAATCAGGCTGGTAAAATGGAAGAACTTATTTCAGTGTTCAAGGAATACAAGATGGATATTTGTGCTCTTACAGAAACGAGGTTGCTTGGAGTTGATAAAATGAATTTGGAAGATGGTATTACTATATTGGTTTCTGGTAGGAGTGATGGAAATCATTACCAAGGAGTAGGCTTACTGCTGAGTACAGATGCTTGTAAGGCAGTATGTGAGTTTGAACCAATTAATGAGCGCTTGCTTTATGCTCGTTTAAAACCTGACCATGGTAATATCAGTATGGTTGTAGGGTACGCTCCGACAAATGAGGCTGCTGATGAAATGAAGGATGACTTTTACGAGAAGCTGCAGGATATAGTGAATAGAGTGGCAAGACATGATGTGTTAGTTTGCATTGGTGATTTTAATGCGATTGTTGGCAGTAGTAGGGATGGCCTTGAAGATTGTATGGGTAAGGAAGGTGTTGGTATAAGGAACGAAAATGGGGTGCGACTTGGAAGCTTTTGTTTGGCAAATGACCTTATAATTGGTGGAACTATCTTTGAGCATTGAAAAATACATAAGACTACTTGGATTTCACCATGTGGTAAATATTGTAACCAGACTGACCACATTGCAATTAGCAGAAGGCATAGGAGTTATTTGCAAGATGTTCGCGTAAGGAGGGGGGCAGATATAGGTAGTGATCATCAACTTGTTGTGTCAAAGATTAAAATAAAACTTAAGAGAAACGTTAATGGTAATTGTACAGGAGGTAATAATTATGATTTGGATGAGCTGAGAAGTGATGAGAGCACGAGGGAAAAGTTTCGGTGGGAATGTAGGAACAGGTTTCTAGTCTTGCAGACTTTGATGGAATCTGAAGACAATGATATTAATCAAATGTGGAGAGAGGTAAAAGAGGTTTTGCATGAAAGTGCTAAGGTTACTATTAAGAAAAAGGGAAAAGCGAGAAGGAAAAAGTGGATGTCAGATGAAACATGGAATGCAATTCAGAAAAGGAAAGAGGCGAAGTTAAGAAGTGAAGAACAACATGTTGATGGCCAGGTAGTTGAAGTACTTAGAACAAAGTACTGGAGTTTACGTTCTGAAGTAAAAAGACTCGTTAGACGTGATAAGAGGAGACTATATGATGAAAAGGCGACAGAGACAGAAATTAAATTAAGTAAAAATGACGGTCAGAGCACAAGAGCAGCGTATCAGGCCATAAAGGAGTTAACTGGGACTGAAAAGAGAAGGAAGGAAATACCTGTACGAGATAGAAATGGTAATTTGATGACTAAAGATCTGGATATAAAAGGAAGGTGGAAAGAGCACTTTGAATCTGTTCTAAATAGACCAATCCCAGCTGAAGACGACATTTTGCCAGCCGAGAGAGATTTGCAGATAGAAACAGGGGATATAACTTTGGAAGAGGTAGCAAAATCTATAAAGGAGTTAAAGAATTTTAAGGCCCCAGGAGAGGATGGAATATTCCCTGAAATGCTTAAGGTGGAAAATGACGAGTTGATGAATGTGCTTTTGAAACTTTTTAATGTGGCTTGGGATAATGGTGGAATTCCAGAAGAGTGGAAAAATGGAGTGATTATAACAATACCAAAATAGGGAGATTTAAGTGTGTGTGGCAATTGGAGGGGGATAACTTTGACACCTGTAGTTGCAAAAGTCTTTTCCAAAATCTTGTTGAACAGGATAGAGCCAGTAATTGATAAAATTTTAAGAGAAGAACAAGCAGGATTTAGAAAGGGTCGAGGTTGTAATAATCAGATTTTTATTGTAAGGCATCTAATGCAACAAGCTAATGAGATGAAAATGCCACTTAGTATGTGTTTTGTGGATTTTGAAAAGGCGTTTGATAGTGTTTCACGTGGAGCTATGTTGAAAATTATGAGATTCTATGGTATGCCAGAAAAGTTTGTAAATATTATTAAAAGCTTGCATGAAGGTACTTTTTGTAAGGTAATGGTGGGTGGTTCTTTGAGTGATCCATTTCAAGTTAGGTCAGGAGTGATTCAAGGAGGAGTTCTTTCGCCATTGTTGTTTGTTTTGGTTATGGATTATGTTATGAAAAAGGCTGTAAGGAGAACAGGTGCAGGAATTAACTGGAAAGAAAATAAGAAGCTGATGGATTTGGACTATGCTGATGATATTGTACTGATTTGTGGAAGTATTTACGAGATGCAGAGGGTGCTTGATTGTCTGGTGGAGGAAGGAGAAAAAGTGGGATTGGTAATAAATTGTGGAAAGACTGAAATTATTAATATGAACGTGGAGAACCAAATCGATTGTGTAATTGGGAATAATGTGGTGAAGAATGTAGAAAACTTTAAATATCTGGGAACGATTGTATCATCTAATGGATTATTAAACAATGAAATTGAGGCGAGGATTAGACAGGCTTGGCGAGCTGTTGGAATGTTGAAATCTGTTTGGAATAATAATATGCTTTCGGTACATACTAAAGTGAAAATTTACAAGTCCATGGTTAGATCAATTTTAATTTACGGGCATGAGTCATGGTACAGTACAATTGCAACAGATCAGAAAGTATTAGGATTTGAAAATAAAATACTGAGAAGGATTCTTGGGGTAAAGTGGCAAGACAGAGTTACAAATGCAAGAGTAAGGGATATTACGAGAGTGGAACCAGTTAATGAATATGTGAGACTGTCTCGCTGGAAGTGGCTGGGGCACATATGCAGAAAAGAAGGTAGTTTAATACAGGATGTGCCAAAGTGGACTGCTAGAGGAAGAAGAGGTAGAGGTGGGCCGAGGGAAACCTGGTTGAGGACAATGAAAAAAGAAGCAGGAGAGGAGTGTTGGTGGGACCTGAAGGAGATGGCAAGAGACAAATATTGGTGGAGAGAGTTCATTGAGGCCCTATGCATCCCGTGGGGTGCCACAGGAAATGATTGATATACAGTATATATATATATATATATATATATATATATATATATATATTCCGGTATATTATAAAAACTAACAACGTAACTTGTCCGTCTCATCTCCATGTATGTCCCGCTGCTTGCATCGCTCCTCATCCCCTCCCCATCTTACCTACCTCCATACCTGCTAGTCCCGCCTTCCCTGACAACCAACTTGCCTGCCTTACCTCCTTGCCTGCCCCTCCTGACCCTGGTTAATGCCTCCCTTCTTCATTCTTTACTCATCCTGCCTTCCTCTTAATAATGTAACCCACCCATTCTCCTCAGCCTCCAGTCGGGCCTAGGTGACTGCCTCATTTCCATGCTTATTTTCTTATGCTTCCGACTCTGGGCATAGATCAGAAAACCCGTTCTGAAAGTCCAGTAGTCCACCTATAATAAATCAATAAAGGGCTAGATTCAGCAACCCCCAAACCCTGACACTTTGGTACTGACACCCACCATCTTCACTGTCGCACATTAGGGATACCAGTTACTACTACGTTATTAGTGATTTATTTATGTCGTGATGGTGGAGCCTTTTGGAAGGGCAGTGAACCTGGTGATAATGAATTCATATCCAAAAACTTCTTCCTGTCTTGAATCCCCGACAAGTTCCCGGTCCACCGCTTCATCCATGGCACCACCACCTCTTTCTCCCTCACCCCTGTTCTTGCCTTCTTACTACACCCTTACCCCATCCTGCCTTCGTCACATCCTGGTCCCCCCTTACCCCCTCGTCGACGATTCTCAAATTCATGCCTGCCCCTCTGCCTTCCCCTTCACATTTCACTCCCTTCCCTCTACCCTCGCTCCCTTTCATTCATTTTCCATCCTGCCTTTTTCCCATCTTCTTTCTATGACTCTTCATCTTGCCTCTTTCACCATCCTACCTTCTCCTTATCTTGCCTCCACCCCTTCTTCTATCCCGACCCTGCCTCCATCCCTAATCTTTCCCCCATCCTGCCTTCTCCTCATCTTGCCTCTGTCTCTCATTCTTTCTCTACCCTGCTTTCATCCCCTCATTCTTTCCCCATCCTACCTCCCTCCCTCGTTTTTTCTCTACCCTACCACACCCACTCATTCTTTCCCTATTCTGTCTTCTCCCCACCTTACTTTCGCCTCTCATTCTCTCCCTTCCCTGCCTCCTTTCCTCATTCTCTCCCCACCCTGCCTCTACTGTTCATTCTTCCCCCATCATGCCTCTATCCCTCCTTCTTACCCCACCCTGCTTTCATCCTTCATTTCCTCCCCATTCTGCTCCACGCACATTCTCTCCCATTCTGTTTACCTCATTTCCATGCCTGACTCCAGCACTCATTCCCTACCTATTCTGCTTTCTTCTCTCCCTCACTGTTTCCCATACTTCATTCATCCCACATCCTACTTTCCTAAATCTAGTATCCTTTCAGTGTCCTGCCTCCTCCCAATCTTTCTTCCCTTCTTCCTCATCATATCCCCATTCCGCCTGCCTCAACTCCTGGCTTGCCTTCATTGCACATCCTCTCCTCATCCTGCCTTTTCCCCATATTCGTTCCTTCTTAAATCCACTCCCCTTCGTGCCAGCCTCATCTTCACATCTAACCCCCCATCACCCACTAACCCCATCCTCTGCCTCACTCTGGCCTGGTGTGGTGTGGGGGTGTGTTGCGAGAGACAGGTGGGGTGATGTATGGCCCTGTGCACCACTCTGGCACCTCCCGCCGCTCCCTGTGTGGCCTCACCCGCCTCTTATCGCTATATCGCCAGTATGCTTGATCGCCCTGTCGCTACGTCCGGTTGCTTGTAGCCCAGACCTTATTCCAAGTGACATAGGAGGTCCCGTAGCATCTCCTCCTTTGTAATTTATTTTGCCAACATTCTCCTGTCCGCAATATGCTACTGGGTCAAGTAAATACCTCCTTGAATGAGATCTCGAAGTCACCTAGCCACTGCACGTGTAAAAGATGCGAAACCATCAGAGAACTGTCATGTTTTCTTTCGGATTCTCACACTCCGACCTATTGGGATGGATCCAGCAGTGAAATTACGCCAAACACACTTAAACCTATGGATGCATACAGTTCAGGACCAACTTAATCGTATGTACAGGTCTCGATACGTATTTCATTATCGTGAATTTAACCAGTATTGTTTGGTATACTGCGTTCTCGGTATGGTGGGTAATAAGTACATCGGATTATCGGTACATTAGGTAGTAATTAAAAAAGAAAGGAAAGAAAAAAGGAAGAGAACAGAAACACAGTAGTTCAATTTACCGCGCTCGGGCTCAGGATTGTCTCGCGGGTAGAAGGGCACGATGCGGTATACAGGGTAACTGATAAGGTAGTTGGTATATCAAGAAAATGGTATATTGGGTCATCGGGCTGTAAGTAAATAATATGGTACACAATATCCTGCCTAACTGGGATATCGGATTGTCGGTATATCCGGTGATCGGCACAACGGGTTTTCAGTATACCGAACTATCAGTATATCAAGCTGTCGTTATATCAAGTTGTGTGTAAATAAGGGTTTTTGATTCATTAAGTTGCTGGTATATCTGGCTGGCGACTTATCGGGTTGACAGAAAATCAGGTTGTGGATGTACTGTATATGATTCATTATTTCTCAGGTAATCAGTAGCCTACATTTGGGACTGGGAACACAACCAAAACTATAACGCGTCCCTAGAGTCCTAATGATATCAAAACAATGATGAAAGGCAACACTCAGAGGGCGCATACTTCCCCCAACGCTTGTACCAGACAACTCAGATCACCTCCAATATTCAATAAACTCCTCGCTAGCTCATGACCCAAATACCCACAAATTTTCTTTGAAATCTATCAATAACTTTTTGAGATACCTAGTGGACAAAGAAACACACAGATAAACAGAGGTGAATACATAACCTCCTTCAACTTTTGCTGGCAAAGGTAATAAGCAAATTCCACATAAACAGACGTACCTCATAACCTGGTATCTCAGATTATTATACCATCCTGGATCATATCGTTTTAGGTGTCGTATTAAGAGTACCAAATAATAATAATGGTAATGTTTACACTTCACCCCTTCAGTACAAATGGTGCATGTCTATTTTCATTTACTTTTATTTTTATTACTATTATTATTATTATTATTATTATTATTATTATTATATGATGATGACGATGATGATGATGATGATATCACAAAGCGTCATCCTTTGCTTCAGAATGATAAGAGAGGGAAGGGACATGATTTTTTTTTCTTCCTTTTTTTCTTTTTTTACCATTTGGTGACAAGATTAACTGGCGGAGATGGCTGATTTTAGTTTTCTTACTACCTGCAGACGCTTTCAGTTAGCTAAAATCTTACGAGAAAATATTTGGGGGAAACAGTGAGGTTCAATACTGGTTAAGAAGACTACTCCTCTCTCTCTCTCTCTCTCTCTCTCTCTCTCTCTCTCTCTCTCTCTCTGTCCCACTGTGCAACAAGCAACTAAAATTTGAAAGTATGTAAAGAAAGAGATTAAATGCTTTACATATGTTTTTAAGTAGATAACGTTACCTAGCTATTAGAATAAGCTCTATATAATTACAGTCAAGGTTAGTGATCCCTCCTGTTATTTCCTTAGCCCGAATTATCTTCCTTATTTTCCTCCTTTTCCTCTCATTTTCCTCACATTTCTTCACGGCGCTTATGCTCATCCGCCTTGCACTTCATTTCCTCTCTTATCACTCCCATCACTTCCACTTTGGCATCCCTCCGTCACCTCAGCAAAAAATCTTGCATATAAGAATTATAATACCACAAAGAGTCAAAGTGATAAAAATGAATACGATGCCCTTCGACGAAAAGCCAAAAAATTAATTAAATGCAGTAAGAAAAACCTTGAGACACATATTGCAAGTATCAGTAAATCAAATCCCAAAGAATTTTTCAGGTAATTAAGAAGCAAAAAGGTAATAACTCCATCAATCGGTCCCTTAGTCACAGATAACGGAGAGCACACTGATGACGAAACTATGATGGCGAAAATTCTTAACACTTTCTTCGCGTAAGTATTTACATCAGAAAATATACATAAAATTCCTACTGTTTCCCCCATTCCTATAGAGGAGGGCAACATAATCACTGACATTATAGTCAGCGATCGCGACGTACTGCTTGCAAATAAACAGATTAAAAGAGAATAAAGCACCAGGACCGGACAAAATATCGCCACGTGTATTGATGGAACTACAGAATGAAATATCAAAGCCTTTAGCTGAACTTTTTAGCTTATCACTTAAGAGCAGTAAGGTGCCACATGAATGGAAGCTTGCTAAAGTAACTCCAATATTCAAAAAGGGCAACAGAGCCCAACCAGAAACCTACCGCCCAATTAGTTTAACATCGGTGGTTTGCAAATTGCTTGAAACTATTATCAGAGACAAGTTTGTAAAACACTTAGAAACAAACAGTCTCATAAAAGATTCGCAACATGGTTTTCGTAATAATCGCTCTTGCCTCACGAATCTGCTGGACTTTTTCAATGATATACTGAACATGTATGACGAGACTAAATCTGTTGATGTGGTCTACTTCGATTTTCAAAAGGCTTTTGACAAAGTTCCACACAAAAGACTCCTTCAGAAGCTAAAGGCACATGGTTTCAGCGGCAGTGTTCTCGGGTGGGTAGAAGATTGGCTCATCGGACGAAAGCAAAGAGTTGTTCAGTGTTAGGTCCTATTCTTTTCTTAATATATGTGAATGATATAGACGAAGGATTGTGTTGTAAGATTTCAAAATTTGCTGATGATACTACGATAGGTAACAGAGCAGATACAGCACTGCAAAGACAGACAATTCAGAGAGATCTTGATCAACTGTTTAACTGGGCCCAAGTCTGGCAAAATGGATTTCAATATTAATAAATGCAAAGTGTTAAACATTGGCAGTAAAAATGTAAGAGCAAGTTATAGCATAAATAATGTCCAGCTTGATAGAGTAAACCATGAAAAAGACTTAAGAGTTATAATAACAAATGATTTGAAACCAAGCAAACAATGTACAGAAGCTGTGAAAAAAGCCAACAAATTGATTGGGTTCATAGGCACAGCATTTGAATATAAATCCGATAATATCGTCCTCACTTTGTATAATTCCTTAGTACGCCCGCACTTGGAGTACTGCGTTCAGTTTTGGTCACCGTATTATAAAAAGGATATAGAAAAGCTTGAAAGAGTGCAGCGAAGGATGACAAAGATGATACCTAGATTGAGAAATAAACCGTACGAGGAGCGTTTAGAAGCCCTGAATCTCTTTACCCTAACAAAATGGAGGATACGAGGAGATTTAATTCAAGTATTCAAGATATTCAAAGGACATGATAACATGGCTGTCGATAAATACTTCACAGTTGATCACTCGAACTACACTAGAGGCAATGGGCATAAAATAATTGGCAAATGATTCCAGTCGCATGAAGTTAAGCATTTCTTCTTCAATAGAGTTGTAAATATATGGAATAAATTGCCCTCCAACGTAACAGATTGTAATACAATACAAACCTTTAAAGGTCGCCTGGATAAGTATTTGGCATCCAACCCCCAGCTTAATATGTTTACTCCTGAGTAAAACAGTTGTGTAAGTATAATTTTCTGTTTTATTTTATTTTAGGTTTTTATAGCCTGGATCAATTTATTAAATGCAAATATAGTATATGCACAGATAGCCCTGAGTTAACGGTCACTACTCATACTCTCGACCTGTGATGGGCTGTGGATCACTGAGGGTCCCTGTTAGTTACGTGGCTACCATCGGGATTTTTTTAATGTACCAGGGGTCACTGCTTCAGGAGGTGACTTGTTTGCTTGTCCCGCACGGGAAAGTTCCTAGTCTCAGTGGAATGAATGAAGCTGAGGCCTGATTGACTGCTGCCTACCTTAATAACGCCAGGCAAGGCTGCCACACCACCCCTGAATATCCACATTGTGCACTGTGTAATTTTCACACTGTGTCCACAGATGCAACGTCAACTCAACGTACCCGTACAACGACATGCATTAGTTATTTATTTAGCCTATTCGATTACTCATTGTACTTTACTACTTTCTCTTTCAGGTTGTTCATACTGGTAGCTCACAGATAATGTATTATAGAATGTAGCTTTTCCTTTTCAGTCTTTCCTATGAAATTTCCATGTCAGTTTTTCCATGCTGCGTGGTGGTTTTTCTCACTTTTTCTTGCCAGTTTTGGCTGGAGGGTTTGGAGGTGGGGGGAGCCTTCTTGCTTTACTATCCTTATCCTTCAGCATGTAGAGTTAGATCTTGTAGTCATAGTCTACTCTGTACCAAACAGCCTCGAAAGGACCATAAGGTCTGTTGCTGCTTGCTTTCCTTTGTACTCCTTTGTACTCTCCTCCCACCTCAGCGTCCCTCCATCCCACCTCAGCACCCCTCCCACCCCATCCCATCACTCCTCCCACCTCAGCGTCCCTCCATCCCATCTCAGCACTCCTCCCACCCCGTCCCATCATTTCCCTCATCTTCTCCACTACACCCCCCACCTCATCCCATTATCCTTCTCACCCCGTCCCATCACCCCTGCCAGGTCCCTACACATCCCCACCCATCCCATCACCCCTCCCATCCCAACACCCCTCTCATCCCATCACCCCCTCCCATCCCATCACCCCTCCCATCCCAATATTCCTCCCACTCCGTGCCATCATCCAGTCACTCATCCATCACCCCCTCTCGCCTCATGCCCAGACCCGCCCTGGGAATCCGGCTCTCGCTCACACACACACACACACACACACACACACACACACACACACACACACACACACACACACACACACACACACACGGACATGTACGCACTCTCTCTCTCTCTCTCTCTCTCTCTCTCTCTCCGACTCGAATGGCGTATTGTTTCATTAGTAGTTATAAACCAAACACTTATTAATGATTCCTCTGATTCCTCGTCTCATACGTATTTACCTCACTTTTATTTTAAGCGTCATGTTACTCTCTGTTTCGATTACTAATTATTAAAAGTTAGACGTAGTAAGTATCTTTTCATCGCAATAAAGCCGCTTGGAATAAGAAAAAAATGAAGTGAGATATGACAGAAGGAAAGACTTACTAAAGGGGAAGAAAGCAGTGGAGTTCATTTTTTTTATTATGCTTTGCAATGTGTAGTGCATGCAATAACCAAAAATTCGTCTAAATCAGAATCTCATGACCATAAGTGTTTGTGGCAAGGAAGGGGAAATTGGAGACAGCTTCTTTTTAACAGCGAGGTCCAATTTTGAAAAGTCTTGACGCTACGTCCAACAAATATAGTAGCAATTACTGTCATGAGATTTTAAGTAAGCCTCGGACATTACACTGAGAACATTAATTTCTCTCGGAACACTATCTACTCATCCATTAAAGTCCCTCTCACTCTTGCTTTTCCCTACCTCTCACCTGATTTTCTAATCCCTCTTCTCTTTCTTCATTTCCTTATCTCTCCTTTTCCTATGCTATCCTTCTTCCATGTTTATATGACAAGGATATCTTTTTACCTGTTTTATTATTGAAACTGTCTTTATCACTGTTATTATTTCACTCATTATTATCAAAACCGAATCACTAGTTGGGCTCGTAAGATTTTTTTTTTTTTTTTTTTTTTTTTTTTTTTTTGTAACTTTTACATACCGCCTTTCCTTTACCTCCTTCAGTCACTCACTCCTTTCTCCCCCTCCTCCCCACCCCTCCTCTCCGCCTCTCCCCTTTCCTCCCTCTCCCCCGTGTCCCGAGGTGTGAGTATCTCGACGGGGGAGCCTCATTACTGACACCTCAACACCACCACAGACACCACCACCCTCTAATGGGGGAAGGGAGAGAAAGGGAGAGGGAGGAGAAGGGGGAGAGAAAGGGGAGGAGAAGGAGGAGGGGAAAGGAAAGGGGAAGAGGAGGAGAAGGAGGAGGAAGGGTAGAGAGAGAGGGGAGGGGGGAGCGGGAGAGAAAAGAGGAGGAGGAGGAGTAGAGAATGGGGAGAAGGAAGATGAGAAGAAGGGTAGGGGTAGAGAAAGAGGGAGGAGAAGGAGAAGAGGGAGAGAAACGGGGAGGAGAAGGGAGAGGAATAAGAAAAGTGAGGGGAGGGGAATTAGAACTGAAAGAGGGAGAGAGATGTAGATGGAAGAATTGGAAAAGATAAGAGGAATGGATGGAAAGGACTGGAAAGAAAGAAAAAAGACTGAAGGATTGAATGGGAAAGAGTTCATAAATGTAACTGTTATATATATATATATATATATATATATATATATATAGAGAGAGAGAGAGAGAGAGAGAGAGAGAGAGAAGGAATGATAAATGCAGCTGGAACACTGTGTGGGAGGAGGGAGGGAGAAAGTGACGAAAGCGAGGCGATGGAGGTTAGGAATGATGGAGAGAGAGAGACACACCTAAGAGAGAGGACGATTTGTAAGAGAGCTAGAGGGGTTGATGAGGCCAAGAAAGAGAGGAGGGGAAAGAGAAAACGAGTGGAAGTGCGGAAAGGGTGAGAAAAAAGGAAGACTAAAAAGATGAAGGAAGACAGCATAGGATAAGAAGATCTGGGAGACAAGGAAGAGGATGAAAAAGAAGAATGGAAAGGATTGGAAGGACGAAAGGTGAGTAAAAGAAAGAACAAGGAGAGAATAGGAATGAGAAATAAACAAGAGAAAGAAATATATCAAACTCGAGAGAAAGACTGAATATTAGTCACTGCAATGGAACAAACATAAAAGAAAAGGATGAAAATGTGGAAACAGGAAAAGAAAAGAGGCAGAGGTCTGTTAAAAAGGAACTAAAAGAATGGACAACAGAAGGAGGAAATGATCAAGTGAGGCAACAGGATGAAGAAGCAGGAGACAGGTGAAGAAGGAGAGGAAGGACGCCAAGTGAGAGAGAGAGAGAGAGAGAGAGAGAGAGAGAGAGAGAGACAAAAGTGAAACATAAAGCTATTGTATATATTTATTTACTGAGAAACTCAAACTGAAGAAAATGGAAGGGCACAGGCAGGGTACAAACAGAATACCGAATCAATGAAAGCACAAAACACAGAGGACAGAGATCATATGGTATTAAAGCCCATCTCAAGGTACAGTAGTCCATCCACATACCGACAGATGGCTCCACTCACACTTTTGTACAGGAAGAAACCCGTGGCCAACTGGGTAATTAGTAAAAGCCCAATAAGGAAAAGCAAGGTCATCCATCCACACACTAGGATCAGGTTAGGTTAGGATGAGATATGTCAGGATAGGTTAGGTTAGGAGGGGTGGGATTAGGTTATGCCCACTGAGGAATGGCAGGGTAAACCATCGACGCAGAAAGCTCTGGTCAGATAAAGAGGAGTTAGAATAGTTTAAATTATGTTAAAATAGATTATGTCATGCTTGGCTAGGTTCAACGGGGAATGGCAAGGTTATTCATACACACGAGGCTCTCCTTAGCTTAGGATGGCTAGATTATGTTATATCAGGATAAATGCGACTAGGTTAGGCTATGTTTGTGTCACCGAGGAAAGATAGTTATAAATGCATCCAAGAAAAACGGGTTAGGTTATGCAAAGTTAGATAAAGTTTGTTATATTAGGTTAAATTAGAGTCTGTTACGTTCGCAGATCCACCGAGGGAAGGCGAAGTTACCCAACATCACACAAGGACTATCACAACCTTGGCCGTCCCTCACTCACATCACCCCGGAAATGGGCGATAAATATAGGAAAACAGGTGTAAAATTATCCAGGTAAAGGGAAACTACTATGTGGAATTTTTATTGTTTGTGATTTCCTCTTGACGCCAGAAGGGAAGGAAGCACGGATAATTTGTCAGATGTGAGGAAAGTAGGAAAGTGAAAAAGAGGGGGAAAAGAAGGAAAGAGAGGAGGTCGATAAAAGCATGTAGAATTTTAAAAGGGGTCTCTGAAGGAAATGAAAAACAAAACGAGGAACAGAGATAAGATATGAGGGAAAAGAGAAGGTGGGGCGAGGGAAAGTTTGCGGGATTAAAGAAAGGTGCAGACGCAAACAGGAGAAAAATGATTGGCAACTGAGAATGTACAGAAGAAAATAACTAAAAGGGGAAAGATTCTATATATATAATGCTTTTAAGAAGGAGAGCAAGAAGGAGGACAAAAAAAAAAAAAAGATAATATATGCAAAGATACAGTAAACGTCAATTGAGACTAAGTGAATAAAGACTGATGACTATAAGAAGTGAGCTGAAAAGATGCTTGGTTGTAAAAATATCGAGTGAAGAGATGCAGACAAAAGGAAATAGTTCGGTGATCGAGAAATAATGAGGAAGTAGCAATAAAGGACTGAAGAGAGAGAGAGAGAGAGAGAGAGAGAGAGAGAGAGAGAGATCCCCTACCCCCCAGGCTCTGACAGACACCTCAAAGGGGACCGCTGGAATCATGACCCGACACCTCTCACCTCCTCCCTTCTCTCTCTCTCTCTCTCTCTCACACACACACACACACACACACACACACACACACACACACACACACACACACACACACACACACACACACACACACACACACACACACACACACACACACACACACCAAGAAAAATGCAAAAATTGGAAAATGGAACAAAGCAGAGAGAGAGAGAGAGAGAGAGAGAGAGAGAATTGTTATAAAGATGATGAAGAGGGGGAAGGCATGGGAATATGTATAATAAAACAGGTGATGAGTTTACTGTGTTCTTGCTACTACCACGCGATACTGTTCAGCTTAGGGGTAGAAGAACTCCCTGGTAATGATGAGGTTAAAGGAAACAATAGGTAACCCTTTTCAAATGGAACAGTCTCATAAAGAGTAACATGCCTGATGGTACAAGAACGAACTATAAGATATCGCAGTGAAGGGGCTGAAAAGGGAATGGAGAATGATAATGAGTGTTACTGCTGCGGTAGCTGAGCAGTCAGCACCGCAAGCAATGAGGCTGCCATTCTGACAGTACCGGGGTTTGACTCCCGGTACGGGCAGCTGGCGCCACCAGACTCAGGTGTCTGTCCACCATTTATGAGTTGGTAGATTACAGGAGGATCTTGGGGAATACTAGGAATCCCACTCGTATTCTATGAGAGAGAGTGAAAAACCCGCCACAGGATCAAAGGTCTAAATAACGAAGATGAACTTTTATATGTCCGCAAGCTGTTCTCTTTGGCCCAATAGTCACCTATGTACCACACATCTCCCCGTGTCACTGATTAGACACTAATACCTACCGTCCAGGTTGATTAAATGCTAGGGCTGTCTCATTCAGGACTGGTGCATTGGTATTAGCGGATGTTTTTATCATATGTTGGTGAATCTTGTGAAAAATCAGTAAAGCCTGTTTTAACAAGATTCAGTTCATTAAACCGCTCCCAGCTCCAGTCTGAGTTTGAACTTGCGACGATTCAGACAACAGACGGTCTCTTTTATCACTCGGCCACCATCTCCTCCTGGCACCTATCCCCATTTTTACCTAATCTTTACTGTGGCGGTGGTGTTCATGAAGGAAGAAGCAGAGATTGACCATGAAGAATATGGAAAATTAAAATAAGAATTATGATGGATGGTTGTGTGTCATGAAGACGTTGTCAGAGAATAGCAACAGAAATGACTTCAGATACTTTATACGTGATCACAACGACGCATCGTTAATAATAATGATGATGATAATAATAATAATAAGAATAATAATTATAGTAATCATAATAATTTTCAGTTTTATTTCTCAAAAGCGCCAATCCTTCAGAAGGAATTCACTAGCGCTCGAAAGTCGTTTGTGCTTTTACAATTCCAAGTACTATAACATTATTTACAGTACAAACCTCATCTGCAAAAGTGACGACAACTAAACCTGCAACAGGTTAGGCAACAGCAACATAAATATGATGGACGTTTCGCATTGTAGCGTATTTTTATTCGTGCATCTTGACAGAGTTTCATAGTGTGTGGAAATATGATTTGACATAATGTTTGTATGGAGAAGGGGGTTTGCAGACGGCGAGCTGTCATGATGTATTTTCACTTGCAATGAACATACAGGTTTCAAGGCCAAATTTTTGTCTAATACACGTTTTACCATACAGAGTGGAATAAACAAATAATAATAATAATAATAATAATAATAATAATAATAATTTCCTATTTTAAAAGACTAAATTGTGCCAATGACGCAAGAGGGACTGTGGCAGAGTAGGACAGGCTCGGTCAAAGAATCCATTATAAAGTGCATGTTGAATACACAGCGGGTCCGTGGGTCAGTAAATCCGGACTCGGCGCTCTGTTCCCTCATGGCGGTGTTTTGACCTGTACTTCCGGTGATCTCCTCCATTACGCCATTATACAGCATCCTTCCGCTCCTTCCATGTACGGTAAGTATATTTATGGAAAGTTTTATACATATACGAACGTTTTAACTCTTTAACCCTTACATCTTCCACATCAGCATTTTTTATACACAGGATCGTCTAATTTTTTCCTCTGACATCAGCATCCCAAATATCTCACTATAAGCAAAAACAGATTAGTAAATGAGAATGTCATTAACTCTTATTGCTTCCCTATCAGCAATTAAAAGACATATAAACATATAATATGTTTAATAAATACGAATATTAACTCCTTCAACAATACCAGTCAAAATATAATGTCAATTTTTGAAGAGAAACTTGATGGAAACGCTTTTGACTTCTACTTATTCCTTTTCTTCGGTCTCATATATATATCTCGAAACATCCGCTGCACTCAAACAGATGGCACAACATTGTAATTCAGCTCAAACTCCAGGCCTGCCTAAGAAGAATACAGAGGGTGACCGGAGTTCCTGGTTGGAGTCACAAATCATGAACTTCCTGCCGACCTTCCAAGACTCCAGTCCAGCCTCGCCTCCAGGAACTCCCGTGGGAAAAAAAATGGTGCGAGGATGAGGTGGTCAGTGGAGGGCGGCGGGCCATTGTGGGGGCCGGAAGACGTGGTCGTGTGGCCATCCCACACACCCTCACCAACCACCCACAGTTGCTTGGGGTATGGATTTATAATGATCCTGGGTATAACTCTTCGCTTTATATACTGTATATTCGTACTGAGCGAGTTGCTTATATAGTACTCACTATCGTTTGTCGCTAACTTGCAAATTATCAGTTACTGCACATACTGCAGTATACAGGAAAGTTCCAGTCATTTTATGTCAATAAGTCATGGCAACAATTTGTAGTACCAACTGGCAACTTTCACTGCATGTTTTCTCTGTGCTATTCCCCCCAAATACGCCATAAATTTCTTTTCATATGATCATATTAACAAAAACATGATTTTTGGTTTCTCTTCATAATCTGTACCTTGTATGAACACACACACACACACACACACACACACACACACACACACACACACACACACACACACACACACAGAATTATCCAGGTACAAAGTAAACATTCACCATTACTAAGGCTAACCAAAGCGAGAAAAAAAGGAGATAAGCAGATACTGACATCACTTGACCCTTCAGTCTGGCGACGTATATTTCTTGCAACCACCAGACGATTGTATCCAGCGTAGGACACACCTCTTGTAGTGAAGTTAATGAAGGTTATATCTAACTCCTCCAAATGGGGTCTCTCCAAAGCAGGAAAAAAGCCTAGTAGTTAGTAGTAAAATTAAATACGTCACTGGACTGACAAGGTTAGCATATTTCGTACCGGTAGGCTATTGATGTATCATTCACGAACCAACTTTGCCAACTGATCGTGTGTATATGAAAGGCGTTACAGCAACATCACTGAAATTTAACAACTGGTGAGCACCTAAATACAACGAAGGTATCCTCAAATGAATGCTTACTCTAGACGTCATGAACATATGGTGTGTGATGCTCGAATTTATAGCCTTGTAAGAGCACACGACACGTTTTGAAGTGCACAGGAGTTGACGACAAAAGTCCTCATTTATGGTTACCCTTATTGCATCGTTCAACTTTTCATTCATCTTTTATTATCATATTACTATCCTAATCCCACATTCTGTCTCTGCCTACGTTGTTTAATGATTCATAAAACGAAACATTCTGAGGGCGATACAGCCCGTCTGGAGCTCATTCAGTGCGGTTAGAGGACACTGCATTTAAATATTTGGTGTGATATAAATTTTCCCTTTCATCTATGGCAAATGTAAATCCCAAAGCAAAACTTCTAAAGTTATTCATACCACCAACACTACTGTAAAGGCGACGCGACGATTGTGCAGTCTGGAACATTATATAGGCATTTGTGCTTTTTTTTTTATTTATTTATTTACACTAACGGTCCAGAATTTCAACCATTTGCAGCTTATTCTACGTAGCGCAGTGGCAGAATAAGACAATGCTGCAGTTCTACCTTCTTTCCGTAGCACTCCTTCGTGATTATCGCCATATTCGAGTGTTGTTATAACTCAGCATTCAAGATGATAAGAATGTAATTTTAGGCTGAATTAGAATCAAATGAGTACAGCAGAGGAGCTGGATGGTACTGTGTATGGTATGATGGGTGAAAGTGTGAGTGGAGGAAGGTGATTTGGGTGATGGGTGTTAGTGTGATAATGTGATGGTGTAAGCAGTAGTGTGAGTGGTTCTGTGAGCGATAGTGTGGATGATACAATGGATACAGCGTGGAGGTTGGTAGTGTGGGTGGTAGTGTGCATGGTAGGGGGTAGTGTGAGTGATAGTGTGGATGCTGGGTGACACTAGGTGACATTTTGGATGGAGGGTGGTAGTGTCGGTGATAGTCCAGGGGGTGGATAGTAATAAAGATCGTAAGTGTTAGTGTAGGTGACGGTGTGGATGGTGGGTGGTTGTGTGGGTGACGGTGTGGATGGTAGGTGGTAGTGCGGATGTCACTGTGGATGATGGATGGTAGTGTGGGTGGCAGCGTAGATGGCGAGGGGCAGTGTGGATGGTGGGTGGTAGTGTGGGTGAGTGTGTGGATGGTGTGTGGTAGTGCAAGTGGCAGTGAGTGATAATGAAGGTACTATTACTCGTACTGTCTGTGGATAGTAAGTGCAGGTGGCTGACTATTTGGCAGTGCTAGCGATATAATTATGATACCCGTACGTGACAACATTATATTCTCAATGGTAGATTATACGTTATGGAATACTGATTGATCAATTAACTGACTGATTGTTTGACCAAGTGATCGATTGACTGACTATAATATGGATGGTGGATGACTGTGTAGGTGACTGTATGGATGGGTGTGTGGCTGGTGGAAGTATGTGGAAGTGTGTGCGGTAGTCGTATGAGAAGTGGGTGCAAGTCACGGTGTTTGTTACAGTGGGAAGTGGGTGGCATGAAGTTAGTGTCCCCCTGTCTCAGTCTTCTTCCTCCCTTTTCCTTGCTGACCTACATATTTTCCCCCCTCCCTCCTACCTTACATGATATTCCATTCCCTCACTCCATTTGTCTCTTCCGCTGAACTTCCCTCTCGCCAACTCCTTTCTTTTCTGCTTATCTACCATGCTTTCATTTCTCTCTATATATATTACTTTCCCTTTTCTTTCCATTAGTCCCTTTGCATCTGTTGGATATTCATTTGTTTTCTTCCTCGTTCCACTTTTGTTGATTCATTAATTCATCAGTTTCTTTCCTCTGCTCTTACTCCTTCACCCCCACTGCATTCTAACCTTTTTTTTCTAAATATTCCTTCTTTTTCTCCTCTTCACGCTCCTTTCTCGTCCCCCACCCTTCATTAGTCTCACGGTACGTCACTGCTCTTACAACTCCTCCTTTTCTTCCATTAACTATCCTTCATCCTTCCCTTCTCTCTCTCTCCCTCTCTCTCTTACTTTCTTTCTATCTGTCTATCTGTTTCTATCGTTATCTTTCTTTTGCCATGCTTTTCCACATTATGCTTCCTCCTACCTCACGTACTCCACCTCTCCCACACTTCCCATCTTTCTTCCAAACATCCTTCCCTTCTCCTTCCCCCTCTCTCACACACACACACGCCCTGCCACCCGTCCCACCCACCTCCCTACCTTCTTCAGTAACTCGTAAGTCCCCGGTAATCCGCACCTGATCTGCGATAATGATGTGGGGACAGAGGGGCGCACAATAGGTCCAGTGGTCTCCCGCCTTCGGTCCCTGGGAGGTCTTAAGAAACTGATACCCCGGGATTTTGGTCGGGCCACGGTAGAAGAAGCTGGGCTCCGCCTCAGAACTTCCTTTTAATTCCTCAGAGGACGTTCCCAGGGTGTCTCTTCGTTGCTGGGTGGGTGGGTGGGTGGGAAGGAGGAAGAGGGGACTGAATTGTGCAGGTGAGAATAGGCTAAAGGGAAAATGATGGGTGGAGAGGGAAGGAAGAGGGAGATGAGGGAAACAAGGAGGAGGGTTCCGTGTCGTGTCAATGCCATGTGACAATAAATTCAGTGCTCGAGAGAAGGAAGTGGACTGCACGCTCAAACACACCTATAAGTATACCGTCACACACTCACCTCCTCACACACACACACACACACACAAACACACACACACAAACACACACATTTGAATTTACGTTTTGCATACACCCATATCTATATTAATACACACACACACACACACACACACACACACACACACATCTGAATTTATGGTATAATCAGCCATACACTCAGGTTTATTTTCTTTTGCACCAACAACACAACGACAACCGTAACGTTTCCTTCATTTACACCTGCATCACAATCACTACCACAACTTTTTTTTTCCTCTACATCATTCTTGAACAAAGGCTCACTTAAGCGTTTGTTAAACTGATCAGGGATGAACGAAGAAATTAGTTTTATGTCAGTGTATCTGACTGTCAGTAACAGGTACACCCACTGAAGTAAAAACATTATTTTCTCTCAAATTCCAGGAACTACTGTAAACATGAACAATAAAATGACGGAGCTTCTATCAACATACACATAATATGTATATCTATAATAAATAATTAGCTGAATGACAAGAGTTTTAGTTCCTGTATATTCCCGTGATTCGAGGTGCCTGCTTTGCATTTCAGGAACAACAGTATATATACGATAAACTTCAAATTTTATGTTGGTAGGAACACAAATATGCATACCTAAAATACCCAACTACAATGGGATGAGTGAGAAGCACCACTATTCCTGTTCATGCCCGAGGTTAGAGGTGCACCGCAAACATGACTTTCGGCCCACTTGATGTCACTCGCGGCCCACTGATGAGCCGCGGCCCCAGAGATAATACATAAGTGGACTGTCTGCATAAATTTTTACAGCCGTACTTAACATATGCAAGCGAAGCAATGAATTCAAAATAGAACATCTAAGAAAAATTTATCGTCGTTATAGCTTTAATTTTGTACATATTATAAACACATCAACAGAGAATATTCTTAGCTTTTTTAACGCAAGGGTTCTCTCGTAGACCAAATGAAATTGTCTGGTGGAAGCATGATTTCATAAAAGCGGCGTCATCGTACTGAAGGGATTTAGACAGACGATAATGCTTTCGATGTAAAACTGAGAGAACGTTGCTGGTAATCTTATTCATCAAGTGGTAGGGATGGAAACAAAAGTGAAATGTAATGCAAACAGGTCCACCATACCACACATTCCAAGCACCATTATCCTTGTCCTTCCACCTACAGGGCGTCTCTTTACTCTCGTTACCTTCCCCTAATTTGCACTCGTGGCCCCGCAAGGCAGACCAAACAAACAAGCGTCTTTCACAGTCGTAATTTGATTTCGTTCCACAACTGCTTCACCCCCATTCTCCCCATCCACCAGCAACCACAAGAACCCCCCACCCCACCTCACCCCAAACTTTCCCCCCTTCCCCTCTTGCATTCCCCCCACTCCGACCTCAAAGCATCCCCGTCCCCCTCATAGACCCCTCCCCCACTCCCACCCCAAAGTATTCCCTTCTCTCCCTCTAGGACTCCCCCACTCCCATCCCAAAGTATCCCCCTCACCCTCTTGGACTATTCCCACACTCCCACCCCAGAGCATCCCCCCTCCCCCTCTTAATCTCCCCACTCCAACCCCAAATCATCTCCTCTCCCCTTTTTGGCTTCCCCCACTCCTACCCCTAAGCATTCCCCCCTCCACCTCTTGAAGTCTACCCACTCCCATCCCAAAACATCCTACCTCCCCCTCTTGGACTTCCCCCTCTCGCACCCTAAAGCTTCTTCCCTCCCCCTCTTGGACTCTCCACGCCTCCACCTCCCCCCTCCCACTGCCTTGGAGCCCACCACAAAAGCCGACCGCCTCACTAACAGGCTAATTGTTGAACAAATTGGGCCTCACCTTCCCAACTCGCTGGGGCTCCGATTGTCTGGAAGGAGGGTCTTTGTTCGTTCGATCCCCCAGCCTCCTCACCCCACCCAGACCCACCCACCCACCAAGTATCCCTTCCCCCTCTCCTCCTCTCATCACTTTGCCTCCTCACTCTGACTCACCCAATCCTACCTCACCCCAACCACCCTAACCCTGTCCCATTCCACCCTAACGTCCCCATCCCATTCTTGTTATTAAGTCCGTCTATCCTAACCCCGACACACCCCAGCCTTCCTATCCAGATCCCACGAAGCATACTTAACACCGTCCCACAACAGCCTTCCTATAGTCTCACCTCACCCCCGCCTTCCTAACCTCACACCACCCTAGCTTTCCTATCCTCACCCAACCTCAGGCTTCTGTCCCACCCCACTCTCCACGCCTCTTTCCAGTTCCTTTTCACAACCTCAATCCAAAACACCCCAGCCACAGCCTCTCTCTTCGCTTCCCTATCCTCACCCTTCCCCCCACCTTCCTAAAATTCTGTCGCTTACCCTCCCTTTCCTTGTTCCATCGCAGTATATCTCACCATCACCCCATTCATCCCTCTTCTCCCGCCCTTTCTCACATTCTCTTTCCTCCAACTTCACCTCTTTTTTGCTTCATCCCCCTCACTCAACCTCTCATGTCCCTCTCCTCAGCTCTTCCTTACGCCCTCATTATGTCTCCTTCCCCTCCTCCCTTCAGTCTCTTTTACTCCCTCTTATCAGTTCACTCACCTTCCTCTTCCTTTCCACCATTCTCTTTCACCCTGTCCCAACCCCAGCTTCTTTCTCACCCCATTCCCACCCCGTTCCACCTACATACTTCCCCTCCCCTCCCCCGCTCCTCTCTCCTCCCCCTCCCCCCCAAAAAAAAATAAAAAAATTACCACCTATAATGAGATCCCAGCTAAACCCAAACACCTGACGCTATCCATAACACTTAAAGACAACAGCTTCTCCGGATCTTTATTTCTTGATCTATATTATTTTTCTGGTGATCCTTCTCATCTGCTGACCAGGAAAAACATGGAGGAATTTACTGGGTATCACTTATGTTTTCTTTCTTTGTGATTCCATAATTAAAGTATGTATGTGTTTATCAGTGAATCTATCTAAGGGAAATTCTCTCTCTCTCTCTCTCTCTCTCTCTCTCTCTCTCTCTCTCTCTCTCTCTCTCTCTCTCTCTCTCTCTCTCTCTCTCTCTCCTATCGATTAAGCACGCCCCTCCATCCCACACACAAGCGGCCCTCTCAGCTGCCCGCCCCATGAAGGAGTCCATAGCAGGGGTAATGGACGCCTGGGTACCGTTGGTTAGTCGGAGGGAGAGGTGGGTAGGGGTGGGGGAGAGCTGGCAGGACTTATTTTGCCTTGATCCAATTTAGCGTTCACTTTGAGCCCACCTTACCCACCCTCCACCTACCTGCCAGCCCACCCACCCACCCATCACTCCCCCAGCCTTTTAAGACTGCGTTCTGCAGTATATATATTCCAGTCTTGCTAATTTTCAACTGTAGTCTAAATTTGCTGGTTAACTCTTCATGTCATCTTTGCTTTCCATACCACTGTTATCTGCATTAGCTCTTGCCCACACCATCCTATTTACTCTTACCAGCCTCGTCCACATCACCATCCACATCAACCAACACCAATCACATCAATCATAGAAGCCATACACTCTCACCCACTCCGCCCCCACACATACTACTTTCACCAGCCACCCATCCTGAAACTATCCATCCCTGCCCACATCACCTTCACTGTCCATCACACCTCGTTATTCATTCATCTCACTTAACATCCCTCCTCAATACCACAACACTCACCTAAGCCAAAAATCCACTCACCTACATCAATTCTACCTTAACCACGCATCTTCATCCACATGAAACGCAGACACACTCAGCCACCCACCCACCTGCATCCATACTTCCTTCGCTATCCTCATATTCTCCTCTACACTATCCTCACAGAGATATCATCCTTGTCCTACCGATACACACGTTACACTCCTTTCACTATCCACACACACACACACACACACACACACACTTATTACCTAGCCATTCAACCACACACACACCACTCTTACCATCTTCAATCACTCTGCCGTAACTGGCCACTCACCTCGATGCCTATCCTCCCTAACCTACATCTGCCTCACCACTAACACACACACACACATACACACACACACGTATGCTTAAGGTGCATCCAACCTCACTGTTATCTAACCTTCATCTTACTTGCATCACGCCAACATACTTTCACTATCCATCCACATACCCTTATTCATACCACACACCATCAGTACCCTTAAACATTCACAACCCTCATCTCGAGTCCATCTTCACCCTCACACCAACACTACTAACTGACATCCACGTAAACTCCCTCCTCAGTTCACAGCACTGTAATCTGCCGTGATAAAAAAGGAAGGAAAGGAAGGGAAAGACTAAGACACAAAAAAGATGAGAGCGCTGAGGAAGAATGGATTGGAAAATGATAGGAAAATGATTAGATAACACGTTAGGTCTGAGGAAAAATCAGATGAAAGATATAACCAACGGGGAATTTGCTCAGGCAGGATGAAGAGCGAGGAGAATGACGTGGAAGAAATGGCCAAGAAGAAGCGACATGTAAGCCACTGAGAAATTAATGACTCGGTTAGAAAAGTAAACTCATGAGAATCAAGTCAAGGATTAATATATACACCAGTGAGACTGTACAGGGTTATTAAGCAGATTATGCAGGTTTCGTATATTTTGTATATAAACCCTTAAGCTTCGTCTGGCCATGTGGAGAGGATGGAGGGTGAAAGACTGACGAAGAGAGTGTATGTGAGTGAGGTGGAGGGGGGAAGAGGGAGGGGGAGGCCGAGGATGAGATGGAGGGATGGGGTGGAGAGGTATATGAGAGAGGGGGGTGTGAGTTGGGAGCAGGGCAGTGAAATGGCGGGGGACAGGGCGACTTGGAGGCGATTTGTTTGTGGCCACCCCAAACGGGATTGAGGCGTCTGGCAATAGATAGATAGATAGATAGACCTTCGTCTGATAATAAAAAAAAATAATAATAATAATAACAGGCTAATAATAATGATGATGACAACAATAATAATAATAATAATAATAATAATAAATAACCAACAACACTGATGTGGATTATCTGTGTCACCTTGTGCTTAAACTTAATTCGGTGTGATATTGTGTAATTCTGTCCAAGATAAAACATATTAGCTTATCGTTTTACGTCCAAATAATTAAAGTTACATTTGCATTACCACACCATCTGTATTATACATTTTCCACTTGCCTTCCCATCCTTAATCCCCAGCCCACAGATAATGCCATTCTTATCCACATCTACTCATTTTCTCATCCTCACTCGCTGGCCACACAATCTCCCACCCTTACTTACATCCATCAGCTCCTCGCTCACCACCCACACGCATTTTCTTTCTTTGGCTGGCCACTCACACACTTCCAAACTCTCATCATCATCACAATTTCCCACCCTCACTTCTCATATTTATACATCCACTATCAACTCCCTACCAATAAGTTCTCTCACTTTTACTCATTACTCACCCACACATGTTCCACTTCGCTCACAATCCACATACCTTTCCCAATTACCCACATGCCTTCGTACCTTCCCAACCGTGCACATACACATACATTCCTACTTTCCCCAACGATGCACATACTTACCCACTTTCCCCTATCGGCACCACCCACACACCGGCCCAACCGCCCACACAGCTTCCCCTTCCCAAAACACACCTACCCTCCCAACTATACCTACATTCCTTCCCACCTTCCCCACCATCCACGTATCTTCCTAATTTCCACACCACCTACTTGCCTTCCCACGTTACCCACATACCGTCCTACCCTCACCACATATCCACATACAGTACAGACACCATCCGACTCTCCTCACCCATTCACATATCCCCTTCCCAAATCCCCTCAACCCACACATTATTATATCTTTTTCACCATCCACAGGTCTTTGCATATCCTTACCTTCCTTTTCCCAAGTCACCCTTCACACCACCGGCCTCTTACCCACACCACGTCCCTCAAACAGGTCAAAGTTACACCAGGGCCATTAATACACCATAGGGCTTCACACGGGAAGAGACATGCACAGGATACTTCTAACTACGTCCTTGAACACGGCATACAAGTACTTTCGACGGACTACATGTATCCATTCTGGCGGACATGATATCTCCCGTAGGACCTATATACTTTCGCGGAGTACTGACGTATGTAAAATCATCCCGTCATGCTGTACTTTTCACAAACACTTTTCTACAATTAATTATACAAGTCAGAGATAGAATGACCCTTCCTTATTTATTTCAGACAGGAGGATGCGAGGCGAATTATTTGACTCGTGTGCATTACTGATCTTCATAAGTCGGTATATTTCATCGCTCTAACCGTCCTTTAATTAATCTGGGCTCACGTTCACAATCGATGTTATGAAAATGGTTCAGGAATGCAATGAAAAAAATAACCATGACTGCACGATCCAGTTACACAGAATTAAACATGGAAGGCAGCTGAACCTTGCTCGTGTTATGGTAGCTGCGATTATTGTCTACTCTCTAGTGAATACGTTTAGAATATGTTATAGTGTTATGCATGCAGTGAAGAACAATGATACAAATTTACCAAGACTGGGCAAAAGTTAACATTTATATCACTGTATTTCTCCACCACAGATCCAAAAATCACAGAGTTTTCATGAGTACTACATAGTCACAAACAATTTATCAGTGGCAAGAAATAAAGATATTGATCCAAAAGACTCAAATGCAATAGGAAAACCATAATATAAAAGACACCTCACGGACCCAACATCTTATTACATCTCTTACAATGCATGTTGTTGAGAGGTGTGCGTAGTGATCCGACAAAAGTTAACAATCAATACAATAGCCTTTCTTTATCTTTCCTAAATTTTGGCCTCTTCATCTCAACACTTACTCTGAGAAGCAGAGTGAGGGAGACAAGGGCTGGAAAACAAACAAACACACACACACACACACACACACACACACACACACACACACACACACACACACACACACACACCGTAATCAGACCAAATTTGTGAATAATGCATAAATGGCAGAGCGCAGTATTTACAGTTCATTAAAATATCATCAGTAACACAGGAAGCAGAGATGGGATACGCAGACAGGAGTTGGAAAACAATGCTATGAAAAGGGAAAAGTAATTATCGTAACCGAAGCTGTCCTGTCATAAAGAGGCAATTGAGCTTTTTCTACACAGTGTAATTATCTGACAAAGGTTTACAGCAAATATTTCTCCCCTGTGTGAATGTAATAAGAAAAGATCTTTGCATTCTTTTGCTAATAAAACAGATACAATAAATCAGCAGTTACTTCATCACAGTTCTCATATAACTATACCGTACAATACTGCTACGGCGATAAATATAACTGAAATATTTTATCAGAAATACTCACTGAATATCAGAAGTCACAGTAAAAGAACATTAATTAATACTAACAGTCTTCGGTTGTCATAAATTAAGTGTGGCTATTCTTTTTATCACACAGGAGTTAATAAACATCCAATATGCGTGGCAGTATTAATCGAGAAAATTTTTCCTTTCCTATCTCCATTTTTCTTTTTTAATCCTTTGGCAAATTGGAAATAATATACGAAGCATGGAAACAGATGCACGGGAAAGTTTGTACTGCTATGATTATGATATTTATAACCCACCACGTGTACTCTACCAGGATTATTCACGGTCATGTCGCCATTTATCACCCTCAACGAGCCAGCCTCAAGTCGTCAGCTGCCCGCCAGGTTCACGATTATTTCCGGAGGGCCATACGAGGCGCGAGGAAAGGAGTGAAAGAGGTAAAGAAATAGACACCATCAGCCTCCACCGCCTTACTTCCTCATCCATCTTTTCTCTTCTCTTCGTCTGTCTGTTCTCTCCCTCCTCCATCTCTTCCTCCTCCACTTTCTCTCTTTTCTCCTAGCATTCATTCTTTCCCCTCTCCAACTATTCCTTCCTCATCCATCTTTCCTCTGTTCTTCTGCCATCTATCTTATACCCTCTCTCACTTATCTCTTTCCTGCTCTAGTTTATTCCCCCCTCCCACCTCTTTTTTTAACACGTTTTTTTCCTTTTTCCCTCTTCTTGTTTTCCCTTCCCCTTTCATATATACTCTTTCTTCTCCCCCTTCCCACGTTTCCCATCTTATCTCTTTCCACCCTCCCCTTTTCATCTATCCCTTGTACTTCCATGCCGTTCTCAACTATCTCATATCTATATCTTTTTACTTTCTCACACACTCTTCTTTTACTTACTCTTCATATTATCACATCCTCTTCTACGTCGTCATACATTTACAATCTCACACTTTTTCTTCTTGCTTTTAACCCCTGTTTTAAATTCTCCCTCTTTTATTTCCCTTTTCTCCTGTCCCTTTTTGCCTCTTCTTTTCCTGCTCTTCTTTCTTTCTCCTACGGCTCTTCATTTACATCTCTTCCTCTTTTCTTACATCCCTACTAATATATATCTTCTCTTGCCCCACCTATTTTCTCTCCTTATTCCCTTTCCTTCTATTCCCCTTATCTCTACTTCCTCCTAATTCATCATCACTGTCTCCTCTTTCCTACTTCTCATTTCTATATCCTCTTTTGCTTCCTCCTGCCCGTCCTCCTTTCTCACCTCATGCAACCAGCTTTCCCTTTTTTTCATTTCTCTTCTGTTAGTAATGCTCTCCAATACTTTCCCTCTATTCCATCCTGTTTCATCTTTATCACCTCAGCTTTTTCTACAAGCACTGCCTTCTCATCCTCTACCCTCCACTAATTCTTTTATTCTCTTCTATTACCCAGCTAACTTCTTCTAACACATTATTTCTGACACATATGGTTTCCTGTGTGTTTTCATTTACATCTTTTCCCCATCTTACACCCATTCGTTTTCTGCTGCGTTATCTTTTGGTCTCACATTCTACCCTGTAACTTCATGCCCTTGTTGGGATCGAAAAGCCTGCTGCAGTTTACTCTCTCTTGTATTCTTTTGTGCCTCGTACGATCAGCTCCCCTCACTTCATGCATTTTTCATCATCTTTCTCCTCTCAATAATATTCTCTCATCCTCGCTTCTCATTCTATTTTCCCTCCATTTATTTCCTTCTCTAGCCAGTTCCTTGCTGGCATCTCATTATCCTTTCCATCCCACTCACCATCTAACCTTTCTCTATATCATATCCTGCTTTCATCCAGCATCAATTGCAAAGTTAGTATTTTTTCCTCCAACCACTCCATTCTTCTCCCCCCCCCCTCTCTCTCTCTCTCTCTCCGCCCACGCGCCTCCAGTATAAACGATCAGATCTCAATCACTGGCAGCTGGCGGAGTCTCCAGCCTCTTCAATCCCATTAGCTATACGGCTCAGCGTCATAATGGCCACTGATGAATGGAGAAATGTTTACCAAGGGACCGCCAGGCAGCCGCCCTCGCCCTCGCTTCTTTATTTTAGGTTATTTTTAGCGTTTGCGTCCAGAATGGGGCGGTCGGATCAAAGTCCCCGTAAATTTAGTCCAGAGATGAAAATCCTCAAAGTCGCCTATGGATCCGGATCACCACAAACTCTGAAAAATCAGACTGCTTGTAAAAAAAATCCGGGGTTTTCCTTTTGGGATTTATTGGTATTGAAGACGGGACTTGTTACCGAGGTCTGTCACCCGTGTAGTTCCTTCTCAAGCGGACCCACTCTGGCCCACGGAGAGAGAGTCTGGAAGGACGTGGGATGTTTTCTTTTCTTCTTTTTGTTGTTGTCTTTTTCTCACTCTCCTATGGTGGGCCAGCCAGCCATTCTTTGTTGCTGACGCCTCGGCCCGCGCGTCCGATTCCCCGCGTCTCGTTACCTCCACTCATTATTCCCAACCCGTGGTGCCTTTCGCCTTCCCTCAGTCTCTCGCGTGGGGATGAAACAACCTCTGTAAAGGCTAGCCACTTACACCGACAATGGAAGACGGGGAGGACGAGGTAAAAGGACGCCGCTCGGAAACACAAAGAAAAAAAAAAAGCCAAGTGCAAGAGAGAGAGAGAAAAGGTGGTGTGGGACGAAGGTAAGGATCACGACACAGCGTTTGACTTCCAGGACCCTCCGCCATTGTCGCTGCCGTGTTTTCAATTATCCACTTGGCTGTGTCCTTTCTGTGCGTGTGGGCCGCTCGGCTCTAATATGCTACCCGAGTGAAGCCCTTTGTTACCCGCCGACACTGAGCCCAACACCCAGATTGCCAGTTTGTGCAGGATCATAGTAGAGGGCGGGGGAGAAGCAGGGGAAGGACACACAAGAGTAAAAGAGGAGGTGTAGGGAATAGGCAGGCGGGGGGAAGAGACCAGAACAGAGGAAGCGGAGAGGGATTGGAGGATAGGCAGGGGAAGAAACACATTTGAACAGAGGAAGGGGAGGATGTAAGGAACAGACAGGGGAAGGGAAGAGACGAGAATAGAGCAGGGGAGGATGAAGGGATAGGCAGGACTGGGAAAAAGACGAGAATAAATTAGGGGAAGATGCAGATCACAGGCAGGGAAAGATACAGACGAGAGTACAGAAGGATGAAAAGGATAGGCAGAGGAAGAAACAGACAGGAACAGAGAAGGAGGGTATTTAGAAGATAGACGTGAGGGCGTAAGAAGGAAGGCATAAAGTAGATAAATGATAAGGGGAAGGAGAAAGGAGACGAGAATGGAGGAAGGGGAGGAAGTAGGGAACAGAAGGGGGGGTGTAAACAGAAGAGTAAAAAAGAAACAGACGACAGGGGGGGAGGAGGAGGAGGAGGAGGAGAAGGAGGAAGAATGAATAGAGAAGAGGGAGGAGGAAGTAGGGGACAGAAGGGAGGGGGCAGGGTACAGGGATATAATTACAGCAGGGTAGGGGGGATGCAGGGGATAGGTGAGGGGAAGGAGGATATAGTACAGAGGAGAGGAAGGAGTGATGCAACAAAGAGAAAACAAAAAGAGAGCACAAGGGGTGAGATGAAAGACGAGAGGATAAACAGCAAGAAGGAGGAGGTAAGGAAGAGACAAAGGAAGAAGAGAAATGAAGAGAGGAGGAGACATGAGACACAGAAACAGAAAAGATGGAAAGGAAAAACAATATTATAACGGAGGAAGAAGGGAAACGGGGCAGGGGTTGGAAGAGGGAATGTGAATAAGTAGGAGGGGAGGGAGGAGATAGGGCAAAAGAGACGTGTAGGAGGGAGTAGCGAGGAAGAGGATGGAATAAGGGATAGGAAGTTTGAGGAGAGAGGGAGTTAGATGATGTGAGAAGATGGTGGAGGCATGAGGAGGGGAAAGAGGGATGGGGGGGTGAGGTAGGAGGGAAGGAAAGACGGAGAATGAGGAAGGAGGAAGAAGAGGAGAGAATCGAGGTTACGAGAGAAAGGTGATGGGATGAAAGATGATGAGGATAAGAAGATGGAAGACTTGATGCGAAGGGAGGGGGGGATGGGAAGGATGAGGAAGAGATAGTGTGAGATGAGGAGAAGGAAGTGCAGTGAACTGGGATTGTAAAAGATGAGAGAAAGGGAAAGAATAAGGGAGGGAAGGGAGTGGGAGACGGAAGGAAAAAAAAATAGGACTAGATAAAGGATAAGAATGGGCAAGAAAAACGACAGATATTTAGGAAAAGGAAAGAATGGCAACAAAGAAGAAAGTTAAGAAGTGGGCAGAAGAGGAAATGGGATAGATGATTGGGGAGAGGAGTAATCAAGAAAGGAATGAGTGAATGAAAGAGAAGAGACGACGAGACGACAAAAGCTGAGGAAAATGAGAGACAAGTGAGGGGCGTGAGAATTCGTGATTAAGGAAAAGAGAATTAGCAAGAGAGAAAGGAAAGGAAAGCAGAGCGGCAGAAGGAAGGAATATAAATAGAAGGAGTGTGACAGAAATTGAGAAAATGGACAATGACCAGGAAAGCTTAACAAAAAATATAAGATGGGATTCAAGAGAGAGATCGATGGGAAACAGACAAATGAAGAGGACACCAGAAGAGAGAAGGGGAGAAAGGGGAAACTGAAAGGCTAAGTAACCGACAGAAAGGCGGATAAAAAGTAAGAAAATAAGTATGGAAAATAGTATACAAAAATAATACTTACCAGAATATAGGCCAAAACAAGAAAATTGGTGGAGAAAGAAAATAAGAGTGAAGATGGGGAGAAAGAATTTGATGAGTAAGGGAGAATGAATGGAGGCAGGCGTAGAGAAATAAAGTGGAGAAGAGCAAAGAGTGGTGGGGAGAGTGACGGCAGTACTGGAGAGTGGGAGTGGGGTGAAGAATGAGGATGGGGGTGGAGAGTGAGGGTGAGCGTGGAGAGAGACGATGAGGTTGAGCAGTGAGAATGAGAATGGAGAGTGAGGGTGACGATGGAGAGTGAAAGGGAAGATAGAGAAGTGGGATACGATGGAGCAGAAAATAAGAATGAAATAAAGAATGGGTCTGATGGCGAAGGTGAGGGTGGAGGTAGAGAATGAGAGTGGCATGAAGCGTAGAGTGGAAGAGAAAGGTGAGGGAAGAGAAGAATGAGAGTAGAGTGAAAAGCGAAAATGGGTTTGAGAATGAAGGAGGGGTGGAAAATGAGAGTGGGATGGAAAGTGAGAGTGGAGTGGAGAATCAAGGTGAGGGTGGAGAGTGAGGAGAGAGGTGAAGAGTGTTAGTGGTGGAGAGGGAGAGTGGGAGTGGAGAATGAGGGTTGGCAGGAAAATGAGGGTGCAGTGGGGAATGGGGGTTGGGGTCAAGAGTGGGGGGTGAGAGCGAGGATGGATGCATAGTAAGTCAGTGGCTGATGGAAATTAAAGATTTCCAAAGAGAGAACAGAGAAGGTGGAGGAGCAAAGAGGTAAAACAGCATGAAGAGAATCGAATGAAAAGCAAGCAGGAGAGAAGGAAAGAAAAGCTGGAGTGTAAGGAAAGACTAGCAAAGTGGGACGAAGACCCGACAATATAAAATGCAAAAGACAGGTGCTAAAATCGAATGAAATGGGAGGAGAATGCGAGGAAAGAAAGGTAACACCCAGAAAACCTGAAGACCAGAAATTAAACACGTCTGGAAGAAGAGATGGAAAGAGAAAATAAGGAAACCCAGAGATGTAATCAGGCAATGAGAAGGCCATCGTTAGCAAGAGGATGAAGCAATCTCAACAATACAAAGGAAAGAAAATAAAACAGAGATACAAGAAGACAGGCATGATGAATGTGATAATGCAAAGATTCGGGAGAATAATAAGACAGAGAAGCCAAAGAGAAGGATGGATGAGGCAAAGACTAAATATAAAGGTTTCAGCCGTAAAAACATAGATGAATGAAGAAAAGAGAAAGTTATAATACCAGGAAGAGGTCGAAATGAACATATCCTTCCAAACACAACTTTTCTTTTAGTACTTCTTCCTTACACTCCTCCTGTCTCTCCATCCCTCTTCCTTTCTTTCTTTCTCTCCAATCTCTCTGTCATCTGCTTTCTCCATCCCATCTCCTTGCACCTCTCCCTTCTCTCCATCCCCTCTCATTATACAGGTACTCCTTTCCATTTCTCCACTTTGTACCTCTCCCTTCTCTCCATCCCACTTCCTTATATCTCTCTCTTATTTCCCTTTCATTTATACAGGTACCCATCTCTTCTTTCCATTCTTCCACCTCATACCCTCAATTCTCCCTATCTCTCTTCCTTATATCTCTCTCTTCTTGCCATTTCTCCTTGTACTCCTATCTTTTCTCCTTTCATCCGCAATATACTCCTTTCTCCATCCCACATCCTTCTACTACCCATTTTTGTGATTCCTCATTTCCTCATACACTTCTTTCCATCACTGCAGGTTCTAATTTCACTCTACAGTATACACTTTCTGTCTCTTCCTTCCCTTTCCATCCTTTGATTTTCATTCCTCCTTTTCTTAGTTTTGTGCCAGTTTTCACAGAGCTTTCATACCCTTATTCATTCCTTACCTTATTCATCTACTTCTCTAGCTTCTGTTTATCCCACTCCCCCAAGCTCAACTTTTTCCTGTCATTTCTCAAACATATAACCACACCAACTCTTCTCTTCCATCACTTACTCATCTACCTTTTGTAATCGCATTCCCTCCTGCCTTGCCCAGTTTTTGTCATGTTCCTCAAAACTAACCCAATACGTGCTTTATCCTTCCCACACTTTCGCTGGATAAATTTTTCCCTTTTCTTTCTCAACCGTATTTTCAAGAAGCTAAGGGGCCTGGCAGCACATTTTCTAACAAGTCAGTATTTGAATAAAGCTCATTAATATTTTCTGTGATGCTATATATAAAGTATGTCGACGCTAAAAATATATCAGTAACAAGTAGGATCATACGGAGTTATTATATGATGAACAAAGAACAAGGCTGACCCGCTGCTAATCCTTCCAAGTCCACGAACATTCAGACTTCTGTTTCCTTTCCCCAAGCATCCATGTCTTTTCCTAACACTCCTCACCTTGCTAATGTTGGTTGGCTTTCCCCATTTACCCATTCTTCCTCAACCCAGTCAACTGTTTCCTCTTCATCCCCACACTCTTTGCTCCTCTCCACCAGCCTCCCCATGCAGTCATTTCGCTAGTGTATAAAATTGCCTTCCCCATCCCCCTCCACCTAACCTATTCCCCCAGATCCTTATAAGACTCATTTCCCAATCCCCTAACTTGAAGCCATATAAAAAAATCCTTCCCATCGCCTTTTCCCCAGTCATCTCAAACACCATCCTTCCCCAACACCGCGCATATTATCTCTCACTCAATTCCTTCTTCACCTTACCCACATCATTTTTTCCCCAACTCCACAATAACACTTCTTCCCTTACTTCCCCATGCGTTTCCTTCCCAACCTTCCCATATCATTTCATCCCAAACTTCCTCACATCATTACTCACCAACCTCCCTACATCACCTCTTTCCCAACCTCCCCATATCACGTCTGTAACATTCCCACATCATTTTTATCCCAAACTTCCCCATATTATCTTTTCTTTAACCTCCCAAACTCCATCTCTTCCCCAATTTCATTTATGACCTCTACTCCCCACATCGTTCCTTCTCGAACATACCCCACGTCACCTATTCCTCAAACTCCCACAGAACATCATCTCCGAACTCCTCTCGTCATTTCTTCCCTAGCGTCTCCACATCACCTCTTTGCCAACCTCAGTAAATCATTTCTTCCTCAGCATCCCTACGTTACCCCTTCCCCAGCCTCCACACATCGCCTCTTCTGCATTCTCTTCATAAAGTTCCCTTCCCCACTCCTCCCACAGCGTCCTTCTCCACCTTCCCTGCATCTTCCCCTGCCATGCCCTCCCCACCCCCGCTGCAGGCCTGAAGTAAGACATTTGCACCATTAGCCCGGCCGGATCAGTGATGGCGGGGTTATTAGCAATTTAAGATGCCTCATTAACTGTTCGAGTGCAGAGCAAGGGGTGGGGAGGGCAGTGTGGGTGGGGGTGTGGAGTAAGGGCGGGATTGGGCGGTGAGGGTGGGGGTGTGGAGCAAGAGTGAGGGTGGGCGGCGCAGGTGTGGATGTGGAGTAACAGTGGGGGTGGGCGGTGAGGGTGGAGGTGGGTGTGAGGATAAGGATGGAATGTAATGGTAAAGGCAGAGAGAGAGGGTGAGGGTGGTGAGTGCGGGTACGGCTGGGGTGTGAGGATGAGGGTGAGAGTGAGTGAAGAGTGAGGGCGAGGGTGGAAAGTGAAGGAAGAGAATAGGAGCAGGGATGAAGACAAAAAGTTAGGACAAGGAGTAGGGGTTAGGGAGTGAGGATGTACAGTAAGAAGGGAGGAAGAAAGAAGACTGGGATGTAATGATGAAAATGCAGGGATGGGGAGTGAAAGGGGACGGGAATTAATAACTGGGGGCCAAAAATGCGAGTGAGAGTGGAGAGTGAGGGTGGTGGCTGGCAGACGGGCTAGGGAGTGGGTGTAGGGGTAGGAAGCGAAGGAGGTTGGAGTAGGATAATAATGGATATCAAGAGTGAGGGGTGGGAGTGGCGGGTGGGGAGTGATGAGGAGTGATGGTGGGGGGTGGGAAGTGATAAGGAGTGATGATGGAGGTTGGGGAGTGATGAGGAGTGACGGTGGGGGTGTGAATGATGAATGGTGATGGTGGGGGTGGGGAGTGATGAGAAATGATGGTGCGGGTGGGGAGTGATGAGGAGGGATGATGGTGGGTGAGAAGTGAGAGAAGGATCAGGTAGTTATTGCGGAATGGGTAGTAGAAGGCTAACGTGAGGAGTAAGGTTGAGGGATGAGGTGAGAAGTAGGGGTAGTGGTGCGGACTGAGGGTGGAGGTGGGTAGTGAGGGTTGGGGGAGAGGAGTGAGAGATGGACAGGGAGTGAGGATGGAGTAGGGTACAAGTGTTAAGGCTAAGAGTAAAAGTGAAGGTCAGGATATGTAGCGAGGTTGAGGCGTAAGGGCTGTACGTAAGGAAAGGGGAAGAATTATGGATGAGGTAGAGAGAAAGGATGAGAAAAAAGTAAGGACAGGGTTTAAAGTAAGGGTTTATTGGAGAGTTGGAGATGAGATGGGAACTGGAGTTTGGGGAATGAGGCTGGATGACATGGGTAGGAGTGGGTAGTGAGGATGGGTATGAGAGGTAGGAGTGAGAAGTAAGGGAGGGGATGAGTTGTGTGTAGGATGGAGTGGGGATGAGACATAAGGTGGGGGTGGCAGTGGGGGTAGACGTGAGGGTGGGGTGTGAGTAAGAGTGAGGGGTGGGCAAGCGATGAAGTGGTGGGAGTTTGGGATGGTGTGTCTGGCCTGTGCAGTTGGTAGCATCGAAAAGTTAGTGGAACAATCAGAGGACAGGAAGAGAAGAGAAAATATACAGATATAATACTGACCTATAAATAAGCAGAATAAAAGCTCTTTAATTAATATCTGGAAACACAGACAAAACAACCTATGAAAATACCACGAGGGAAATATCAGTAAGCAAACAATATATATATATATATATATATATATATATATATATATATATATATATATATATATATATATATATATATATATATATATATATTTTTTTTAATGTGTCCGACTCTGGGCAGAGGCTTCAGAGCCTATTGCTTGGGGGCACTGACCTATCCCAAGGCCCAGTAGTCCTCCTACACCTCCACATGTCACCACTTCGGCGCTAACACCCACCATCCATATTGAATACATGCTAGGGCTGTCTCATACAGGATTGGTGTATTGGTATTAGCGGGGGTATTTTTACGACATGTCGGCGGGTCATCTGGTAGATCAGGAAAGTCTGCTTTTTAGGAAATTCAAATCCTCAAACTGTTCCCTGCCCCAGCCGGGATTCGATCCTGGGTCCATTAGGAACTGCTCTGAGTTGGCTCGGCGGCATTAGGTTAACTCCCTCAGTACGATGAGTCTTCTCTCTCTCTCTCTCTCTCTCTCTCTCTCTCTCTCTTTCGACTGGCAGAGATTTTCTTCAGATCAGGGGAAATTGCAGTGAAAGCACAAAAAATACTGCAATCTACATCAATTCTCCCAATACCTTTCGATGATATCTTTGTTAGTTTATTACTGCAACGGAAGAGGTAAGTGAATGAATTAAAAAGGTAAAAAAAAAAAAAAAAAAGAAGGAATGCCAGACTGAATGGGAAGATATACTGTATAAGAGGGGGGCGGCCAAGAACAAGGAGGAGGGACAGAAGAGGAAGGTAAATGTGGGTGGGAGTACGAGAGCAGAGTAGTTGGAAGGCGAAAAGGTTAACAGAGAAATCGCTGGGGAGACAAAGTATGAACGGCAATGAGGGAAGGAATATGCAAGTAGCCTGGTTAGAAGAAGAGGAGGTTAGCCAACAACCCCATGGACAGACAGAGCAGGAAAGGAAGGAAAGTATATGAAAGGGGTGGCTGGATGGAGAAGAGATGGTTGACGAAGTAAGAGGCTGAGAGACGAAGTTGGACAGTTGATGAAATTGTATATGAGGACAGGGTAGTTGGAAGGAGAAGAGGAGGTTGACCAAGAACGAGATGGAGGGACGAAATAAGGAAGCAAATAACGATGGGTGTATGGGAGATGGGTGACCGGGAGAAGTGGGAGACCAAAAAATGAGGAAGGGTAAATGACAGAAAAGTGAAAGGAAAGCTGATCAAGAATGAGGTGGAGGAAGAAAGTAGATAAGGGAGTGTGTATAAAATGGGTGGCTGGAAGAAAATATAGACTAGGGAAGGAGTTCTGGCATTAAGTAAGGAGAGTTAAAGCGGGGTTGGGGGGGCCGGTGTTTTTGGGAAGGAGGGGCCGTTGCTGAATAGAGATAAAAATGCCTTGAAATTCCTTTTGTCGAGACCACATCCCTGCCCCTATAAAATAATAAGACGAAGCGTCAGGCAACAGAATCGAAAATTAAACCCATGGATCTCAAATTATGAAGTAAAAATTATAACGACTGAGAAAACCAAGAAAAATCTTGCAAAGTTCTAACGGAAGAGAGAGAGAGAGAGAGAGAAGCTTATAACACCACTTGTGTTCTATAAATAACCTGTCAGTATTTAAGGCAATGATTTTAACACGCACGTACAACATTCTGAGATGTATATATTACTTTGTGTAGAATAATATGGCTTTGTCAGTGTTGGAATAAACGGTTGAAAATCTCCATAATAACGTTGTGCATTTTGAAGACACATATAGACATACCAATGAACCTTGTGTCCGCCAAAGTAGCAACGCTTCCCAAAGTTTTTACAACTCTGACGGGAGGCGAACCCGCGCTCACCAGCGTGCGAGACGCACACTCTACCACTGAGGCTCATATATATATATATATATATATATATATATATATATATATATATGACGTTGTGCAAAAATACCATGTAAAAGTTTTACGGGAATATTATGAAGACAGTGTGTAGACATTAAAACAAAGACAAAGCACTACTTTGACAGATGACTTTATAGTGATGATTCAGTTTCACACTAGACCTAATCTGTCAGATGTTCAGTGTTAACATTTTCGTAGAAAACTGACACTCAGACCGTCTTCATACGAATATACTCATGTGCAATATTTCTGGCCGTCAATGCGGTGGCCTGTTCACCGGACAATGAATTTCATTCAAAGGTTGTCACACGAATTGTTCTGCTCCAGCAACAAAAATATAAAGAAATGAATAAATAAATACGAAGTACCATAATGTGAGTGAATGAGAGACAGACGACTGTCTAATTCCCACTGAGTTTGGCCAACGCGCGTGACCACCATGTATCGAGGATTATAAAAAGATACCAGTTTTAATACACAAATTGCCACCTGTGTGACCAACATCACAAGAACGTAGGTAGCCGAGGTGGGGTATGATGGTTCCTAATCTTTCCGCTGTCTTTACGATTCCCCATCATAAAAATAAATACCTGTACTGTTACCTGTCAAAAAGCTTCCCCGTCACACGTTCCGCGGTCAATGACTTATAGATCTATTGAATTAATAAACATGATAGTGCTTAAATTTATGGATTACGAATACCATGTTGGTCGTTTTATATCCTTAGTATATTACAGAAAAGTGGCATTAAATTAATGTAATTAACTGATAAGAAATTGCTATGTAGTTTGACGTGAAAAGTTGATACACGACGACCCCTGCTATTCTGTTAAAGTGCAGCTGCATATAACACTCCCATAAAGATAGTGGCTTTACAAAATATTCACGTGGCGCCATTGCATGTGCGATTATTTGAAATGTGGTGGGATCATGAGTGTACGATAGTGTTTGTAAATCTTCATTAGGGCGAACTCAAGAGTGAAAGAGGGAAAAAACTGCTTGTAAAATCAACATCGAATATATGACACCTCTACAGTTTCAAAACTGTTCGAGGATTTTTTGCCTAAAATTATTAATAAGAGTCATTATTTCTGTAAAAGACTGAACGATAAACTAGGTGTATTTATTTTTACAGGAATATTCCATGAAAACACTAACACGATGGTCTTGATATAATCCCAAAATATTTGTCTGAAAAGTCTTGAATTCTAACTAGTCTTATGGAGAGCCAATCCACCCAGCAAGCACTGACTGAAACTGCCCTCGTGTGACCAAAGCCTTAAAATCAAAATCCGGCTTCCACCAAACGATATTATTCAATTAGAGAAAACCCCGTCAGGCAAGAGGTAGTGGCCTGTGGGGAAGGGGGGGTTGCTGAAAAAGAAATTATCGGTTATGAGTAGATACATATTTTCTGGATGACTTTTTGCTGGCACATAGTTTCTGAGTGACTTTTGCGTCCACACACACACACACACACACACACACACACACACACACACACACACACACACACACACACACACCTACTAATCACCCAGGCCACCTTCACACCCACGTACAAATGAGACCTTTACACTACCCTCTTTTGTCCTAGTCCCTCCCTCACTCTTGGTCTTTTTTCCTTTTCCTTTCCCCTCCAACTCCTTTTTATCCTTTTTCTTCGAGACTGTTTCCTTTCGTCCTTTTCTGCGATCTCCGGTATTTTTGTGTGTGGTTTCGTTTTTGGATTTTCATTTTCGTTGCCTTTCTTGATAATATCTATACTGCGTTAAATGAGCGTGCGTGGGTGCGTGCGATCGTTCCAAAATACATAAAGTCACTTGTCCAATGCTATGTAGTCATGACAATTTTAGTAATGGCCGTATCTGTACATAAAAAGAGTGTATTTATTTGCCATTCTCTCTCTCTCGTGTGGCGCTGCGGTCGCTTTTTCACTCCTTCGCCCCATTCTCCCCCTCCACCTCACTCACCAAAGAGACAAGCCACACACTCTTTCTCCTCTCTCCCTTATTCCTCGCCCTCCATTTCCTCCCTCCATTTCCCTCCCTCTTCCTGCTCGTAATTCTTTAGTCTCCTTCTTGACAGCTTTTCTTCCTTTGTCTTCCTTTGCCTTTCTCAGGTACAAAGTGGCGGTATGTTCGCCTGGTTCTCTTTCTCCTTTCGTGGTTGGCTGGATGGACTCTTGGCCGTATTCTAGGTGGCATAAAAGGCTTCCCTGTTCCCCTTCCTTAGCGGTTCGTTTTGCATTTTACGCCTTAACATTTTCTTGCATGTCATTTGTATCGCCTTTAATATCAACAAAGACTGTACCAATAATTTGCAGTACAGGAGAATACTAAGGTGTAAGGTAAAGAATTTCCATCTTCCTCTCACTTAATTTCGACATTACTACCTCAACTAATATTTTCCATTTTCCACTGCAGAACATCTTATCACTTTTCCACCCAGCACCTCTCCCCGACTCCCATTTCCCGTCCTCTTGCCTTTTCCCCGACTTTTGTTCACCCTTTCTTCCTCATTCAATAAAAAATATATTCATCCATCTCCCCACACCAAATCGTACTCTTTCACTTCTCTTCCTCATTCCACCTCCTCTAACCTCTCACCTTCACCCTTCCCCCTCTCACAGCATCCCATCACTCCCACTTTTCTTCACTCCCACCCACCCCTCCCGTCCCCGACCACCCTCACCCACCCTTTCTCACTCCACGTACTGTGCTGTACCTCCATCTCTATCCCTTCTCAGTTTTTTCCTTTCAAGATCCCCCGTCACAAAAGTACCACAGACACTATCTATTTTCTATTCATCTAACCCTCCTAACCTGTCCCTGCTCACTTCCTCCATTCTTCCAGCCTCCTCCTCCACTACAGCTTTTTGATCCTCCCCCATATCATTACATCTACCCACTTCAACCTCACCACCTCATCACATTATCCTACATCCTTCCAGCGCAATCACCACCACGTTTCCTATCCCACTTACTCTTCTAATTTCCTTTCCTTTATTTCATCTTTTCCTCTCCTCGGCCTATGCCTTTTCCATTTCCCCCTTACACCATACCCTCTTCATCACTCGATCCTTCCTCCCTCCTCCCTTCCTTGACCCTCCTCACCTTTCCCTCCCTTACTTCGCCCACTCCTTGTTCCTCTCTCAGCCGCCTATCACCTAACTTCCTAACTCTACCCACACCAACTATCAATCAGTACACCAACTTTCCTCATCTTTCCACATTTCATCTATTCATCTCTTTCAACTTTCGTCCATTCTTCATTCTCGCTGTCCCTATCCTCATCCTTCTCTCTTCCCTCTTACTTCACCACCTATACGCTACTTTCATCCCTTTCTACATTCTCAGTTTCGTCTTCCTCATTCTCGACTTCCTCTTCATCATTCTCAACCTCTTCTTCCCTGTTTGCTAACTCCTCTTCCTTTACCCCCTCTCATTTCACCACCACCCCCTTGTACTTCCCCTCCCAGAACAACCAATCACACCCCCTCCCCCCGCCCCCCGCCAGCCATCAAGCCGTCCTCTCCTCCACTAAAGACTGCCTAAACGCCTGGTCAGCTATTGTCCCGTAGGTGTCGACTTGCCCACCCCCACTGTGCCCCCCACATTGTAACCCCCCCACTGTGGCCCCCCATCATTGTGGCCCCGACCCCCCGCCCTCCCACCACAATGGGTCGCTGATGACCTCCCAGGATGCTGACCTCCTCCTCCCCCTCCTTTTCCTCTTCCTCTCCTTCCTCCTCGTCCTACCTCTTCCTCCGGACCTATGCCTTCCTCTCACATCTTCCATCTTTTTCCACTTCATCTCCTTCATCATCTCCTTAATGTATTTATTCGGTCTTCGCTAATCATCAGTAAGCTTTATATTTATTCTCGTGTGCTAATCATAAAAGGAGACAAATCCAACATGAATATATTGCAGTGTTTTAAGACTGTCTCCTGAATTTCCCATTACACTATACGAAAGACTAGTTTTCTTTCTCTGCTTATATTCCTATGATATTTTTATGACGGTTTTTATATTCTGCATGATGATCCTTATTTTTTTTTTTACTGTCAATTACGGTTGGAGGAATTGGTGGATGGTGTGGGGTGAGAAAAGGGAAACCTGCTTGGCAAACCTTTCTTCAGTAAAACGAATTATACCAGTGTATTCTTCTACCGTGGAACATGCAGTCAGGGAAGTTAATAGTTCTGTTGCTGTTTGTTTTTCCTTGTATTGTTATTTCTCTCCCTTTTCCTGATCCTAGTCTATTCCTTCTTGCATCCTCCCCTTCCCTGTAGCGTACTCCTGTCTTCTATATTCTTCCTTCTTACTACACTTTCAGATCTATGCGTCTTTTCCTCATTACACTATTCTCCTACTTCATACTTTTTATCCTCTTCTTCTTCCAGATCTGTACCTACTTCCTCCCATTCCTTCAGATTTAAACCTTTCTCTATCTCCTCTTCCTCCCAGTCAGCACTTTCCTCCTCCTCCACTCGATGAGTACCTTCTTCCTCCTTCCCCATCTTCCTCCCGACTTATGCCTCCTCCTCCTCCTCCTCCTCCTCCTCCTCCTCCTGGTCTCTACATTCCTCCTACCCTTCCTGCCAGTTTGTACGTTCATCTCCCCCGAGATCGTTCCTTCTCGCGTTGCGTTTGATACATACCATCGTTCTTTGCTTCCTCAAAGACTGTATCATCCTTCCCCCATTCCTCCTCCTCCGTACCTTCCTCCTCCACCTCCCCCTCCTCTTTCACCAGGCGCGTACCACCTTTCATCACCTTCCAACTCTTCCGAAGCTAAATATATCTTCTGCCACACCATCCTCTTCATCCTTCCTTCTGCTATCCTTCCTGTCTGTATTGTCCTCTTCTTCTTTCCACCTAAACTTATTTCTTTCTTATTCTCTTTTTTTCTTTCATTAAATGTGTTCCTCAGCCTTTCCCTCTATTTTTAATCTCATTCATTCTTCTCAACTTCCTCCTCCTTCTCCTCCTACTCATCTTCATCCACATCTTCCTGTTTCCGCTTTCACATACCCTCCCTTTCCCAGATCTGCATCTCACTTTTGTTTCTTCCTAGGCATTCCTTTAACCCTTATTCAGCTAAAAGTGTCAATTACATATTCTTGCAATTCCATCAAACTTCTCATAATTACTAATCCAGACTTAATCCTTGTTTTACGTGATATCTCTTTCTTGGGATAAACTTGCCTATGTGTGCTTTCCCCCACTCCCTTAAAGTTACTGGTACTTCTTCTCTTCTCCGTCTCTCCCTGTTTCCAAACGCACAATGGAGAGTGAGAATACAAGGGCGAGAGATATATAGGAGGTGGTAAATACGCTGAGGTCACAGGCGGAGAGAGAGAGAGAGAGAGAGAGAGAGAGGGGGGGGGGACAAAATGGTAGATACAACTAAATTTTACGACAACAGTCGACGACAATAAAGAAAAAATATACAAGGAGATGATATAAGAAGAGGGATACGCCACAGACACAGCCAGATAAACTGATACACAAAATGTCGCTGATCTTATGAACAAACAGGAAGAAGGCTTACAGAATGAAAGGATATACAGTGTGCCCACTGACTTACAGAAGAGACAGAATAATGAACAGGCTATTAAATCACTTGTGGAGGTCTCTTCAGTGCCGTACCTACCTTCGTTATGTATCCCACGGGCAAGAAGACTGGTTTATGAATGTAATGCTTGTTCACCCCTACAAAGGCACTTCAAGTAATGTGTGTACAGTGTATATATATATATATATATATATATATATATATGCATGCTCCCATAGTTCTCCCCAGCCTCATTTTCATGATGGACACTCCTTCCTCAGGGCAAAATCTGCTCCCTCCTGTCTTTTCCACAAATTCTCATTTGTTAACTCGTTTTAATTTCATCCTAGTCTCATATAATCCTCTTCATTATTACGGTCTCATTACATTCTTAACCTTTGCGCCATTAACTTCACTTCTCTCAGTTTTTCCTTTCCTTTCCATCTCCTCCCAGAACATCTTCCTGCTTCTCATTTTCATGTTAAACATTCTTTTTTTAAACCATCCTCCTCCTCTCTTACTCTTGCTGCCTACTCAGCCGCATTCTTCTTTGCCATATACCACTTTCCAAAGCCTGTTGAAAATTACTGCTTCATTTATCATTTTAAGCTCCCCTCTTTAGATTGACTATTCTATTCGTCATTTCGTGATTTTTTGCATTTCTTCTCTTCCATCATCCTATTCTACACACTTCCCTCACTCCGGTTACCTCAGTACTACAAACGCTACATCTTACGATCCTCCTACTCCTCTACTCACTTTCACTCATCTGTTTCTCAAACTTCGTTAGTTTCATCATAGTTCCGTGTATTATTACAAGAGTGCCCCCTTTAACTCGCCTCTCTCTTCCGGGTATCCATACGACTTGCATAACTAAGTAACGTTCAGACAGTCCTCATTCCCTCTTATGACCACAATCGTTGCACCCTGGATAGCTAGTCTCTCATGAATCAATATGCACTACTCGTATCAAAAACAGTTTCTTGGAACATGCCATCGTCCTTTCGTCTGTCCCATACTCTCATTGGTCTCAATGCATATGTGTGTGTGTGTGTGTGTGTGTGTGTGTGTGTGTGTGTGTGTGTGTGTGTGTGTGTGTGTGTGTGTGTGTGTGTGTGTGTGTGTGTGTGTGTGTGTGTGTGTGTGTGTGTGTGTGTGTGCGTGCGTGCGTGCGTGCGTGCGTGCGTGCGTGTGTGTGTGTGTGTGTGTGTGTGTGTGTGTGTGTGTAGCAAAGGTCATCACAGTATAACCCACGGGTGCAGGTTGTACGGGTGGCAACATCGCGGGACGGGTGCGAATTCAACACAGTACATCCACGAACAAAACTTAGCTGACAATAATCCTCTGCCAGCGTGTCCTACCTTCCACATCTTTCATTCCTCCCTAAACGAGAGACAGTTATCCTTCCCTCTCATACTCTTTTTCCTGTGTTCTTCATATTGCTGTCAGAAGTAGTTCATGCGACGCCTTCCACTGCCACCGCGAGAAGCGAAGCGGCGGAGAATTTTAGCTCCTGCAGGTGGTGGTGAACGTAAAGGTTGATGCGGGTCAACATCACCTATGCAGTAATTGCTGGGCTTAAATTTTCTACGGTACACTGGATATCTCTGGAAAGTTTACGTAGAGACGGAATTTTAGAATACTTTGTACGGAGGGAAGTGTATAAAATTTTCGTATCTATCTAAAAATACTCCTCAAAATCTGCATGATCATTTGCTAGACTTTTTCTCAGTGGTTCGGATACGATTAGACTTTTCGTGTGCGGGGTGGATGCATGATTTTCTGTGGCCGCGGACTTAGTGTGGGCTTAGACGCCGTGATGTGCGACGGGTGTGGGCATAAATACCGTGGACTTGGGATGAATGTGGGACAAACTAGAAAATATATCTGTAGGTGTGGGACAGGGATTCTAACGTTTGGGATTGTGACATGGGTGGGGGATATAATTTAGGGTACATATCCGGGGCTCTGTTGTATACAATGAACGTAGAACCATTTGTTTACTAGCTTATCAGTACTTGTTTAGCCTGTAGTGCTCTTAAAAGGACTTCTTTCGTCAGTGGTTGCTTTCAAATTATGCGTTTTGCCAAAAGCTGTATTCAAAGTACTTGTTTTGCCAGTAAAAAGTATTCAAATCAGGCCTCCTTGTTTTGCCCTAGTTGTTTTCAAAGTACTTGTTTTACCAGTAGCTATTGTCAGAGTTCTCGTTTTATCAGTGGTTGTTTACAAAGTACGTGTCTTATCAGTGGCCGTTTGCAGTATACCGGTACTTGTTTTGTCAGCAGCTATCTTGTCAGCAATTGTTTTCCTGGCGCATGTTTTGCCAGTAATTGCTTTCATCATATTTGTTTTGCCAGCAGATGTGACGTCCGCGCTCGCGAAGCGAGAGTGGGTGTTATGTTTTGGTCGGCATATGTCCTTCCTTCTGTCTGTGTGTGTGTGTGTATGCATGCACATTAGCGAAATAACTCGAACACTTTTCATCGGATTTTTACCAAACTTGGTGGAAGGATTGAGGAACAGTCAGGAGAAAATATAACTTTTTAATAATAGGTCAAAGATCAAGGTCACAGAAGTAGGTCAAAGTCCGACCTAGCAAGGTCAACTTTAACAGTTTTTATCCGATTTAGAACAATCCCGGTGCAATGGTTGAAGGCAAGTCAGTAACGAAGTGAATAATTTTTAATATCAATCAGTCAAAGATCAAGGTAATGGGACAAAGTCAGAGGTCGATCGGTGTGTGTCTGTGAATTAGATAACTAAAACAGTTTTCATTTAATCTGAACCACACTTAGTGGAAGGGGTGAAGGTCAGCCAAAGGTTGATCTGCAGCCAAGAAAAACAGATCAAAGGTCAAGGTCACTTGATAAGATTAACTTAAACTGTTATTATACGATTTATACCTTACTTAATGCAAAGGTTCAGGGTTTTGCGAGAATAACTGAATTCCATTATGAAAATAGTCCATTAAATATCAAAATCACCTGGCAAGGTTAACTCATACAGTTATTACCGTTTTAGACTAACCATCCTGAGATGGTTCAGGGAAAGACCAAAAATGGAATCGAGTTTTAGAACAATCAGTCAAAGCTGAAGGTCACAAGGAAAGATCAAAGGCCATGGTCACAAGGCAAATCAATTCAAACAATTTTAATCCGATTCTGACCAAACTTGGAGGCATTCAGGGTAATGCAATAATGAAATGATCCGATTTTGAGAACAATCAGTCAAATGTCAAGGTCACAAGAAAAGATCAAAGGTTGAGGTCACAGGGAAAGGTCAACTTAAATAATTCTGATCTTATTCGAACCAAACCTGGTGGAAGAGTTACACGTGAGGAAAGAATGAAGAAACTCGATATTGACAGCAGTCAGTCGAGGATCAACGTAGGAGAGCAAAGTGAAATGTTTGGTTCTTACGTCAATAGGTGGGCGGTGGTGTTGCACCTGATTATTCTTTGCTTTCTCAATACAGGTACTTGTTTTGTCAGGTGTTTTCGCGGTACTTGTTTTACAAGTAGTTTTCACAGTACTTGTTTTGCCTGTGTTTTGTTTTCACTATACTTGTTTTGCCGGTAGTTTTTTAGTACTTGTTTTGCTAGTAGTTTTACCACGAACTGTTTTCACGGTAACTGTTTTGCCAGAAGTTTATTTTCCTCTGTTATTCGTCTGATATTATTTTGCCAGTGTTTGTTTTCACAGTACTTTTCTTGAGTTGTTTTGCCAGTAATTGCCTGCACAAGCCATATTTTGACTGTAATTATTTTGACAACAATTGCTCTCATAATACTTGTTTTGCCAGTTAATATTTTGCCCATAAGCGTTTAGACAGTAGTTACCCTCTGTACTCGCGAAACGATCGAGAACGGTAATGCTGAGCCGTAATCTGGCGTATAATTTTTTTTTTTTTTTTTTAATGCGAGGAAGAAGGAACCAAAGGCCATGAGCCCGCAGTAACAGTTCCCTCCAAGAGAAAAACAAAATACAATAGAGAGCCAAATTCAAGATTCGATCATTTTGAGATGCCTGGACACACTGCGTTTGAAAGACTGGAGATCATAGGAAGCAGGAAATACAGACAGAGGGAGACAGTTCCAGAGTTGACCTGTTGCATAAATGAAAGACTGGGAGTAATGGTTAACTCTTGCATCAGAGAGTTGGACAGAAAAGGGATGAGAGTTTGCTGCCAGACGGGTGCTATGCGCCCGTCAGGTGGAGGAATGCAAGCAGACAGTTCAGAGGAGCAGTGACCATTAAAGTAGCGAAAGAAAAGAGATAAAGATGCAACAGTGCAGCGAAGATACAGAGGTTGAAGGGAGTCAGTAAGAGGAGGAGAGTTAATGAGACGAAAAGCCTTTGACTCCACCCTATTGAGAAGAGCTGTATGTGGGGAGCCTCCCCACACATGAGAGTTGTACTCCACACAGGGGCGGATAAAACCCCTGTAAAGAGTCAACAATTGTGCAGGGGTAAAGAAAGAACGGAGTCGGCTTAGCACTCCCAATCTCTTGGAAGCAGATTTTACAAGAGATGTAATATGATCTTTCCAAGATAAGTCCCGAGGAAATGAAACCCAAAGCATGTTCAAGGATGATGCAGGATTAAGCTGAATATTATTAAACATTACTGGGTATACCTGTGGAAGATTTTGTCGGGTTGATAGGTGTAAGAACTGAGTCTTAGATGCATTAAAAACAACTATATTATTTTTACCCCAGTCAGAGATACGAGCCAAGTCAGACATTAGGTGTGCCATAGCCTCATCCCTTGTTTGTTGAAGTAACTGTTGAGATGGGCGTTGCGGGAACCGAATGGAAAGGTGAAGGGTGGAGTCATCAGCGTATGAGTGGACAGGGTTAGATGTACAGCTTAGAAGATCATTGATGAATAAAAGGAAGAGAGTTGGTGATAGGACAGAGCCCTGAGGAACACCACTGTTGATAGATCTAGGAGAAGAACGATGGCCGTCTACAACAGCGGCTATAGAACGACCAGAGAGGAAGCTAGCGATGAAGGCACAGATAGAAGGATAGAAACCGTAGGAGGGCAGTTTGGAAATTAAAGATTTATGCCAGACTCGATCGAAAGCCTTTGAGATGTCAAGTGCAATGGCTAAGCTTTCGCCAAAGTCCCGAAAGGAGGATGACCAGGAGTCTGAAAGGTAGGTGAGAAGATCGCCAGTGGAGCGTCCCTGACGAAACCCATACTGACGATCAGAAAGAAGGTTGTGATAGGAAAGATGCCTCAAAATTTTTCTATTGAGAATTGACTCGAAAACTTTTGAAATACAGGACGTTAAAACAATTGGACGATAGTTGTAGGGTTGGGAGTGGTCACCCTTCTTTGGGACTGGCTGAATGAGAGCAAACTTCCAGCAAGAAGGAAAGGTACAAGTTGACAGACAAAGGCGAAAAAGTTTGTCTAGGCAGGGTGTAAGCACAGAAGCACAGTTCTTGAGAACAACAGGAGGGACCCCATCTGGCCCATATGCCTTGTTAGTACTGAGGCCAGTGATGGTAGAAAATACTTCAGCTGAAGAAATTTTAATGTCAGCATATGGCTTGTAAACTTTCCTTACTTGAGAAGCATCCAAGCTCCGTTTTCCTCTCAGCTACTGAATGACCCGTGCAATGCCATACCATCCTGAAATCGTCTGGAAATTTCCTCCCAAAGAGCCAAATAAAGACGAAAACCCCTAGGCAAGAACAGAGACCCCACGCTGCTTTATTTCCCCAGCTATTAGGCAAGTTATGGCATGTCGTAACTTTCTGAAACTGTCATGAAAATTACCTTCCAGTGGCACCGGTCACTTTCCAAAAAGAGCCCCCCCCCCCCAAAGAAAAAAAAAATACAAGCTTGCTTGCTGGTACACGTTCCACACCTAGGGTATGTACGCCTATTGGTGTTACGAGTAGCGTTCCTGTTGTGTCCATATTTAACAAAAATTGTTTTACCAGGACAGGCACTTTTTCTTACACTTTTTATCATATTTTCGCAGCTAGTACATGTGAGCACAAGGAATATGTAAGTGAGTAGTACGTACATAGTAACATCTGTTATTAGACGAAGGTTATAATTTTTTTTTTTTATTCTGCATATCTGCTTCTTTGTCTGCCTTGATCTGTCATTCTTATGGTTACAAGAAAAAAGCAAGAATACAAGTCTTGTTGGAAATGTATGGAGTGATCATGTCGACTAAAGGAAAATAAATTATTTTTGGTGAAAGTATGTTAAAGGACAAGATCACAAGGGCACTGTAAAGTTTGCACCAAAATAAACAGATGGGAAATAACAATAGAGTAAGCGTTTATGATATGCCTTTACCGTTTACGAAATCCATCTAAATACCAGCACAGCAAAGCGGAGGTGTGAGTTCTCTTGCGTGCCCCTTTAGTTACGATAATAGTTATTTTTACCATGAGTTACAGTAGTATATGATGATTATAATGCCCTCAGAATGAAAAATTGATAAATATATGATGACGAGTAGTTCCACCTAGTTATATGTTTCTTTTTCATTTTTTTTGGCAAAATATCTGATCTATCTATCTATCTATCTATAGCCCGACGCCCTAATCCCGCAAAGGGTGGCCGCAGACAAAACGCCTCCAAGTCACTCTGTCACCCACCATTTGACTCCCCTCCCCCCAACTCACCACCCCCCCTCCCTCATATACCTCTCAACTCCATCCCTCCACCTCATCCTCGGTCTACCCCTCCCTCTCCCTCCCTCCACCTCACCTACATACACCCTCTTAGTTAGTCTTTCATTCTCCATTCTCTCCACATGTCCAAACCACCTCAGTGTATTTCTCCTAATCTTTTCAACCACATCCACATCTACCCCACAACGTTCCTTCACTTCTTCATTCGTCAACCTGTCCCTCCACGTCACTCCACATGCTCCTCTCAAGTAACTCATTTCCACTGCTCTCACTCTTGACTTGTTCCCCTCTTGCAAGGTCCACGCCTCGCTTCCATACGTCAGGGTGGGGATCACAATACCATCATGCAGTGCCTTCTTAACTTCCATACTCACCTCCCTATTTCTCATCACTGCTTTCAGTGTACCAACAACCTTTCTTCCCTGCTGTACCCTTTCACGTACTTCATCCCCCAAAGTTCCATCCTTACTCATCACACTACCCAAGTACTTGAATGCACTCACATTCTCCATATCCTCACCATCCAACCTCACTGCACACTCTGTGACTTCATTCCTCTCAAACACCATAACTTTACTTTTGTTTACATTAACTTTCAGCTTCCTCCTCCTACACACTGTCCCAAATTCATTCACCAAACCTTGCAACTCCCATTCATCTTCACTCAACAATACTGTATCATCAGCAAACAGAAACACCGGAAGCTTCCAAATCTCACCCTCATTCATTAGGGCCAGCCCCACATCCACTGCCCTACCTTGCACCTCCTTTACAACCCCATCCATATATATATTAAACAGCCATGGAGACATCACACACCCCTGTTTCAGTCCCACATTGAGATCAAAGAACTCACTCAGCTCACCATCCACTCGCACCGTAACCCTAGCTCACTCGTACATACTCTTCACAGCACTCAACAATTTCCCCTCCACCCCATATATTCTTAATACCTTCCACATACCTTGCCTATCTATTCTGTCATAAGCTTTCTCCAAGTCCATGAAGGCAGCATACACTTTCCTTCCCTTCTCTAGATACTTCTCCACTAAACATCTTAGAATAAATATCTGATCTACACACCCTTTTCCCTTCCTAAATCCCCCTTGTTCTTCTCCAACTAGCTCCTCTGTCATATGCCTAACCCTATCAATGAGTATTCTACCATATATTTTACCAGTCACACTAAGAAGGCAAATACCCCTATGGTTACCACATACTTCTCTCCCCTTTTCCTTTGTACAGAGGAACAATTATACCTGATTTCCAGTCCTCTGGAACCCTTCCCTCTTCCCAAGCCAATCTACACAACTTCCATATCCACTCCACAACAATCTCACCCCCATACCTACGCATTTCACCACACACTCCATCAATTCCTGGGGCCTTTCCCAGCTTAATCTTCTTCATCGCTTCCACTACTTCCGACCTACTGATCTCTTCCTCCCTCCTCTCATCTCTTCTTCTCCCAGCCATTCCCCAACCACTTATACTCACACTGCTCTCACTCTCTACATTCAACAAATCCTCAAAGTGCTCCTTCCATCTCCTCAATTTCTCTCTCTTCTCCACCAACAATCTATTATTCCTATCTTTCACTCCCCTACTATTTCCCCTTTCACACTGCCTTACTTTCTTTACCTCCTTCCAAAACAATTTCTTACTCTCCCTCCATTTCACACTCAGATTCCTCCCAAACTCTTCATCCACTTTCTTCTTACTCTCCTTCACCAGTCTCTTAACCTCCCTTCTCCTGCTCACATATACCTCTCTCTTCTCTCTCTCATCTTCTCCCCTACCTCTACTCGCCAACCATTCACCATATCTGATCACTTTATTTTATTATCTTTTTATCTATTATGGTATGTGTGTTTCTTAAGGATCCCAGTGGAGCAATGGGAAAGGAAATACTATATTTACAAACCAGATTCTTGCTGGCATTCCTACGACCAACCGATTCCTATACTCAACATGACTGCAATAAGTATCAAGCTTGTTCCAGCAATCTAAAAGCGGTTCGGTGATCATGCAGACGGTATAGACGTAAGGTAAGTGCAGCGAATACAAACTCGAAATATGCCGCCCAAGACATACACCCAAAAGCCATCACACACACACACACACACACACACACACACACACACACACACACACACACACACACACAGGGGAGTAAGGTTACAACTGCTGCGAATGGAAAGCTTATTCATTTCATGGGTGGAATAAAGCAAGTCACCAAGACGACTTTCATTCCACCCTCCTCGTTGTGCTCAGTCCTGTGGTGGCCAAAGAATATCTCGCCGAACCTTTACGTCATCCACACCCTCTTCTACCCCCTTTCCTTCCCTTTCCCCCCCTCTTGTCTCATTCCTTCACTCCTTCTTGCCTTCTTCCTTCTCCCTTCCCCTTTTCTTCCCTACTTCCTTCACCCCCTTCCCTTATTTTTGCGTTCTCTCTTCCCTCCCTCTTACCTTCTTCCTTTTCCCATACCCTTGTCTTCCCTACTTCCTTCACTGCTCCCTTTATTTTTGCCTTCTTCCTTCCCCATTTCCCCCACTTTCTTTCGTTCCTTCCCCTTTCCTCTTCTTCACAACTTCCTTCTCCCCATCTAATTGTCTTGCCTTCTTCCTTCCCCCTTCCCCTCTTCTAGCGTCCTTCTTTCTCTTTCCCCTCTTCTTGCCTTCTTTCTTCCCTCTTCCTTCCTTCTTGCCTCTTTCCATCCCTCTGTCTTTTTGTTTGCCTCCTTTTCCCTCCTCTTGCCTCCTTCCATTCCTCTTTCCCTCTTCTTGCCTACTTCCGCAACCCTTTCTGCCATTTGCCTCTTTCCTTCCTTTTCTCCTTTTCTTGTCTTGTTCTTCCTTCCCCCTTCCCCTCTTCTCCCCTCCCCATTCCTTTCTTGCCTCCTTCCCCCTCCCTTCTCTACCTTACCCACGACGTTAATTTTTTCAGAGGTCGTGGCTGACATGGATCCATACAAGTTTCCATGCCACCTGACTGATCCGATGGTGAGACCGCTGATTTTGCAAACTCTCGGCCAAATTTTCTACCCCTGTCACATTATGGTCAAGAAAACTATAAATATACCCATGACAAGTGCCTTCGCCATCGCCTCAGCAACCCGCCATAATCCCATCACCATCATCGCAGACTAAGCCGGGGTTCACCTAATTACGATCAGCTACCCCTCTCGTAACTCTGACTTTGATATGGAGGAAGAAAAGGCATCGGAAGTTTCTATGCTCCTCTTTCCTAGCACTTCCTAAGAAATAAATCTTGAAGGAAATCGGCGTTCATATGAGACTTGTTTCTGCAGTAAGGGAAAGAAGAGGAGAGTACAGAATCTTCCCACCCCTTGTTCTTCCTATGAAAACAAATCTGAGTTACGAGAGGGAAAATATCATAGGGTTTTATTAGTGGACCTGACCTAATCTTCCACTGCGACTCAGGGACCTCTACCCTCACTCCACTTGCGCAACACTCAGCATGGCCGCCTTTTCACGTGTCACTTCTCAAGCAGGTAATTCTAGTTCTGTGCAGTACTTTCACGTAAGGTTAATATCGCTTCCGAAAATTTTAGCCAACTCTCATTAACCTCTTCAGTCAGAGGACCAGACGATTTTATTTATTATTAGGGCATTCTAGAAATGGAGGGGTTAACGACAGCTATATCGAACCCATCCAGTTCGAAAAAAAAAATCCTAAAAAAAAAAAAAAAATCAGAATGAAACTTACTGAAGATATCATGAAAACGGTACAATATAACGTTTTCGGACTGAAAGCGATTAACAAACACTTAAGCTAGAAAACGAAACTTCCTTACGTGATGATTTCTCTGTTACTTTGCCTTTTTACATTTTAGCTTTAAGTATTCCTAGTTCTTTAAATCTCCTTCCACTGCATAAAGGAAGCTGTGATCCTCCGTCCATGTCATCCTGCAGAAGTGTTCTGTGCATTAGCCCACACATCAAATCACTCACCACTCAAGCATCGGAAATTCACAACTCTATCCCAAAAGTATTATACATACGTATGTATGTATGTTAAAGAAAAAAGTAATAATGAAAAGTAAAAGCAAAAAAAGTGATCCTGATTAAATGAAGTAGATTCGCCATTATATTACAAATTTACGTTCAGTATTTTTCTCAGTTGCATTTTACCTTTCCTAAGAAATTCCTTTGCTTTTTATTGGTACTGCAAGATGTTATTTGTCACTCCTTTCCTGTATGACTCATTGCCAGTGGGTCTGAAGGGTGAAGGAGAGAGACCTGCTATACTTCCCCGTGACCAGGTAGTAATTTCTGCTATTAGTATTAAAGTCGGATCACCACCACACAGTTCGACACTTAACATCCATACCTTCACAATGTCCCCTCACCTGCCCTTTAGCTCTTTGGCTCACTTTCTCTAACCCTGCCCTCATAATGTAACCTCACCGATGCCAGTGTTGTTCATTCATTTGCTTTTTATCGTGATATAAATTACCCACACAGTAATTGAGACGACACTGACTCCGACATAATTTCAATTTTCTCAGTCATCTCTCTTCTTACGACCTCTCACCTTTCATTTAGCCTTTTCGCCTCTCTCTTTCGGCTTCCTTCCCCCTTTTGCTTCGCCTTTCATCGCCGTTCCCTCAATCCCACAACTACTTCCTCAGTTTCTCTCGCCTCCACATTCCCTTCACTAACTGCACAATAAGCTCCTGATGCTGTACATAAATGAAAATGGTAGGGATGATGCCGGGATGACTGATGGATGGAGAGGGTGATGGTACAGCCTTGTGGTAATGACAGGGGTGTTGGTTATACTGTAGTGGTGGTGGAAACTGATAGTATACTTGGAAATGACGACTCAGAGTCAAGGAAGCTGGTTGTGACGGTGCAGTGTCAGTGGCTAACCAAAACAAGTTATTATAGAAAACAAAATAATATGAGAAACTATACAAATTGTACATATTTAGCAAGAAACAAAAATAAAAGGGAAGATATGACGAAAGTAATATATATATATATATATATATATATATATATATATATATATACAGTACACTTATAAATGCATATCAGCAAATATAAACATACCGATATAATACACAAGGAAAATTAGACAAACTAAGAAAGACAAAAACAAATTAAAAACCAATCAGACACAAACAAAGCGACAAAAACATCAGAGAAAGTAGGAAAGAAAGAGTGAGAGAGGAAGAGAGAACAAGAAAGGAGTGTGGTGTTGCAAGGGACCACACCAGCGCTGAATAAGGTCCTCCCTCTCTGTGGCGGCCGCGCGAGGAAGGTGGTGACCAATTTAAGCATTAGTTCTGGCTGGTGTCCCTACCGCCCCTGACACAACAAAATGTAATTACACTCCGACCAGCACTGGGAGACGGAGAGGGGAAGGAAGACAGGGGTGAGGGGCAGAAAGGAAAGGGGAAGAGTGTGGGAAAGAGGGAAGGGGACAGAAGAGAAAGTGGAAGGGACAGGACAGAAGGGAAAGGGGAAGGGGTAGGGAAGAAAGGAATCATGAAGGAACGTGAGGGAAGGGAAAGGGACAGGGGCAGGAATGAAAAAGAACGGGGAAGAGGTGTGAGAAAGGAGGGAAGAGGTGAAGGTGAAAATAATTAAGGGCGAATCAGGGGGAAGGGGTAAAGAGAGAGAGAAGGATGATGGAATGGAGGAGGAGTAAACGAAAGAGGGGACTGGGAAAGAGGCAGAGGGATGGGGGGAAATGCGTTACTGGAAATGGAGAGGGGTGGGGAATGGGAAGAAGAGTAGTGGGGAAAGTGGAAGGGTGAAGGATGGTGGAGGAGAGGGAGAACGGATAAGGTTAAAGGGATGGATGTGGGATGGGGGGTGACGAATGGGGTACAGTCGGAGAGGGGTGAGGGAAAGGGAGAAAAATAATCACTCCATTAACATTCTCAGGTTCCTATTCTCACTCTTGGCAAAGCAAAATCGTCTGGGGTCATTTGGAACAGTCTAGAGTTGCCCCGACCATGAGCGTTAATGATGACGCTATTAACACTTTCAAGCTCCTATAAGTGACTATCAGGTAAATAAAATCGTCCAGCTTAAGGTAGAATACGGTACAAGAGTTGCTCCAACCGTGAGGGTATTAAAAAAAAAAAAAAAAAAAACTAATTGGAAGGTGAGAGGAGAAGAATCTTTTGCAGGTTTTATTCACCCGATCAAATCTTTAGGCGCCAATTCCTCACTTAAAGGATTATATTTTTATCAGACCACTGCAAATTTTTACATTATTCGAGTGAGGGAGACACCAAGCGCCCTAACTTTTTTATCTTTATTATTTTTCCCTCAATTTTAATTCACCAGATTCTCAATTCAATTTCTTTTTAATAATTTCTCCCTCCTACGCACTCAGAATTGTCATACATAATTCTGCTAATTCTCTTCTTATGTTCTGTTCTTTCTTACTTTCTACATGAGGTTCGTAATAAAACTAAGGAGGAAAAGAAGAGAGAGAAAAGAAGTGGGAAAAGAAAATTTAAAGAAATATGAGAGTATAATGAGTAGATTTTTCTGCTGATGCTCAAAATTTTTTCCTACGCCTTAATTACATCGCACCTGCCCTGACTTCACACCTTCGGCCTTTGATTTTCATCCCTTACTTTTCACAACTATATCGCGTTTAATGTCGGCTTACACCTTGTTAAGAAAAAAAAAAAAATGTAGGCCGCACCCGGGAACTATAAATAAACCCCCAGACAGCCGAGATGCCCCCCAACAACACTGATCAAGTCGCTAAGTGGCCTACCAAGATGGCGGAACGAAGCCGAGACCGCCGCCGCCATAACTAAACAAACAGACCCAAAGGCGCCGCCACCACCAATCTTCACCGAATCCTTGTCCCGGGGAATTGACGAGTCTAATCGGGATTTGCCGGTACGGAACACCTTGAAATGGGCCGAAACCCGACTCGCCGTGACGTCACGCTGTGTTCATCCGCGAAGAGGAGGAGGCAGCCAATCAGGTGCCAGTATACGAGTTGTGCGCTGGAGGTCGCGGCCCCGCCCTCCTTGCAATTTGTAAACAAATACAACAAATCTGTGGTATCTGGCAAAAACAAAATTATATTCATATATCCACTTTCTGGCTCTGGTGTGGACAAGTCTACATTTCTTTATGAATATATTTTCGCCATTCGATACAACTACAATTCATAGGAAAATTTCTTTAAAACTAAACCAACAAAATAATACCTCCTGAGTTTTTCTCACTAATTTTGGCATCTCGTTTTGCATGCAGGTGTGGATTTATTCTTGCTGTTATTCCCGTGTAGAGACAAGAGACATGGCAAGTATAGCACCTTCCGTCACCACGTCACCTCGTTACCTGCTGAATTATTTGGCCGGGGCTGATGTTTACCAGAGAGGCCCCCGAGAGACGACCAACTTACGGCCCGTGGAGAAAGGAATCGCCGATACATTGGCCACGGCTCGACACCCGAAGGTTCGAACTGCCGGGAGGGGAGGGACGGAGGGATGGAGACACGGAGGGAGAGCTGGAGGGATGGAGGAAGTGAGAGATGGTGAGAACGTGGGATTCAAAGTGGATAGATGTGGAGAAAGTAAACGATGAAAAGTGAGGTAAATGGGGAGCGATGAAGAAGAGCAGTTGGGAATAAGGAAGGATATAGGAAATGAGAGGTAGAGGGAAGGAGGGGGTGAGCGACGAAGGGAAGGAAGGGTGAGAAGTTAAGGAAGAAAGGAAGGGGTGTGAGGTGAAGGGAAGGCGAGGGCTGAAGTGGAGGAAAGGAAGGAGTGAGAGGTCGAGGGAAGGAGGGTGTGAGAGGTGGCTAGAAAGAGAGAATTCAATGTGAGAGTACAAATGGGAAAAATCGGGAATGAGAGACGGCGCGAGGGACTCAGGGATGGAGAGGCTGTGGGAAAGTTGGAGGGTTGGACACAGACAGTGGGAAAATTGAAGGGATTAAGAGACAGTGAGAAAGTTGGAAGGTTGGAGGAAGTGAAAGGTGGAGAGAATTTGTGATTTAGTAAAGAAGTACAGTGGGAGAATAAGTGGTGATAAGTATGCGAGAACTTCCGCGATGGAGAAACTGTGGAAGAAGTGGAGACCGTGAGGTGGAAACAGACAGAGAAGCAGAGACAGGGAGACAGTGGGAGAAGTGGAGACAGAGGCAGGGACACGTGGAGACAGACAGACAGTGGGGGAGGTGGATAGACGATCTTTAATGTACACCACGAAAAATTCCAGACGTCCCTTCTACCTGTAACCTCCATTCATTAAAGGCAATTTGTTCAGCATCTATTCAGGTGCTTTGAAATAAATGGCTCGATTTTTACTTTGCTCATATTCTCTGTAAAGGACAAATTTAGCGGATTCGCAGACTTCACTTACCATAAATAAATAAATAGATAATGCACACAGAATGACTGAGAAACGTGGAGGTGGAGGCAGGGAGTAACGAACGGATTAACCCCTTCAAAGCAATGACATACAAGAACTCTTCATTTTATCTTTCCAATCTCAATACGAAATTCAACTTTGCAGAAACTTCTCGAACTTTTTTTTTTTTTTTTGCGAGCAAGAAGGAACCAAAGGCCATGAGCCCGCAGTAACAGTTCCCTCCAAGAGAAAAACAAAATACAATAGAGAGCCAAATTCAAGATCCGATCATTTTGAGATGCCTGGACACACTGCGTTTGAAAGACTGGAGATCATAGGCAGCAGGAAATACAGACAGAGGGAGACAGTTCCAGAGTTGACCTGTTGCATAAATGAAAGACTGGGAGTAACGGTTAACTCTTGCATTAGAGAGTTGGACAGAAAAGGGATGAGAGTTTGCTGCCAGACGGGTGCTACGCGCCCGTCGTAGAGGTGGAGGAATGCAAGCAGACAGTTCAGAGGAGCAGTGACCATTAAAGTAGCGATAGAAAAGAGATAAAGATGCAACAGTGCGGCGAAGAGACAGAGGTTGAAGGGAGTCAGTAAGAGGAGGAGAGTTAATGAGACGAAAAGCCTTTGACTCCACCCTATTGAGAAGAGCTGTATGTAGGGAGCCTCCCCACACATGAGAGTTGTACTCCACACAGGGGCGGATAAAACCCCTGTATAGAGTCAACAATTGTGCAGGGGTAAAGAAAGAGCGGAGGTTAGATGCAACATTAACTTACCCCTTCATTGCACAGGGTCCTCGTAAAACTGAGCATAATCATCCGGAAGTTGCTAGTATAAGTAAATGGAACAGGTCAACGGACTGAAAGGGTTAGGAAGAATAAGAGATTAACAATGTAACGTCGGCAAATAATGGAGAGAAGTTGGAAGGGTGGAAGATGGAGTGAGAGAGGCGGAGAGATTGCTATGGACTTTGACACACAAGAAAAGCGATGAAAAAATGGAAAGACGATGAGGCAGGAATGGCAATAGTGAAGAGTGAAGGAATGAAAAGAGCCACTGTTAGTGAAGGAAGAGGAGAGACAGTGAGAGAAACTTGAGAAGCTGAGAGAGGAGGAGGAAAGGAGATAATGTAGAGACGGACAGACAGATATGTAGAGAGACATAAATAAAGGGATAGCTAGATGGATGGATAAGTAGACAGACAGACTGAGAGAGAGAGAGAGAGAGAGAGAGAGAGAGATGAAGTAATGTCAGTAAAGAGAGGGACTGTGAAATGTAATGAGAGGTCTCCATTTCTCTTAACTCTACCTAACCTTATGCTTCTTGTTCTTAACCTTTTGCCTTTGATCATGTCTTTGTGGAGCTTATTCTTGCTACTCCTATACCCTTTTTACTCTAACTTGGCCCAAAATTGCCATCTCCTCAACCGGAAATTCGAGCTGTAACAAGAAATCAGCAGTAGCTTATGATGCTAGTCACGAAGAGGTGCTGTGAAAAGGATGTTGAGCCACAGTACCGTCTCATTCTGGCATTGAGCGACGTGAAATGAGCCACAAAAGGACAAACATCGGGGCCAGGTTAATGTGAAAGCAGTATAGTCGATTAAGTTCAGGTAAGGTAAGTTAAGGTAAGGTAAGGTAAGGTAAGGCAAGGTGAACAGGCTATACACGATTTTCAGTCATCCTTCACTACGAGAGACCTTTCCTTAGATTAATAATATCGTCTAGTGATATATGATAGAGTGAGGTATGAGCTGGAGGATAGGCAGCCAAATGGCAGAGGACAGGCCAACATGGAGGAAATTTGTTTGTGGCCATCCCTTACGGATTAAGGCATCTGGCTATAGATAGACAGACGGACAGACAGACAGGCAGACAGAGAGATAGAAGAATCGATAGACAGAGATTTAGATATAGACAGAGAAGTAAATAAATGGACAGGCATATAGATAGATAACGAAAAATTAAGATGTCTTCGTACTGAAAGAGTTAATTAAGCCCTTCACTGATTACTTTACTCGGTGTTTTCAAAGCCCTTCGTGTTTTTTTTATTTTCATCCACTTTCTTTTTATCTTTTTTCATACCTCTGTTCTTTTACCTGAGACTTTTTATATGCAAATTCTTCTTTTATGTATCAATTCTCCATTTACTTCTCTCCATTATCTCTCTTATCTCTTTTCTCCCTTTTATCTCTTATCTCTTTTCTCCCCTTTATCTCTCTTCTCTCTTTTCTCCAAGCATCTCAGTTTCTACCGTCTCCCACATCAGTCTCTCTCTTCTTTCTCCTGTGTTTTCACCTCCATCCTCATTATGCCTTGCACATTTCCCTCCCTTTCTCCTCTAATTTTCACTGTCCTCAATCCGGCTCCGTGGGTGCTGTCAGAGGCCATGAACAGTGGATATATAATAATTTTGTCCGTTAAAATAAAAAGATATTCAGTTCCTTCTCGCTTTTCTCCTTTCTTTTATTATAAGTTCGCTAGTAGGAGACGTTGCATCAGTGACACAGTAATTAGAGACGTATTAATTTCTTCATCTGAGGTATATTTAGTGTGCTTTGCTATAGCCATTAGTAATATTCGTCAGTAAAGTGAAAACCTGTGTATGAACTTTGTAGTAGAATATATTTTTCACAGTGTGTGTGTGTGTGTGTGTGTGTGTGTGTGTGTGTGTGTGTGTGTGTGTGTGTGTGTGTGTGTGTGTGTGTGTGTGTGTGTGTGTGTGTGTGTGTGTGTGTGTGTGTGTTTTACTTTCAAACGAACATTTAATTTCCTCGAGGACAGAGCATTCTACAAAAAACATCTGGAAGAAAATTGAATAAAGCAATACGACACTAAATGATATTGCATTATATATGTAGATATCGTAAACATATAAAGATAAGAATATTATGATAGCGTGTGGTAGGTAGGCACAGTGCAGTGCAGCGTGATGTGAGGTGAGGTGCAGCAGGTGTGGTGGTCACGGCTACCGGCGCCGCCAGGTGCCACACACACTATGTTTGGCGGGCCATCGTCGCCACTAACGCGATAATGGCACATACATCTTCGTCTCCGGCCAGGCCAGACACACCGAGCCTTCAGGGATACCTTTATGAGGGGTCTGCCTGGGTGCTGGTGTCGCCGTCTGTACGAATGCTTGTATCCTTATGTCTTTATATTTTTAATGTGTGTGCCGAGGTGTGCATCAGTCTACAGGTGTCGGTGGAAGGTTTTTATACTTATACACCACTAAGTGCTGTAGCCAAGATGCTTGCTTTCTTACGTTTGTGCCAGGGAACGTCACTCTGCCTGTATGTACCTACTTGTGTGGTCATTACCCCCAAATGTCGACGCCGGGGAAACTATGCTTTCACCACACCCTGTCCGTCTGTCTGTCTGTCAACTGGACTGCAGAAAATATAGATAGGGAATCGTCATCAAGACTTGTGAAGATGTTCTTGTTGACCCAAAGATGAGGTGATTAAGTTTCTGATGAGAGTACGTTAACAAAGATGCAGCGGTAACTAATTTACGACATGCTCAGCCCAACCTGGCAGTGATATGAGCTCTATTAGGTGCCTTCCTACCCTGTTTTTTTGTTTGTTTGTTTGTTTCCTATACGCGTCTTAAATCACTCAAATGTGTTGTCCATGATTTTGTATACTAGTCACTAATCAATAAGAAAATACAAGAGACATGTCTATAAATCTGACGACAATAATAAAATTATATTGCTAAGACACGTGGGCAGGAATACAAACTAGATGCAAATTACCTGTGATGTCGCAATCCATCCACTTCCGGTTACACACACACACACACACACACACACACACAACAGAAAACACAACAAACAACCTTACACACACACACACACACACACACACACAATGGCCGCCCAAACACCGCGCGGTATCAAAAAAAAAATTATATATATATACACATTCCCCCCAAATCGACACCCGACATCTCTTTATTGAAATATCTGAAGATCCCGCTGCTGCCTCAGTGACAATAAATATCGGTGAAAATATCGGCGGGTCTGACTCTCGTATATCAGGCGTGACGAATCTTTAACGATATACAGAACATTTTTAGGCGGGCGGGCGGGTGGGATAGGTTGGCTGGTTGGTTGGACGAGAGAGGGAGTCGAGTTCTGCCGGGTTCGCCTGGGTTGGGGTTCTCCTTTCGTTTCTCCTTCCATCTCCCTTACCTGTTATGTCTTCGTTTCGTTCGTAGTCCCTCTCTGATTCTTGTTCATTCTGAGGCTAGCTCCGCGTTTGCTTCCTTCCTTCCTTCATTCACTGATATCTGCTGTTTTTCTATCAAGTCTGTCTGGATTGGGGCTTTTGTCATTTATTTACTTAGTTCCTTCTTTCCTGTTCGTCCTTTGTTTACTTCGTTCTTAGCCCCTTCACTACGGTGACGCCTGTTTTTTTTTTTTTTACTTTTTTTTTTTTTTTTTTTTTTTTGGGGGGGGGGGGATTTCTTGTTGCTACCAGGCGATTTTGTTCAGTTCAGGAAGGATCTCTATCAGCGAGGAGATCGATTTATATCTGTATCTTAACTCTTCAGTCCACATACTTTCTCCTAAGCAGAATACAACTGTCTGGAAACCGCGAAAAAATAAGACAAATATTCATCAGGATATGGCCTTTCGTCTTTTCTTTTCTTCTCTCTTCCCTGTTATAATTTTCTTCACATTCTCTATTCACTGTGTTCGTTTTTCTTTCCTTCCCTTTTTTTTTTTTTTTTTTTTTTTTTTTACTGAGCTTATTCTTCCTCTCATTCCTCTGGGTTGGTCTGAGTTAGGGCTTTCGCCTTTTCTTCCTTTCTTCTTTCCCGGTCCTTCTTCGTTTAGTTTATAGTTCTTAAATCTTGTTTTTTTTCTCGTTTAGTTCGTTCATAAGGGGTCGTTTGGTTGAGGGTTCGTCCTTTTTCTTCTTCCTTCCTTCCTTATTTCCTGTTCTTCCTTCATTCAGGTCATTCAGCCCACTGAACCAGATGACTATTTTAACATTAACTTCTTGCAAATATTCAGACGATTTTATCCAGCTAAAGACAGACTCGAACTGGAGGGGTAGGCTATAGACTTCGTTAGCCCCTGTACTATCATGGGGCTCTCCTAAACAGAATGAAATCGTCAGGAAGCCACACACACAAAAAAAAAGACGTACTCGTAGTGAAGGGGTTAAGGATTCTATTGGTTCTTCCTCTCTCTCTCTGTGTTCTTTGGCATTCATCGTTTTTTTTTTTTTCCCCTTTCCGCTTCCCTGTTTAGTTCGTGCTTGTTTCCTTCCACGCTTAATTCAGTAATCCAATCTTTGTTTCTCTTCTCTTCCTTTTTTCTTCCCATGTTTAATAATTGTTTTTCCTCTCGCTCTTGGCCGTTTGTGATTTGTATGATTTGGTTTAAACTTCGATTCTTCTTTCTTTTAGGTCTCTTTTTTTTTTTTTTACCTCTTCCTTTCCTCCTGCTCTTCCTTCACATAATTAATTCTTCCTTCCTTCGCCCAGAACTTTCTTTGACTCTTCTCTCCTTCTTCTTTCTCATCCTTTATCGTACCGCTCCTTCCACTCTCCTTTCTTTATGTTTTCCATTCCTCAAAACATTACATTTCTACTTCCCTTCTATTCTCTCCTCACACACACTAAGTTATATCTTTAATGGAACTAGTTTTACCGTAGTAGATTAACTTTTATAGGCTAATAGGTATTATGTTCTCTGTACATCTTCCAATATTCTTTCAACCAGTTTTTCTCTCTTCGTTTTCTCCTTTTTCTCTTGCTTCCTATCATAGTTTTCTACCTCAAATTCTTTCCCCGGATTTCATTTCTCCCCTAGATCTTTCCATCTCCATGTTCTTTTATCAGGATACTATTTTCTTTTTTCCACCTTCCATTCTTTCATTTTTCCTTCTTCTAGTTCTTTCTCCTTTATTCATCTGTCTCTTGTCTTCCTGCTCCCTTCCCATCCAACCATACAATCTGCCTTTCGTCCTTCATCCTCTCATTCATCCTTTCTCATTTATTTTCCCTTTCCCTCATTGCTCTTCTATTTCCTCCTCGTCTGGTTTTCTTGTGTCAGTTTCTAATTTATGTCTTCCTTTTTCTTGTCCACTTGTCATTCTGTCTGGTTGCTTCCTCTCTCTCTCTCTCTCTCTCTCTCTTAGATTACTTTTCTTTCCTCTCTTTTCCTGATCTCCAGTCAACTTTCCTCTTCCTTCATTTTCCTTTCCTTTACTCCTCACTCTCATCTGCTTTCATATTATCTAGTGTTTCCTTTAATGCTACTATTTACTTCCCTCCTTCCTTTCTTATGTTTCCCTCCACTTTTCTGTTACTTTGCAATTACAATTTTCCAGTCACTTGGTAGCTTCATTCTAACTTTTCCAGCCTTTTATTTATTTATTTATTTTTTTTTTTTTGAGAGTCAGTATTTCAGCTTTAAAATATTAGTACCTCCTTTCAGTACGTCCAGCCACACTTATAGCCTCTGTTTTCCTTTAACTGTGCCTTTCTTTTTACTATTTTCCTCTGCTCTTGCTTTCTGTCTCTCCTTTTCAACCTATCTTGTTCTCCTCAGTGTTCCCGTCTCCCTGTCTTCCCGTCCTGTCTGCCTGTCTCTCCTCCCCTGTCTTACTGTTTCCTTGTCTTCCCGTCTCCTTATCTTCCGGTCTCTCTGTCTTTCTGTCTCCTTCTCTTCCCGTCCCTGTCAGCTCCTAATCCCGTACCGTCCTCACCTGCCAGTCTCTCTCTTTACCAAATCAGGCTAACCTCACCCCATTTCATCCTTCGTATCCTTTAGTAATCATTCGTTTCGTCTGACATGCGATTTTTTTACCAGTTTATAAGACAGCGAGAAAGCTCCAGCGACAACCAACCCGGAATAAAAGAACAATTGTATTCGCATTCCTCAATCCTGTAAGTCCTAACGGTTTCCTCAACTTCCTTTTGCAATGTACAACAGGTTCCCAGTCAGCCATCGAAACAGGAATAGTCTTGTGTCTTTGCAGGAGAGAGAGAGAAATGAGGGGGAGGATGCAAGGGTGGAGAATGCGAGGAAAAAGAGAAAAAAAAAAAAACAGTATGGTAAGAAGTGCTGAAGCGAAGGGAAAGTGAAAAAGAAGAAAGGGTAAGAGAAAGTGAGATAAAATACACGACCTCAGTGGAACAGAAGTAGACAGAAGAAGAAAGAGAAATGGAAGGGAAAGAAAAGAAAAAATGAGAACGAAAAGGAGGAGGACTGAGAGAGGAAGTGACGCCTCATCCCTCACTCGCGGTAAGAAAGTATGTGTTAACTTATCACTTACTTCAGGAATTCACTTAATATTTCTTGCCAGACTCCACGACACTTGATTTCCTTCTCCTCCTCCTCTTCCTTCTCCTCCTCCCCCTCTTTCTCCTTCTCCTCCTCCTCCTCCTCTTCCTTCTCCTCCTCCTCCCCCACATTCTCCTCCTCCTCCTCCTCCTCCTCCTCTTTCTTCAACTCCTCCTCCTTCTCCTGCCCTCACACCGAAAAATGCACCCCGTTATTTGACTATTATAAGCCCAAGAACTTAATCCCGCTCTGTAATATATTTTTTATGCCGACACAAAAGTTCATTCTATTTCCTAAGTTTCCACCTCCACTTAGGAATGTATCTCCATTTAAGAATCCACTTCCATTAAGAATCCACCTCCACTAAAAATCCACCTCCACTAAAAATCCACCTCCACAAAGAATCCACCTCCACTAAGAAGCCACCTCGCCTCCTCTTATAAAGGCCGATTCCTTTTCCCTGCCTAGAAAATATAGTATAAGACACTGACTGTTATGAAAGCTATGAAGCAGGATCAGAGTCCGTCCGGAAGAACTTAGGGGTAAGGCTACGTCCACACCAAATTCTTGCTGGCGCTGGCGGGTGCGGGCCTGAGTTTCGCATCATTTTAACTCATACAAATGGCCCCACTGGACGCGGGCGGGTGTGGGCAGGAACTTCTATGGGTAACAGCTATGCAGAACTCTTGCCCGCGCCAGCAAACATTTGGTAGGGACGTGACCTAAGATTGTCTCGGACTCACTGCACCTTTGTGAACATTAAACTCTCCACAACCATCGTTAAGACACACCCCCTTCTCTACAGTCATCTGAATATTCGACACACAAAAGTCCCTTCCAACACCCACTCGTTCAAAACAATTAATTGACAAGGAGCGCTCTAATAAGCATTCCTCCTCACTACGACACTCAACCGCAGATTTATAAAGCAAAGTCCCTAGTTCAATTCTAGTGCAAACAGACTGGGAGAATGAGATCCTGCCGAAAGGTCTTGAATGCGGCCGAGACACGCTAAGTAAAAAGAAGGCGTCTCAGATTAATGCCTGTCAACCTAACGAGCGTCATTAAGGATTGTCTGACTATGCTATGTCTCAGTCTTCTGGATTATGACCTACAACCATTAATTTTAAAATCCACGTCCCTGTTTTTGTTCTAGAGTAGTATAAACAGGCTTAGGTAAAGCAGAGTTTGCCCTCAGGTCAGCTCGAGAATCCAGTCCAGGACCGAGTATGCTTCCGATGACACCACAGCCGCCCCCACTTTACATGGATGGTACTGAAGCACATAAAGGAGTGGACTGCTGATTCATGCTCGCGAATATAAATTCCAGCCAACCGAGGAAATACCAAAATTAATTTCCTCAAAGCTTTCACTGACCTTAAGGCCATGGAGCACGTCATATAATCCCTCTTAACACCGATGTACCAGTCCCTAACATATCACCGGATGGGTGACATTGGTGCCAAATTAGTGACGTATGAGAGTATGAAGGAAACCCCAGCTGGCCTGTGGGTAGATAACTAGGCCACAGTAACAGGTTTCTTTATCTGTCTTAAATCTGATGCACATCACACTCTCAAGCCATAAAGTTATTCGACCGATCCCAACCAGAACTGGGAAATGTTTAGGAAATGAAATATCGTTAAAACAGTCTGAACAGTTATGGTACGCCTACTGACATGACATAGAAGCCTATAAATGCACTCCCCCTAACACCACTTCTCAGGCAGATTACCACTGCATGTTCCAGCTCAGACGGTGCGATTTTAGCGAGCAAGGGAAGGAATGTTAGGCCTCAGGGAACAAACTACCTAGTCTATTATGACCAGAGCCAGATGCATTGAAGAAAAAAACAGCAAGAGGATGGGTTGTCTGGGCTGTGGACACGAAGGCACTCCTGGGTGTGTGAGAGGGACAGGAGGGGGTGGGTAGGATGGCTGAGGCGTCACTTATGCTAATGTAATTGACACGTTGAGGCAGAGTGACGAGGGCTGGGGTGTCCTGTGATGGAGGACAGGGCAGGGGAGAAGGAGAAAGAGACGGATAGAAGGGAGGGATGAAGGACGATAAGAATGGGTGCATGAGGGAAGGACTGGAGGTATACAGGAAAATTGAGACAAACGAGAAAGAGAAGAGAGGAAAGGAAGGGATAATGGAGGACTGGATTTTTTTTTTTTAATGTAAAGGAGAAGGAACCAAAGGCCAGAAGCCCCCTAACTATTCCAAGAAAAAAAAAAAAAAAAAAAAAGAGAGCGAAATTCAAGATCCATTCATTTCGAGATGCCTGGACACACTGCGTTTGAAGGACTGAAGATCATAGGAGGTAGGAAATATAGACAGAGGGAGACAGTTCCAGAGTTGGCCTGTTGCATGAATGAAGGACTGGGAGTAACAGTTAACTCTTGCATTAGAGAGCTGGACAGAAAAGGGATGAGAGTTTGTTACTAGACGGGTGCTACGCGCCCGTCGTAAAGGTGGAGGATGCGAGCAGACAGTTCAGAGGAGCAGAGACCACTGAAGCAGCGATAGAAAAGAGATAATGATGCAACAGTGCGGCGAAAAGACAGGTTGAGGGAGCCAGTAAGAGGAGAAGAGTTGATCAGACGAAATGCCTTTGACTCCACCCTATTGAGAAGAGCTGTATGTGAGGAGCCTCCCCACACATGAGAGCTGTACTCTACACAGAGGCGAATAAAACCTGTGTATAAAGTCAACAACTGTGCAGGGGTACAGAAGGTACGGAGTCGGCTTAGCACACCTAATGGATGCAAGTGAGAAGGATTGGGGAATAATAGGAAAGGTTAGATAAAATGAAGAAAGGATGAATAGAATGGGTGCAAGAGGGAAAGATTGACGGGAGAGCAGAAAGACAGAAACAAACAAGAAAGCAGGGAAGGAAGGCAAAGAGGATTGATGAATAAGGGAAGGATCGGTGGGAGAAGAGGAAAAAATGTGGGAAGGAAGGGATGAATGGGGGAAGGACTGGAAGGAGAATAGGAAGGGGGGAAACGAATGAGTAGAAGAGGGAGGGACTGAAGGAAGAATATGATGGAATACACGGAAGATGAACGAAAATAGTGGAAAAGTGAAGGCTTGAAAGAAAAACAGGAAAGATGAAATGAATGAATGGATGAATGAATGAATGAACGGATGAATGAATGAATGAATGAATGAACGGATGGATGGATGAATGAATGAATGAATGAACGGATGGATGGATGAATGAGTGAATGAGTATATGAATGAATGAATGAATGAATGGAAGGAGGATACAAATGGATGTTAAAGGGAGGGACTGGGGGAGGAACAGGAATGAAGGAGGGAAGGGCGGCATGTAAGAAAGAAGGACTAATGGACGAATAAGAAAGAGGAAATAATGGAAGGAAATAAGAAGACAAAAAAATGGATGGAAAGGAAGACAGAAAAGGAAAGCTCAGAAAAGGATGGGAAAAGACAGAAGACTGAAACTGAAGGAAAGATAGGAAAGATAGCCAGAGGGAAAGCATGGAGGGCGAGGGAAGGTATGGAAGGAAGACATGGAGAGAAGGTATGGGGAAGGAGGGAAGCTATGGAGGGTGGAAGGACGATGGAGAAGGAAGGTATTAGGAAGGGATGGAGGTATGGAAGGTTAAGGGAAGGTACGAAAGAAAGATATGGAGGGAAAGTGTCGGTAAAGGAGGGACGGTATGGAGGGAAGATGTGAGGGAAGGAGGGAAGGAATGGGGGAAGGAAGAGAGAAACTGGAGAAAGAGGTAAGGAACGGAGGGATGATATACAGGGCAAGTATGGGGAAGGAAGGAAGGTATGGAGACACGATATAGGGGAAGGAGGGAAGGTATGGACACAAGCTATGACGGAAGGAAGGAAGTATGAGGAAGGAGGAAAGGGATGGAAAGAGAGGGCGGAAAATAATATAGAAATGGAGGCAAAGAGTAGAAGGAGGATGAAGGTGAGAAGGAAGGAAGGAAGGAAATTATGCAGAAGGACAGAAATGATGAAGGAAAACTAAAAAAAAAAAAGAAAAGAAAAAAGAAACTGATCCCGGCAGCGTAACAACAAAGGTCAATGCCGCTAGGAGAGAGGGAAGGAATGGAGGAGGGAAAGAAAGAAAGAATAAAAGAAGAGAAAACGGAATAGAAGCAAACGAGAAGAGATGAGACGGGAGGGAGACCAAAATGGGACGGAGGGAGGGAGAACGACGAGAATATATGAAAGAGGAAAGAACGATGAAAGAGAACAGGGATGTAGGAATGGAGGTGGCAATGAGTGATATAATGACAAAATAAAAGTAGGATGGATGGAAGAAAGGGCAAGGATGACATGACTAGGGCGACAGAAGGAGGGAAAGACAGAAGGGAAAGGGGGCATGGATGGGCAGGCAAAGAAAGGATGAATGAAAAGGTGAAGTGAATGAAAAAAAGGGGGGGAGGGGGGAGGCAGGAGAGAAGAAAGTACGTAAGATACATAAAGGAAAGAACTAATAAAGAGGTATATATAAAGAGAGAGAGAGTGAAGTAAGTTGGAAGAAAGATGATTAAGGGAATGAATGAGAAGGGAAGCGTGAAAGATATAAGTCATGGAAAATAAAAACAAGAGATTATGAATATACCAGAAGGATAAAACAGAGGAACTGAAAAAAAAAAAACACTAATTGGAAAAAAAATGCGAAGGAATTAAAGGGGAATAAGGAACAGGAAACAGAAATACGAGCGAGTCAGGGAAGATTACGTTAAAATCACTGTAACAGGAACTTGCGAAAAAGCACATGGAAGCAAGAGTAAGAGCAGTGGAAGACAGTGAAGAGGGAAAAGGTGAGTAAAAAGAGAGATAGGAGAGACAAAAGAATGGATCAGAGAAATAAGGTTGGGTATAATGAAGGAGGTAAAGTTGAATTGAAATGAGAGAATTCTGATTATAATATTTTTGTTTTAAACTGACAAAGATCCCTTACCCATCCCAGCTCAGATGACGGCCACCAGTAGTCAGATTGGAGTGTTGATTTGACCAGTAACCAGGGAGATTCGTTCTTACCTCACAACCACGGCTTATTGGATTTAATGCCACCACAACTTAGTATTAAAAAAGTGGGGGTATTCCAGTTCCGATAGGTGATTAGAGAGAGAGAGAGAGAGAGAGAGAGTTGGCTGAAGGAAGTGAGGAAGAGAAATGGATGCCGGAGTTATAAGGGAAGAGAGGAAAATGACTGGGTGAGTCTGTGAAGTGAGGAATGAATAAGAGAGAGAGAGAGAGAGAGAGAGAGAGAGAGAGAGAGAGAGAGAGAGAGAGAGAGAGAGAGAGAGAGGCGCCGCGGGGTGAATTAAATTGAGTCATTACCTAGTTTATCATTTACCCGTTATCTCTCTCTCATAATGGCCAGCCCGAAAATCGTCCCATTATATAAACAAGAGAATTTTTTAACTCTAGACAATTACATCAGAAAAAGTAATCAGAGAAAATATTTAGTTTTTATTAAAGCAGGAAAAGAGGATGGGATAATCTGAATGAAAAGAGAGAGAGAGAGAGAGAGATAAAGAGGTGGAAGAGAGGAGTATGGGAAGAGTCAGGAAGGTAAGAGAGGAAGAAAAACAAGGGGAAAATATGAGATGGAAGGATAAGAATTGAAGGATGACGAGGAAAAGGGAGAAAATGAAAGATATATGAACAAAGGAAGGAAAAAACATTGGACAAAAGAGATGGCCAGTGATCAATAGCACAAGTAATTAAGAATGTGAATAATTAAAAAGGGGAACGCAGAGGAATGAAAAGAAAACAAGGGAGAATAGGTGAATTACAGATCCAAAAATTTACCAGTATAAATAACTCCCACAGGCACCTCCATTCCCAGGATGCAATTCGGATTTAGTCATAGAGAATAAGTTATCATTTTTATTCCGTATTGTATGAGATTAGGACACGCGATCAGGAGCTTCATATCCCGCCCATCCCTCGCTTGGAAAAATAATACGGTTCGACCAAGGATATGGGTGGAGAGGTGATGCCAGCAGCTAAGTTCCTCATCTATCGGGCTAATAATATAGGTAACAGAAGAAAACCGGGGAAATAGACAAGAAAGGAAAGAGGGAAAACTGGAACGTGAGAAAAGGTGAGAGAAAAGAATTAAAACCAAAATTCGTTTCCTTGAGATGCTTTAACAGTTTCAGCGAACGGGGAGAAACAAGGCAAAGAAAAGAAGACTGTTTCAAAGTGGATTAGGTACAGCATGAGCAAGAATTCACCGACACTACTCTGCTGGCTGTGGCAAGGGAAGGTATTATCTGATGTATTTTAATATGACAGCATTATGAAGCAAAACAAAGGCATATGAGAAGGAAGGATACTCCCTGCCATTTAGGTACGAATGAGAAATATGGAAGGCAAGTCACAGTGTTGGTAGGAGATTGTCGACTTTTTGCTCGTGGCAGTACGTAATTACACCTCAGACAGAGAATAACAGTTAACTCTCACATTAAAATTTTAGAGTGTTTCCTTTCTTGAGGGATACGGCATACAGATCTAGAGTTCAGCACAACGAATCCAACGACTGAAGAAAACGTGACATAAAACTGCGGTGAAGATAGGAGTCTAAAAGAAGGCGGTGAGAAGAACGAAGCCGATATGAAAAACTGCCTACTCCACTCTGCTAAGCCTCTTCAATATTGAGGTATTTTATTGATTTATTCCTGCTACCCCTGGACAATTTTATTTAGCTTATGGTAAGCCTTTCGTTGTGAAGGGGTAAATGAAAGCTTTATCTAATTTTTCTATTTCTAAACGTTTCTCCAAAGCTGATTAAATAAAGTGAAGAGAGTAAAACAGAAATTTATAAATGTCACTGAAATCAAGGACTTAAAAGACCTGTGTAATAAACAACAACAAAAAAACAACAGCAATATTCGAGAGCTGCACTCCACTTAAAAGCGAAAAAGAATATACACATTATCACGAACTATGCAGGACTGAAGAAAGCATCACGTAGGACTCAACACATCCAGTCTCCGGATAGTACTGTGGTTTCTCCAGGTATGATTAGGAGATATGGAACCCATCGGAATACCGAGATTATGAAGGAATGAAATGTGTGTTAGTTAAAGGCAACGGGATAGATGTGTGGAAAATGCGACGATCAGAAAGATGGGGAAATGGGTGTTCGAGGCATTAGAAAAATCAAACTTTTCCACACTCAGAATAAACACAGACAGATTTAGAAATAAGATGTGCTATAGCTACACCGTATGAGTTTTGTAGCGACTGTTGTGAAGGTCGCTGAGAGAACCGTGTGAGAGAGTTGAAAGGTGGAATCATTAGTGTAAATCATCGCCGGTCCTGAGTGATGAAGGAAGGGATACAGCACACAAACACGCAGATCCCCTGGCAAGTACTGATGATGATAGCGATGATATTGGCTGCCCATATGATGATAGGGGGCACGAGGAAAGCTGGAGGGAGGGACTAACTCAAGCAGTATAATGTGACGTTAACTACAGGGAACTCTGATTGAAAAGAAACAAACAGAGAAAATGAAGGGGTAGTCACGACGGCAAGAGGCTATGGGAGTGTAACAGCAGAGAAAGGAAGTAAAGAAAGGAAAGACAGGAAGAGAAGGAGGAAACGGAAGAAAATGGAGATGAAAATGAAAAGGCAAAAAGTATATAACAAAGAAATCCACGCTACAGACTGAACTGGAAAATAAAAATACAAAAAGCGAAGTACAAGAAAGGCATGATAAACACCAGGAGAAAATTACGAAGATGAGGGGGGAGGTGGTGTGTAGTGGCCAGAGTGATGGGCTGGACTGTGTGGTCGCAGGTTCGATCTCGGCTGTTGCAGGAAATGGCGAGTTTGAATTCGATATTACCGTGTTTACATCTCTTTTCACATGGCCCCACCTGCACATCCCAAAACTACCCATACTGATACCATAACATCAAATCTGATTGTAATATCCTCAAAGCCGTATTCTCGTTGGTTAAAAGAGTTCCCTAACGCCTTACCCTAAGCGATTTATTTTGCTTACCACACCTTACTGCCCCATTGTGAGTTACATAAATCCTTCAAACATCGCCACACTCTACATACATAGCGCATGAAAGGATATTAACCAGCCACATGCAGAAATAAATCGCTAAGGAAGAGGTGTTAGGGGGTCTCCTTACCAACACCTCGTAAAAACACCGCCGCTAACACCACAACACCAGATCTGAAGGTGATATCCCCAGCTTAGCACAGTAGAGATGGTGGGTATTAAGTGACAAAATACCAGGTAACGTGTGGGGGTTGCAAGGGATCTGGCCTCTGTTGGTGTGTCATAGGTGGACTATTGGATCTCGGGAACGGGCTCCTAACCTATGTCCAGAAAGAGAGGAATGGCGGGAAGAGAGAGAGAGAGAGAGATGGGGGACAGGGACAAGGAGAGAAGTGAGGATGAAGGAAGAGAAACTGGGAAGGAAGAAGTAATGAGAATAAGAACGGAAAGGAAAGTAAGATGACAAAGGACAGGTCGGTGACACGAAGAGAAAGGAAAAAGTGAAAGGAGAGAGGGAGGAAAGAAAGATGAGGACCGAGACAGAGCAGAAAGAAGGAAAAACCACGATCAGGAAAGATGGATGGGGACAAGGAGAACGACAGAGAAATAGTAAGATGAGGAGAGGAGGGAAGGATGGATCTGGAGAGAGAGGGAAGGGAGGATGGAAGGGAGAGAAAGAACTAGGAATCAAGAATGAGGGATGGGGGGATAGAGGCGGAAAGGGAACGGATGGACGGGGTAAGGGAAGGAGGGAGATGAAGATGGGATGGGATGGGATGGGATGGGATGGGATGGGAAGGAAAGGAAAGGAAAATGGAGAGATGGGATGAAGATAGAAAATGAGGAATGGAAACGATGATATGGGGAGAGAGAGAGAGAGAGAGAGAGAGAGAGAGAGAGAGGAAGGAGGCTGGAGGAACCGCGGGGGGGGGGGAGGAGAGCTGGAGGCAAGGACCACCACAGGAGGGAGCAACTCAGGTGGTCCGCCCGCTAGTGAGGCAGGTGGGAGTGAGTGAGGCAGGTGATTTAGGCAAGGCAAGGCAGGTGAGGAGGGTGACGCAAGTTAGGATGTTAAGGCAGATGAGAATGACAAGAAAGGTGAGGATGATGAGGCAGGTGAGAATGGCAAGAAAGGTGAGGCAGGTGAGGATGGTGAGGCAGGTGAGGATGGTAAGGCAGGTGAGGATGGTGAGGCAGGTGAGGGTGGTGAGGCAGGTGAGGGTGGTGAGGCAGGTGATGATGGAAGATGGCCGAGGGCAGTAAGACAGGTGAAGATGGTAAGGCAGGTGAGGAGAGTGAGGCAAGTGAGAATGGTAAGGCTGGTGAGGATGGTAAAGCAGTTTGGCTATAGTGAGGCAGGTGGAGGAGGCAGAACAGGGGGAACAGGGGAGGCTGGTTAGGCAGACAGGAGAAAGTGAGACAGGTGAAGAAGGTTGAGCAGGGGGAGTCAGTTGGTTCCAGTGAGGCAGGTCAGGGTCTGGTGGGGAGGTGAGGCAGGTGGGATTTAATGAGGCAGGTGGGAATGAATGAGGTAGGGTGGATCCAGTGAGGTAGGGTGAATTCAGTGAAGCAGGCTGGACTGAATGAGGAAGGTGGAAATGAGTAGAGTAAAAGGTGAATTTAGGTAACAGAGGTAAATTTAAACTAAGAGTGGGAAATAAGAGGTTGGGGAGAAAAAGAGCCACAGAAAGATATGACCCAAAGACGAGAAACAAGCAAAGAAGAGGATTAAGGGCGAGAAAAAGAAATGGGGAGGAAATAAAGAGAAGGGGAAAGCTGTGAAAGGAAAACGTGGAGATGAGAAAATGAAAATTGGGAAAAAAAGAAAATCGGACACAAAAGAAATGAAAATAAACAAGACGAACATGGAGGAAAAGCGAAAGGGAAGAGAGAAAAAGTGGAAACAAGGAAGGAGAGAGGAAATCAGAGGGGAACAGGAGAGAATAAGAAGAGGTATAAATCAGAGAGAAGCCGGTTCATAAAAGAGAGAGAGGAACAGAAAAAAGTTACGTAAGGAAACTGGAGAGAGAGAGAGAGAGAGAGAGAGAGAGAGAGAGAGAGAGTATATAAAAGATGAGATGCAGTCAAGTAGATCCCTCCCTTCTTATCCCCTGGCTGAGGACTAAAAAGAGGCGGTAGAACGTGATTTGAGAAGATGAATGAAAAAGAGAGGGACTGGAAAAGTGGTGGGTGATGGAGAGAGAAAAGAAGTGGAGGGTGATGGAGAGAGAAAAGAAGTGGAGGGTGATGGAGGGAGAAAAGAAGTGGGGGGTGATGGAGAGAGAAATGAAGTGGGGGTGATGGAGGGAGAAATGAAGTGGGGGGTGATGGAGAGAGAAATGAATTGGGGGTGATGGAGGATTAAAAGAAGTGGAGGATGAATGAGGGAAGAAAAGAAGTGGAAACTGATGGACAGAAGTGGACGATGATGGAAGAAGTTGGAAAGAAGTAGAGGATGATGGGGGAAGGATAGGGATGAATGATGGAGAAGAGAAGAGGAGGATGACTAAGAGAGAAAAAGAGATAAGAGAGAAAAGAAATGGACGTTGAAAGACAGAAGTGGTGAAGGATGAATTGAAAGAAGAGAAAAATAGGGATTGAGGAAGTGGCAGATGAAAGAGGAAGATAGGTGCAAAATGATGAAGGGATGCTGAAGAAAATAAAGGATAAATCGGGGGACAGAGGAAATGGAAGAAGATGGAGGAAGAGAAGAAGTACAATCATCATTTACTGGCCTTAAATATGAGGACAGAACAACAGAATACAGAAATGAGAGAGGAGTATGGAGGAGAGGAGGGAAAGAGAGAAACAAACATGAGAGAAGAGTAAGAATTCTAAGAAGGGACGGGAGGCAACAAAGAAGAGACAGAGGAGGATAAGAGAAGGTAAAAGTAAGAGAAGAGTAGATTACAAGTAAGGGAGAAGATAACTGATGATAAATGAGTGAAAAAAGAATGAAGCGAAAAATGATGAAAGGGCAAAAAGAGGGGAAAGGAGTGAACAGAGAGGAGAAAAGAGAGGGAGAAGAAGAGGAAGCAGAGGGGAGAGAAGAAAGGAGAAAAGAGAACTGAAAGGAGCGAGACAAGTAAAAGATAAATGAGGAGAGAAATAAGAAGAATAAGGTGAGAGAGGGGAGGGAGGAAGAGAGGAAAGGACGTGAGGATGAAAAAGATGTGCAACAGAAAATGGAAGAGGAGTGAAAGATAAATGAAGAAGATAAGGAAGAAGAGAGGAAAGAAAGTAGAAATGAATGATACATACAACAGAAGACGGGGGAGATGTGGAAGTGAAGAAGATGAGGAAGAAGAGAGAGACAGCCTAGGGACAGAGAAAAGAAGACGGAACAAAACAGAAGTAATAAAATGTGATAAAAGAATATGGCATGTGATATTAGGGAAGGCGACAGGAAAAGAGGAAAATATGGAACAGAAAAGATAGGTAAGAAGCTACACATCACAGATAACTGAGAGAAAGGGGAAAAGAAAAGAAGACAGGCGAGAACGGAAGATGAAAAGGGAGCAGAGATAAGGAAGAGTGGGGAAAAGATGGAAATACAGAAGAACAAAAGAACAGAGAACAAAAGGGCAGAGAAGAAAACAGAAAAAGAGAAAAGAGGAATACATGGGAGAACTCCTGAGGCAAGATCAGGAAAAAAAAAAGATTGAAAGGAAAAAAATTTATGGGGCACAGAAACGAAAAAAAGATGGGATTACAGAACAGCACGCGAGAGACGATGGCAGCGGAAAAGACAGGAAAGAGGAAAGCTGGAGGAAGAGAGCGCATGGGAGAGAAGAACAGATTAAATGAGAGAATACAGAATAGGGGAATAGCCGTAAGGAAGAGAGAAAATAAAGTAACTGGAAGAGGAAAAAAAGAGGAAAAAAGACTGGAGAAATACTGAAAGAAACACAGAAAAGACAAGACGAATAGAGAGCAAAATACAAATGAAACAAGGGGAAAATAAGTAGGTAAAAAAAGAGGTAGAGAGAAAAGAAACGTTTTGAAAAATATGAGAAAGGCGAGACACACTGGAGCACGGAGAAAGAAGGAATGATAAGAGAAAATGAGAAAAATGATAAGCTATGGGCAGCCAGGACACTTATTTACCAGATAAAAAAAAATAAAAGAGCGAAGACTAAAGCATATAGGGAAATGGAATGAGTGGACGATAATAAAGAATATAAAAGGGAAATGAGATGCCGAGAGAAAGAAACTGGATGAGAGAAGATACGGACCAGCAGAACCCTTCCCGGAGATAAAAGAAGTGAGATGGAACAGGAAAGCATGGGTTAAAGTTGGGAAACGCAAGACGATGAAATGGCTAGGAAAAGGAAATGGCAGAAAATGAGGTTTGGGCAACTGAGAAGAGGAGAGAACCGAAGAAATGAAAGAAAAGAGAGGATGACAGAGAAAAGATGATGAGGAGAAAAAGAGAAGAGAGGAGATGGAATAAATGAGATGAAACAGGAAAGAGTGGAGAAGAAATGAGAAGAGAGTGATCGCGAGATATAGGAAGGTAGGGCAGGGGAAGCAGGCTCTTCACCTACCTGGCCAGATTGAGGAGCCAGCCAAGTGAGAGGATGAAGAATGGGAAAAGAAAGACGACAATACAAAAGAGAACATGAGATATAAGGGGAGACGGGAGAAACGAGATGGTATTAGCAAGAAAATATAAAAGAAGAAGAGGTGAAAGAAATGAGATGATAGAAAATACATGTGAAACGAAGAGATGGGACAAGAAAAAAGGTGAGAATACTGGGCAGGGCAAGACAAGCGGTTCCTCCATCTACTGGCTCACATTATATGACTGAGAAGACGACACCTATTCAGAAGAAAACATGAAAGTATGAAAGAAGGAAAGACTGGAGGAATTAGGTGTTTGGGGAATGAATGGAAAAAGAGACTATGGGGAATGGAAAGATAAAGGAAGATACGGGAAGGCAAGGAGAAGTAAAGCAAGGCAGAGCAGGGCAGGGCAGGACGGAAGGTCAGATTTAAGTGCAAGAAGAGAGAAACGGGAGAAAAAGATTGCTATAAGAAGGAGAAGAGGAAGTGATGAAGAGATGAGGGAGATGAGACAATCGACAAGAAAGATGATGATAGGAGAAGAAGAGAAACTGAATGTTGAGGGAAGAGAAGAGACTGGAGAGATTAGATGACACAGGAAAGAGAAGAAGAGAGAAGAAATGACATGATTTAGGAAAGCGAAGATGAGAGAAGGTGCAGAAAGTAAAGAAAGGCAAGGCAAGGCAGGGTATGGGAAGGCAAGGAAAGGCAAATGCAAGACAAGGCAAGGCAAGGCAAGGCAAACAGGGCAGAGCAGGACAGGGAAAGGCAAAGCAGTATAAGGCAAGGCCAACCAACGCAAGGCAAGACAAGGCAGGGCAGGGCAAGGCAGGGCAGGGCAGGGCAGGGCAAGGCAAGGTAAGGCAAGGCAAGACAAGGCAAGGAAAGACAAGACAAGGCGGGGCAAGGCAAGGCAAGACAAGACAGGGCAAGGAAGGGCAGGACAAGTCAGGGCAAAGCCAAGCAAGACAAGGAAGGGCAGGGCAGGGCAGGGAAGGGCAAAGAAAGGCAAGACAAGGCAGGGCAAGGCAAGGCAGGATAGGGCAAGGCATGGCAAGGCAGGGCAAGGTAAGGCTGGGCAGAGCAGGGGAGAGAAGGCCAAGGAAAGGCAAGACAAGGCAAGGCAGGGCAGGGCAGGCAGGTCCCTCATCTACCAGGCCAGATATAAGAGCCAGCCAAGCGCAGCATTACAACAGCCTCAGCATAAAATCCCACAACATGATGATCGTCCGGGGTCCCACTTCCAGGGTGGTCCTCGGCGCGCGGACAGAGAGGCACACCCGAGCCGCCAAACCCCACCCTCATTCCCACCCTTCTAGCACTGGATCTTCAGGGTGGAAATGCCGTGGTCGAGGGTGAATAGGGTTGGGTTCCGTGTGGCCCTGTGACCCGGCGAAATTAACCTGTATTAAAGGCGATACATCTACACCATATGTAGCACCTCCATGATTTATGTCCGGGCCGCCGCGAAGGGAAGGAATTTGGCCCTTAGACTGGCCTGGGATAGAGGCGGTATGTCCCGTCCTCAAACACTATCCCTGGTTCTAGCTCCTCTCTCTCTTTCTCTCGCCAGCTCCCTCCCTCTCTCTTACTCCTCCTCCTTCTTGCTCTCATCCTCTCTCTCTATCTCCAGTCTTCACTCCTCGTGGTCCCAAGATTTGATGGTGATTTCTACAGTGGTCTAATTCACACACATCTTGTTTGCCAACGAATGAAATAACAAGACTCATGAGAGAGAGAGAGAGAGAGAGAGAGAGTGTGTGTGTGTGTGTGTGTGTGTGTGTGTGTGTGTGTGTGTGTGTGTGTGTGTGTGTGTGTGTGTGTGTGTGTGTGTGTGTGTGTGTGTGTGTGTGTGTGTGTGTGTGTGTGTGTGTGTGTGTAATGGCGATTGCGGCCAGATGACTCGGATCAGATATGCTGTGGGGGCAGGTGTTAGGCAGGTGTCCACAACAGGTGTACCCATTTAATCCCTTGTGTAATTGACAGGTGTTTTTAAAGGCCAGGTGTAATTTAGATGACATGTACAGAATTTCCTTTGGCCGTCTAAAATAATTCTTGTAATTGCTCTGTTGATTTGCGACATGGCAGGTGTAGCGGGGTCTGGGGAATTGAGGTCCTGGGTTCGTGTTTATCAAGGGTTTTATAAAACACTCAACCTACTAAAGTCTTTGTTAGCTGAAAGAAATCGTCTGTCGTTAGCTGCAGAGGAGTTGTTGCCCCGACTATGGGAGGGCAAATGGTTGATGCATTAACATATCCACGTTCTTATGGCTCGTTACTAGTTGAATAAAAGCGTCTGGCCCCGACCAAGAGGGTTATTCACCCCTCAGAATAACAAGTTTTAATGGCAGTTTGTTATTAGAAACGATCTTGGTTTGGTATAATTCCATTTAATTATTCGTCCGTTTGATTAAGAAGCTTTTAGTCATGCATGAATGAAGATAAATGTATAACCAAGTTATCTAATACAATAGGCTACACAACTTATGATCCAAGGTTTGGCAAATATGGTCCCAGGTAAGTCTGTCTCAACTTGGGCCGTCACCACCACCAGTCCTGCTGCCATCTCGGTATCGACCTCTTGTGACACAGCACAATCACACCAGATACAATGAGGTCCGGGTTTCACTACATCACCGTCCTGTGACTGTTCTAATGTCTCAGCAATTACAGTATATTCAATGATAAGCAATATGGAGAAATGAAGTTTTACTTTTTATAATATGTGTGCATCGTAAGCACAGAAATTCCGAGAAAGAAAATGAAAAACTACATAATACTTTATTTATGGTGTCAGTATTTGACGATACAGCAGTTTCAGGGCGATGACTATTTTCAGTTCTAGCTTTAGTCTTCCAATGATGATTGCCAATACATTCACACAATAGTTGTCTGCACATGAACATATTAATGCTGGCACAAATTTAGGTCAACCTCACGTTTCCTCGCACATTCTGACTAGTAAACAATTTTATAACTGACAACTCATCTACGGTCTGTAAGCGTACATACGTTTCGGTATCATTTACTCTATAAAAGAGGCTTCATGCAAGTATTTACGAGATATCGGTAAGGTCCCTTGTACTCAGCATAAGCAAATATTCAATACCTTGGAGTAATATATCACATGACTTCGATTTTATCAATAACTTAGTCACCTTCCTATTACAATCATTAACCTTGATAATACGACGAAATAAAATATAATTCTTTTGGAGTCAGCGACCAACCTCTTCCCCCATCTCATTTCTTTTTCCCTCTCCTCCTTCACTCCTCCCTCCCTCTCCTTCCTTCCTCCCTTCCTCAAAACTGCTACTCCTATTCTGCCCCTCTCCTTCCTTCCTCCATTCTTCTCCTTCCCTCATTTCTTCCTTTCCTTTCCTCCTCCCTCGCTCTCCTTCCCTTCTCCCTCACTCCCATCCCTCTTCCTTTTTTTACCATCCCTCTTTCCACCCTCTCCTTCCCCCCCACTTCTCTTTCCCTCCTGTCATTCTTCCCTGTCCTTCTCTCCTTCATTCTTTCTTCCCTCTCCTTCTCTCTTTCCTCCATCCCCTTCCTCTCCTTCCCTCTTTCCTCCTTTCCCTTCCTCTCCTGCCCTTCCTCCCTCGTCCCATTAATCCTTCCACCCGCTCCTTTCTCCTCTCCACCCTTCCTCACCTTCTCTCCTTCCCTCTTCCCTCCCTCCCACGCCTCCTCCTTCTCCTCCTCCTTCACGCATCGCCCACTGGTAGTGACAGTAGCGCCACCGTGACGGCTAATAACTATAGAGGAGATTAAGGAGAGAAATAAGAGAGATAATGACGATGACACTTCTACCCGCCACTTCACCTCGCTTATAATGATGGACTTTCGTGGAGGCGTCATCGTGGAGTGGGAGCGTGTTTAAGAAGCTGTGAGCTGGGATTGGCCTTTATGTTAGGGCAGGGGGCTGTGAGGGGATGGAGAGAGTGAGTTGTTTTTTCTTGAGAGGGTAGAGACAGACAGAGAGACAGAGAGACAAAGACAGAGAGAGAGAGATTATCTATGTAAGAACTGCAGTATTAATAACGTCATGTACAGGGGTTGGCCTTCATACTGAAGCAGGAGGTTGTGATGGGACTGCAAAAGAAAGAAGGAGAGGTTACTTGCATTTTTTTTTTTTTTTTTTTTTTACTGAAATAGGAGAGAGAGAATACAAATGGAAACTGTTATATTAAATGCTGAAAAAAAAAAAAGTATAATAGGATAAATAGGGATGAGTTTAAGTGAAAGAGAGAACGATGAGAGTGGAGAAGGGAAGAGATAAGCAGACTGGAAATAATGTCATCGATACGGAAATGGAATAAGCTGGAAGGGAAGGCATGTTCTTAGAGGGAAGGAAGGGGAGAAAAGTGTTGGGGGAGGTTGAAGCTACGCATTAACAGTTTCGTTGGTGTGGACTCCCAGGTTTATTTTAAGTTAATTACCGTGATCTAGGCTAATTGGTATCGGAGACTGCGTGGCACCTCTCCCATAGCGATTTATATTCTGTACGACAAATTAATATCTACTTGTACGAGTGTGTGACATGGAGACGATTAATTTCTGGCTACCCCTTACGGAATTAAAACCTCGGGCTATTAAGGATGTTTACAAGGCTTTAATATTGATACAGCTGGCATTAAGAGCATACAAGTGGTGCAGAATAAATAGCTAAAGAGAATGCGTTAAGAGTCCAAAGCCACTGAGAATACGACAGAATGCCAGACGATTTTATTCAGCTGGAGACACCCTAGCAAACAAATAGCCAAAAGGTATAACAATTTACCCTTTCGCTCTACGGACAAACCTGTGTAACTTTCTCAGACGAACACCCGCGACCTTGTCCTGCTGGTTAAAGGGTTAAAAGAGAAGATGGCGACAAAATGCAAAAGACGGACACCTGCTGAGAGAAAAAAGTAAATGACGGAAAAATGGATATCATCATATCAACATCATATCCTCACCATCATATCGTCATCATCATATCCTCATAATCATATCCTCATCATCATAACCTCATAATCATATCCTCCTCATGATATAATCATCATATCATCATCATATCCTCATCATCACCATCGTCATCATCATCACCACTGCCATCATCATCGCATCATCAAGAATTTTGGATGATGACAAACTTGACCATGACGAAGATGACTATGACGACGACGACGACGACGACGATGATGATGATGATGATGATGATGATGATGAGGAGGAGGAGGAGGAGGAGGAGGAGGAGGAGGAGGGTTTTATAAAGTGATGACGGCCAAAATACGGCATGACTGAGTGAAAAAAAGATGAAGGTAAAAAAAAAAAAGAAAGAAAGAAAAAAAAAAAGGATTCTGGAACAAGAGAATTAAGCAGAGTAGCAGAATCGAACAGGTGATATAGAGAAAAAGATGGCGGGAAGAGAGGCAAAAAAAAAAAAAAATGAGGCTAGAGGCGACGCAGAGAGAAAACAAAATGAGAGTTGAACCAGAGGAAAGGACAGGAAATGAAGACTGTAAGAGAAAAAAGGAAGGAGGAGAGGATTTGAGGGGGGAGGGGGAGCTGAGACAGGAGGGGAAAAAGAGAATATGGAGATCAACTGAAAGACAGGCTTAAATTAAAGAGGGACAATGGATAATGAAAGGATACAAGGGAAAGACAGTGATGGGAGGAAAAGGGAGAGAATGGAGGTTAACAGAGGAAGAGACTAGGAGTGAAAGGAGGAGGGAGACGAAAGGTGAAGGCGTGGGATAGCGAATGAAGGATAAAACATGAACGAAGAGAGAAGAGCCTAACCGTGGGAAGTCGAACGAGAATGACGGAATGTTTAACAGAATGAACTACAAAAACTGGAACTGGGAGATCTGAGAGGCTACTTAACTTTCTCAGGGTCACTCTTAATAAATCGCCTGGCGTTGGTTCGCGTTAGAGAAGATGCAACTATGAGAAGGCTAAAATAATGCTGGAAAGAAAAGATGCTTAGGTAATGGAGAATTAAAAAAAAAAAATAGAGAGAGAGAGAGTAGGTGGGTAGCATGTAAAGAATGATGATGGAGAGGAGAAAAAAGTGGGTTGATGGGAGAGTTGGTATGAAGAAAGAATGAGGAAACAAGAAATGAGTGGAATACTGGAAGGAAGAAAATAGCACAGAAGTAAAAGAAAGGACTTGATAAGAAGCAGAAGGTAAGTGAAGATGATCGTAAGAAGGAGTGAAAGGGGACAGCAGGAGGAGGGAGAGGAGGGTAAGAAGAAGAATTATTGGTGATGGAGGAAAAAGAGAGGAGGGGCAGCAAGATAGGTAGGTTACCGGAAAGTGGACTGAAATTAAAAATAAATAAATACGACTAGAAACACTGAAAACGAACGAAAGGCGTGAGGTATGATAACTGGAAAAGAAAGAAAGCTGACTAGAAGACAAGGAGCAAATGGGCAGTCACAGGAGGAGGAGAAGGAAAATAGCAAGACGAAGGAGAGTGAGAAAAAATGAAGAAGAAAGGAAAAGAAAAAGAAGGGGGCAAGACAGTTAAGGAAGTGAAAATGAGAGAAAGCGACGAGGAGAGTATAGAAATGAAGGAGAAGCATAAGAGATTAGGACGAAGGGTAGTAAGGGAAAACAGGCGGGAAAGGCCAGCAAAATGAGAGAAAGACTAGAGGGAAGAGGAGGAATACTAGAGGAAATAACAAGAGAAAGAGAACAGCAAAGAGGAGGAGGAAGAAAAGACAAGAAGAGAGGATTTGAGAAAGAGGAGGAGGAGGAGATAAGAGGAAAAGTGGACGGAAGGAAAGACAAAGATAGGTAAAAGATAAAGAGAAGGAAACCCAGGACTGGATGGAGGGAAAATGGAGGGAAAAGGAAGAAAGGGAATGGAGGGAAAAAGGATAATAGGTGGAGAGGAGATAAAAGAAGCGGACAGTAGGAACACAGAAGACTGAAGAAAAGGGGAAGAGAGGTGAGGAAAAAAGAAAGAAAAAGAGAAAAGATGAAGAACAGCAGAGAGTAGAAAAGAAAAGAGAGGAGAAAAACAGAGAGAAGAGGAAAGAAACTGAGGAAAGAAGAGAGGAGATGAGAGGACAAGAGAAAACAGTGTATTATGAGAGAAACGGTAGAAAGGAGAAGAGCAGAAACGAGAGGAACAGTGGAGAAAAGAGGAAACAAGAGGAACAGTATAAAGCAGAAGAGAGGAAACAACAGGAACAGTGGAGAGATGAGAGGGGGGGGGAACAGCTGAGGGCGGAGAGGAACAGACTAACAGAGAAGAGAGTGAATGAGAGGAAAAGAGAAGAAGGAACAATGAAGAAAAGAGAGGAAACGAGAAGAACATCGGTGATAAACAAAGTGAAAACAAAAGGAACAGTTCTGAGAAAAAGAGAGCAAGCGAGGGTAACGGTGAAGAGGAGAAGAAAAGAGAAGAGGAACAGTGGAGAGAAGAACGGTGGAGAGAAGACGATGGGAAGAAAGGCAAAGAACAGTGAAGAGAAGACGAAAGGAAACTAAGGAAGCATAGGAATGAAGCGAGATGAGCGCTGGAGAGAAGAAGAAAGGAAAAAGGAGAGGATGAGTGAAGAGAAGAAAAGGAGAGAACAGTGGTGCGAAGGAGAGGAAACGAATGAAACACTGGAGAGAAAAAACGAAGCGAGTGGAGCAGTACAGAGAAGAGAGGAGAGGAGGAGAAGAAAGGAGGGGAAGAGAAGAAGAGAAAAGAAGAGAGGAGAGGATCAGACGAAGAGAGAAGAAGAAGAGAGGAGAGAAGAGAGGATGGCAGGAGGGAGGGAGGCGACGTGTCATGATGGCGGTCAGTAATTACCCTAACTTGTGGTTATTGCAGCCGTCCAGGTGGTCAGGAATGTTGGTGGATGGGGGTGGTGGTTGTGGCAGGTACAGTGGTAGTTGTGGCGCCGGTGATGGTGGGGATGATGGTACCTGCGGTGGGGATGATGGTAGTTGTGGTGGGGATGATGGTAGTTAAGGCGAGGATGGTGATACGAATGGTGGTTTGGGTGATCCAGATGGTGGTGGTGGTGGTGGTTTTGGTGATCCAGATGGTTTTGATAATACAGATGGTGATGGCGGTGACAGAGACGATGATGATGATGATGACAATGATGATACAGATAATGATGATGGTGAATTTTGTTGTAGTGAATATGACGACCGTTGAATTGGTTGTGGTGTTAACAAAGAGTGCAGGATAGATAACAGCAGTATTTTAAGTGGTATAGGAGGTCTCATAGCATCTCTTCCTCGGCCTTGTGTCTTGCGTATCACACCCTGACATTCTCTTGGATTCTTTTTCATCGTTGCTATGGTTTGTGTCGACAACAGCTTATACAAAAGGATATTAAGTTGTAGGCTGTACGTGCAATTGAAATCACTATGGAAAATGTTAGAACAGAATGCCACCTCACGTCTTCACTCTGCTTAAAAATGACTGAATCAGTGCTGTCATCTGGCGAGAATAAATCCGCTGTTTACTCTCGGTCTAGAATAACGAGGAAAGCATTGGAAGTAACCAGGGCCGGCCTTAGGAGCTGCGGGGCCCAATCGGGAACATTTTTGGTGGGGTCCCCAGGTTCACAGGAGAGAAGTTAACATGCGTTTTTTATAGCAATATCTTGTACACACGATAAAAAGCGTATCGGTGCACATTTGGCCCGAAACAATTTGATGCCACGGACGATGGACGGTGTTCATTTGACACAAGCCTACCCCCGTCTGGCAAAGCGAGGTATGGTGCTGTGATTCCGTTTGCTGCTACATACCTTTGTGAGTCAGGGTTTTCAGCGCTTGTTTCTATCAAAACGAAAAGTCGAATTCAACTGGATGTCAAAGATGACATGCGTGTTTCCTTGTCAAAGACCACTCCACAAATTCATCTTCTTATTCCAGCCAAACAACAACCCTGTCACTGAAATGAACTTTTGAACAGAATTAAAGTTTTGTTTTGTTTAATTTGCACAAGTTAGATGTATTTCATTTTTTCATAGAGTGGCCATTAGCTTTTCCATGAAAGAGTGGGAAACAATTCCTTATAAAGACAGTTTTATACCGGTACTTTGTGTATGTCATACACTGCGTGAGGCAGTTTTCAATAAAATACAGTCATTGCATGCAAAACGCTGTGTTTGTGCTTATGTGCATTTTTGTAGGGAAGGGGTTCATAGCTTTCACTAGATTCGCGAAGGGGTCCGTGACTCAAAAAAGGTTAAGAACCACTGCCTTAGAGTATCAGTAAGTAGTTTAAAATTGAAAAACTAGTTTTTATGTATAGAAACAACATCTATTGGATCGTATATTATGATTCTTTACGTATGTCGATAAAATTGATAAAATGTAAACACATCGTGTGGTCAGCTGATTGTGCCTGCTACCATCGGGGCATTATGTGTACACGTGGTACAGTGACCGACAACAATGGCACAATTTCAGCATACCACGGCTGCAGATAAATTCCGGAGAAAGAGAAACTGGACGGAGGAAGAGTGTCTCGTGCTGGCAGAAGGCATTGGAGAAAGAAAAAGAATTATAAAAGGGAAATTCGACCCGGGGAACACCTCGGACATGAAAAAGCATGCATGGGACGAGATTGCAAATGCCGTGAATGCTGCTTCCTCTCATCCACTTTCTTGCCAAATTCGGGCATCATGTGTTGATCCAGGCCACCTTGCAACCACATCCAGTATTTTATATTCACTATCAAACGCCAACTGAATGTTCATGCTGTAGTAATTTTTCCTATTCACATCCACTTCTTCATACTGGTTTGGTGCCACATTCGTATGAGTCCCATCAATCACACTAGCTACCCCAGGAAGGCCAGCAATTCGCCTGAATTTTCTTTCAGTTCTTTGTAGTTCAGGGAGTGTAAGTGGGAACTTCACAAACCTCTTAACAATGTGTGGAGCAGTTAGACCATAGAGTGTTTCCGTTATCACATGGCTCACTGATGGCTGCGATGGTCCAAAGTCATCACAATTACACTGCTGCATTTTTCCAGTTGCACGGTACCTTATTAGTATCAACACTTTCATCTCGGGTGTGAGAGGATGGTTTCGATGTGTGGGCCTTTCCAGTACATCTCTTACTAAATCAGTAATAAACAGAATGCCCTCACGATCGAAACGGTACCTTCTTACAAGTTCTTGATCATCATATTCCATGAATGCATCCTTCCGAGCTCGAAAATTTCTGCGTGGTGGATGGTATCGGCCAGCCATGGTCTATGTTGTCTTGTCTCTTGGTGTTTGAGGGACGTAGCTACTGTGTTAACTGTCACTAAAAGCCCTACTAACTCCTTAAAAGTCCTTGTGGAGGACTTTTACTTTTTAGCGATTTTACGAGTAAACTTAGGAGTTGAAGGTAACTTTTAAGAGTACAGTACTTCTAGAAGTTAGGAGCCAAATTTCACTTTAAGAGGAACTTTTTACTCCTAGGAGTTTTTATTAATACGAGCACAGAAATGATTGATTTGTCTCCCTAACATGCTTACATAGGTATGTCACAGGTAGGTTTCATATGACAATTTATGACTGGCATTGTTACTGGATGCTTATTCAGATGATAATCAATTAACTTTCCAAGTACTACACAAGCTAAACTGATCATTTCAGATATCATCGTACCCCTCCTGTGCGACACTTTTTTTTTTTTTTTACTGTGTACGTAATGCAACACCGATTCACCATAATAATGCATAATTCGCTGCTTGACATATATATGGAGGTAGACCTTACGATATACACTCAAATTATAACATAGGAGGTGCAAAAGACAGATAAATAAGTAAATAAATAAATAAGCAAAATAAAATCTGACCTGCATCGAAAAAACTGTAGCGTTTGTAGCTTGGAGGTTCCGTGTGGTCGAAGTAAACAAACTCTCGCAGTCTCGCACTTTCACGCAAGACCTCGCGGCCGTAGGTCCCATACGTTTCTCAGGAAATTATCTGTCCGAACCAACCCTCCCCTCTCCCCTACCCTTGCTCCCTAGCGCGGGACCCCCTCAAAAAGTGGTCCAATTGGATTGATGCCGGCCCTGAAGGTGACGATATTACGTGTCGTATATACAGAAAAGTGTTGAAATTGATGAAATGATATACTCTTGTCAAGGAACATGATCATTACTGCCGCAACAAACTACTCAATCCTTTTTTTACAAGTGGAGTTTGTCAAGGGTGAAAGGTGCAGCTTTAGCGCTGAGTTTTGTTGAAAAACACTTTGGCACAGTTGCTTAATTATGAAAGCACTGATATCTCTTATAAAACAAAAAGTAATATATGTATCTGAAAAAAAAAAAAATGCAAAGGGAAGTAGAAATCTGTCTGTCATTTTGCTACGGTAACGGCAATTAATACTTTAAAAAAAAATGAAAAGATTCTGAATACATTTTGTCGCCAAGTCAGAGCTAGCACTGCACTCTCTAAACGACCCTTAATCATTGATTTCTCTCCCTCTAGAACTCGGGCGACGTCCTTCGTAGTTTACTCCTGCTGCTACCAGACGATTTAATTTGACTCAGAAAATCTCTCCCGTATTGATGAAATTTTTTAAAGCTATACCTAACACTTTCAGTTTTTTTTTTTTTTTTCTTTTCTAAATAAAACCGCCAGGAGTAGGCAAGAATAAAATCTTGCATCTAGAAGTGACAAGGTGAATATAACATCAGGATGGCAAAGAACTTCCATTGTCTAGGGCTCGATCCCACTTCGACATAGCAGGTCTAAAGGTCAAGCGCACTCAGAGAGCGCATACCACCTACAACTCCTATCCCAGATCACCGCCAAAATATTTGCTGCTCTTCCTTGGCCCATGACCCACATCTCCACAAAATTTCATTGAAATCCATCAATATATATATATATATTTTTTTTCGATATCTTGTGAACAAATAGGCGTGTATGCATAACCTCTGGAGGTAAAATGATCACACCATCATGACGTTTTTCCTTTCGGGCCCACACATTCCGTCATAATATATAGGGGTGGTAGGAAGCTTAAGGTGTCCCGGCAATGATGGTTGACATAATCAGAAATGACGAGCTGAATATATCCACATGCCATATCTACATGCAATATGTTTTGAGAGAGAAATGAGTCTCCTTGGTTATGAATCAAATCGACTCTACAGTCTGACTACACTTGCCCGTCAACTTAGCTGAAAGGGGTTAGGGATCTACGTCGGGTTCGAACAAGCGCACTATGCACTCTTTGGTGAGGGTAGTAGAGAGTTGGCCTGCAGTCCTGACGGACCCGGGTTCAAATCCCGCTGAGGCAGGGAACAGTTTAAGGATTTGAATTTCAGAAATATCAGACTTTACTGATCTACCAGAAGGCCCGCCGACATGTCGTAAAAATACCCCCGCTAATACCAATACACCAGTCCTGTATGAGACAGCCCTAGCATGTATTCAGTATGGACGGTGGGTGTAAGCGCCGAAGTGGTGACATGTAGAGGTGTGCGGTACGTAGGAGGACTACTGGGCCTTGATAGCAGGCTGTGCAGCCTATGCCCAGAGTCGGTCACATAAAAAAAAAAAAAAAAAAGTTGCCATGCTGGTGGTGGTAGTTGTGATGATACAGAAAATGATGACGGAGGTGTTGGTAGTAGGGGTAGTTGTGGTAGTAATGACGGCAGATTGGTAGTGGTGGTGATAGTGATGATGATAGATGTTATGGTGATGGTAGTGGTCGGCCGTAACGATGACTGATGATGTAGTTGTGGTAATGACGGTGCGAGTGTTGGCTGTGGTAATGGTGGCGGCCGTGGTGATTGTGGTTATGGTTGTTACTGTGGTGATTGTGGTAATGGCCGTTGTAGTGGCGATTGTGATAATTCGAGGTAGCAGAATGATTGTGGCTATAGGAGTTACAGTGGTGATTGTGTTAATGGTGGTAGTAGTGGTGATCGTGGTAATGATGGTAGTAGTGCTGGTTGTGGTAATGTTGGTAGTTGTGGTAGAGTGGCAGCAGCAGATATAACAACAAGAATGGCGGTGACAAAGACGGTGATAAAAGCAGAGGGGAGGACAGTACTGATGGTGGTGACGCTGATGGTGATGGGCTTCTCAATGGGGGGTGATAGAACTGATAGTGATAAGAGTGTCCTTGATAATAATGATAGTGATAAGTCTCGCTGTTGATGGTGATGGTACTGATGGTAGTGATAGCAGTGTCCATGATAATTCTGATGTTGATAATAATACTGGCAGCGATAGCAGTGTCGATTATTGCAACAGATATAAGGAACTAACTATATGGTTATAACTATGGTGGTGATGTTAATAATAGTCATAGCATTGACGATGAATGTAATGGTGGTATTAACAGCCATGAGTGAAAATTCGTCGACAGTTCTTTGCCAGCATTATATCCTGTTTTACGTATTTCTCATTCCTACCCATACGACCTAAGTCATCCTTCCATGTCGTACTCTTTTGCCGTGTGCTTCATATTGCCTCCACTTAAAAATGATTCATGTAACACCTTCCATTGCCACAGCCATCAGGAATATGTCGGCAAACTTTCGCTCATGCCTCCATGTGATAACAGAGGTGATGATAGCGATAAACTGCAACTGCATAGCGGCATCGGAAAACTGATCGTGATGTCTAAGTTGGCCATATACTCTATTCACCTTAGCTTGTCCTAGATTTTCGTCCTTTTGCAGTTTAATTCACGTATCTCTGTGGTCAAAAGGGGCAATGCTACGACTCTACATCCATTTCGCATCGCTTCTCCATGACTAGCATCATATTCTAGTATTAATTCTATTGTTAGAGCTCAGCATTCAGTATGGTGAGATGGCAATTTTAGGCCTAGTTAGAGCAAATCGGTATGGCAAATGATGGTGATAGGAACAGTGATACCAGAAGTTACTGACAGTGTGTAGGAGGGAAGAGAGGGAACTTGGACATCAGGTGGAGTCTCTAGTCAAATGAGAACCGCGCCAGGCCTGTGGTTACCTGGTGCTGATGGCCACTTGTTTCCTGTTAGTCAAAGCTCCTCTCCCCCGCCCTCACCTCCACATACCACCACCAGACCATCACGCCAATTTCCGCACACCACACTCCTATTCTCCCTTTCCTGTGTTTACCTGTATTGATGATGATTCGATTTCCATATAGACAAGTAATTTTCTTTTGCAACTCATTTCTTGTATTATTCAATTTGTTTACGGAACTTTTACACTTTCATTTTAGTATAACAGTGTCTGAAAGCCTCTTCAAACATATTTTTTACATTTTTCTTGAGATATTTAATTATATAATTTAGTATTTTTCATACTGTTTCTGAGGATTGGTTTGACTGGTAACGTTATCTGACAGCTTCACGTGGAATGAAATCTGAAAATTCTAGTTTTAATAAGGATTTCTCTAATCGCTTTGTATTTACAGCTACTTAACGATGGAAAAAACAAATACCAACCAGCCTCATTTATATTACCTTCGATTCACCTTTCCTGTATTTCACGTTTCATGCCCCCCTCCCTCCCCCAGTATCGCCTCCGTTCGTCTCATTTTTTGCCACTACTTTCATCATCCTTCCTCGACAGTCTTCAATTCTTTATCATCTTTTCTAGATGTCCCCTTTTATTTCCATCGCCTATTCATTTCCTTGTCTTTCTTCATCTTCCTCTCCTCATCCCCATTTTCTCTTCCACAGTGCCTATTTTTCCCCGTTCCTCCGCCCATCTTCCTTTCATCCCTTTTCCTTCGTCCATCCTCCTTTCTTTCTCTTCTTTCCTTTATTTACATTCCTCTCTTCATACCATTACCATCATCCTTCCTACTCCCTTCAACTCTTTTCCTAACTCCATCCTCCTCTCTTCATATCCCTTTTCTCCCTCCATCCTTCTAACCTCATATCCTTCCTTCTAGCATCCTCCTCTTTTCATCTTAATCCCCCTGTAGTTTACTCTCACATTTTTACTTCCTCCACTGACCCACATCCATCACACTTCCTGCATCCTGATTATTTTTCTGTTTTGGTGTCAGCCTCTTTTTTCTTTTTTTTCTTTTTTTCTTCTCTGGCGTCTCACTTCGCCTTTACTTCAGTCGCATCCCTCTCCTTATCCCATTTCCACTCATTCATCGTCTCCTTCCCCTCTTTCGTCTACTCCCACGTTTCTGTTCTCCTTCATCCCTTTTTATTCTGATATGCTCTGTCTCTGTCTGTCTGTCTGTGCCTGTCTGTCTGTCTGTCTATCTGTATGTCTGTCTGTCTTTCTGTCTGTCTCTCTCTCTCCAAAAAAAATAATAATAATAATAATGAAAAAGTGCAAAACTCCCTTAACATCAACCTCGCCATCGCATCTACACTGAATCCCCATTTGTTTATTTCCAGTCGTATTTAACGCTTACAAAAAGGGAGGGATTTACGTAAACAACTCTATATATCAGGTCTTGTTTACGCACAGCTTATCTTCTGTTCAATTATCCTCGTTGTCGAATATTGTTACTTGGAAAAAAAAATCCAAAGACGAATCAGTCACTCTCCCCCCCTCCTCCAGTCTACCCTGTTGTCCTTAACCACTTCACCTCGATTGCTTAGTTTTTTTTTTTTTATTAATGCTACAGTGAAACAATCAAATTTAGCTTTGGAGAGACTTTCTGGACTGGAGGGGTTGGATACAGCCTTCATTAACCCCTCCAGTACATATTTCCTAGCTTGAATAAAATCGTCTGGAAATAGCAAGCACAAACTTCAAAAACACATGATCGTAGTGAAGAGGTTTAAGACGGAAGGGGCGGGAAGGAACTGTAATCATTTTCTATTAACCCGTAAATAACTGACTGGTTATTGCCCATCGTCATTTTCCGACCAATTTGTAGTAATTTAATGCAATCATGAAAATGTTGGATCAGATTTATCTCTTTTTTTACGCTCCACCTGACAAAGTCAGGGGAGGGTGTTGTTATCGCTGGGATCAATACGTGTCAGACCGTAGAGTTGGCCGGCAGGGCGGCTACCCGGACGTAGAGATTTCGTTTCCGGGCCAGAACTCAAAAAGTATTCACTAAAAAGTCATGAAAAATCACATAGTTATGTGTCTTATATTGAACTGGTGCCCTTTGATTGGTAGAATGCTGTGTCTCAAGTAGTTTTTCGCTTTTTTTTAATGATGAAAATGTGAAAAATAATTTTTCCGAGATTTCAATGCAACCTGCACAAGGAATCTGAAGGGTCCGGCTTATGTGTCCTCAAGGCGTTCTCCTTACGCTCATCTTTAAAAGAAAAGACTGGGGGGCGTGAGGGCCGTTATGCGTTTGGTTAGGTGTGCAGGGAGGTGGGGGAGATATGTGCTTGGTAAGATGGAAGGTTGCAACAGCATAGCGTTGCGTATGTTTTTTCTCTCCTCCTTTGCAGAAGCAAAGCCAAGGACAGCAACATGCACAAAACCCTCTCGTTCAATATGACGGCGAGAAAAAAAAAATCAGGACCACTGTATTGAAGATACCTGCCAGTGCAACATAAAGAAACACAGAAGGTCGAAAAACAGGGTACAGGTGGTAGAAGGGACTATGATCCTTGGGTAATAAATAGGTTGCCTAAGTGAAAGTCCGTTGATACTGATTAACTGATAAGCAGGGAAAAAAAAAAAACAGAGAAGGAAGAAAGGTGTGAAGAAAATCTAGTATAAAACAAGAAGCGGTGCCAAGGCACAGCATACCCGTCCCCGGCAGTCATTTTAGTGCTGACATATAAACACAACAGGATATCTAGTCAAAGATGCCACATATCAAATTTGGGGCAAATCGGGTGAAACTGACGATTTTATGCCAATTTGAAATTTCAGGCCCGACCCACTTGACATTGACCAACCTACCACTAACTGGGGGTGACCCCCTGATGTAATGAGGCATGTTATAGAATGCAGATTTGAAAGATGCACTTTCAGGGTTTAGTTTCATGTCGATATGACGAGTCTAAAAGGAGTTATGGCGAATTTCTTTCTTTTTTTTTTCTTTTTTTTTTTTTTTGCCGTACAGCCTAGGCCTTGGCCCAGTTTGGCCCAAAATTTAATCAGGTGATCAGAGGGTCATAGCTCATCATCCCTGTAATTTTAGTCAAAATCGCATCAGTAGTTTTCGCGTAAAGTTGTTAACAGACGGACAGACAAACAAACAAACAAAGACAAACCGAGTGGAAACAATACCCGTAGCCGTGCCCCTCCGCGACGGGGACGGGTAACAAGAAGAAAACAAGGAAAAGAATTCTGAGAAATGTGTCTGATAATACCATACAAAGGAAAAAGTAAGGCAACAATGTCCGGAATAGAATTATACTCCAGGGCAGTAGCGAGAGGAGGATAATCGTGATAAAACAGTCCGTCTTCTTACAGATACCTGTCGTACTTAAATTGGTCCATCGAGTTTAACACGTTATGTTGCTTTCTTAGTCTACCTTGCCGGTATTAGCAGAATACTTGAATACTTATCGTTCGAAGCACGACAAAGTAGCAAGTAATGATTGTCCGATGTGGTTTGCTCAAAGAAGCCTTTATTCTGGGAGTCAGTCTGTGAATATTGAATGGTGTATTGAGGATATACATTCTGTTATGCAACCAACACTGATCAACATGTAGTCTTTGACAGTTTGAGTGGTATTCATACACACACACACACACACACACACACATATATATATATATATATATATATATATATATATATATATATATATATATATATATATATATCATCATCAGCCGTTGTGGGGTCCACTGCAGGACCGGCCTATCCCTACCGAAGCAGGGACGATACATCCAATGTATCTCTACCCAGTGGCTTAGGCTGTCTGGTAGAGACTGTATGTAGGGTGAGAAGTGCTTGTGAGTGTGATTGTAGTGCTGTAGTGGCTTTGGATGTGTATGTAGTCTGTGAATCAAATGTAATCGGCCCGCCTTAAGCCGATTGGGTGCAAGCATACTAGTCTGCGACACTGGTTCAACCACAGCACCCTTTGTGTCCGCCAAAGTAGCAAGTGGCTTGGTGAATGCTTCCCAAAGTTTTTACTAGTCTGGCGGGAGGCGAACCAGCGCTCACAAGCGTGCGAAACGCACAATCTACCACTGTACCACAGAGGCTCCATATATATATATATATATATATATATACTGTACTGTATATATATAATGAGCCGCACTGTCTTAGCTCTCTCTCATTTCTTCATGGTGATAATTTTACAGCCACATTCATCATTTCCTGCAGATCTCGTCACAGCCGGAGTATTTTATCCCAATAAATAACCGCAGTTAATCTCCCTTATCAGTAAATCAACCGGATAGCAGAGTGCTGGCCAAGGGATGGGGGAGTAACGATGGGGTTGGGATGCACGAGGTGGAATGATGTACTCGATGTATGGAAGAAAGTGACTCATGGATGAGAAGGAAACTGAGATGGACACGGAGTGATAAAGGAGTGATATTAATGGAAGACAGGACTGCAGAATGAGGAAGTAAAGAGGGATAGTTGGGTAGTGGGTAAGGAGAAAGTGAGGGATGTGGTAACAGGGTGAAAACAGGGGCTAGAGGAGCGAAGGAGTGAGGGGAGGAAAGTTAGCCAGAGTGAAGAGAGTAAAGTATGGGAAGAGAGAATATGGAGGGTGTGTGAACTGAGAGGGCCAGGGATTAATAACAGAAGGTATTTATGTATGGCCAAAAATGAAGTGTGACCAAGAGGAGCGAATGAGTAGGGAAAAGGAGTGACCGACGAGAGACGACAAAATGGGTGACATGGATGAGAGGAGTGAGAGTATGGAGGCATGTAGTTGGGGATGTGAGTGAAAAGAGGAATATTGAGAACATGAGTGCGAATATAAAATTGTATTATGGGACACTGCAGTAAGGAAAGTGTATCTGGGGAAGTAAGGAAAGAGTGTTGGTGGAGGAAGTAAGAAAAGTGTTGATGGGAGGAGTAAGAAAAATGTGGAGGGGAGGAATAAGAATGTTCAAAAAGTAGGTAATGGAGTGTGGGTGCGGGAGTAGCGCTGGTGTGTAGAGGGGGCGGGAGTGGGGAAAGTGTGTGGTTCGGAAAAAAAAAAAAAAAAGAGAGAGAAGGAGTGTGTAGGAGGAGGGGGAGAGTTAAGGTCTTGTACGGATAAGGAAGTAAAGAAAAAGAGGGTGGGTGGGGTAGTAGGGAACCAATGTGAACGGGTAGGTAAGGAATGGTTGTGGGTGAGGGAGTATGGAAGTAGTGTGTCCGTGAGAAAGTAATGAAAAGCTACGAGTGGGAAAGTGTATGAGTGTAGAGGACCAAAGAAAAAGTGCTGATTGGGGAGCAAGAAAGAAGTGTGGGTGGGTGAATGAGCATGTAGGCTGGGGTAGTGAGTGTGTGGGAGGTCTGGGAGGCGCGAAGTGGGCGGGATCACCTGTCTATCTTGCTCATCCTCCTGCCTAGCCCACCTGGTCCTGCCCGCCCTACCTATTCGTCCATCTCTTCCCTCCACTCGCCAACATACCTATTTGGCCCTGATACTCCTCCATCCAGTAAGAACATTCCATTTCCCTCCATCCACTTGTGTTTATCGATCTATTCTAAGCTACACGTACTTTAATCTATTTGGCATCATATTCCACCTCATTCAACCATATAACTGTTCGACACCTTTTCACTTTTTCCCTCAAACATTCATCTACCCATCGAACCTTACCCAGCAACCCTTCCTACCCTATCCAGGTACTATCCCTAACTTATTCATCAATACTTCATACCCTATCCACCCGTCTTTCCTACCCTATCCAGCTATCCTTCCCATCCTATTCAACCATCCTTCCTGTCTTATCCACACATCATTTCTACCCTATTCATCCACCCTTCTCGCTTAGTTTACCCATTTTCCTATCCTAACCAAACACCCATCACCTTTCAAGTCCATCCTCTAAGTCCACCCTTCCCCCTATCCACCACTCCACCTACCCCCATCATTTTGCACCCTACTCTGTCTACTCCCCTGCCGTAACAGATGAAAGGGAATTAAGAAAGTGAGATAGGAATAGAAGCTTCGATCCTATTAGCAAGTCACTTCAGTAACTGGTTCGGTGTGTGTTGGGAAGGCGGTGGATTAATGGGAGTGTTGGATGCAAAGTTGGTGAAGCGGTGGTGGTTGGAGGCTGGAATATGTGTGTTGGAGTGGTGGCTGTGGTAGACGTAATGCTACCTGTAGTGGTGGCTGCACAGTTGCGAGGATGATAGTGTTCGAGGATAGCAGTGTACTATATTATCTGTACTATTTTAATAAAGTGGTCAAGCAGGATATTGATGTAACTGGTAATTCTAGTGCTTCCTAAAGTTGGCCAGGCAATTGCTGTACCAATGGGAGTTCACGTTGCAGTCTAATTGGTTGGTAGTATTAATTTGTGGGCAACTGGTAATTGGTATGATAAATAAACCAAACTGAATTGTCTTGACTCGATAACTCTAAAAGGGTGAGTCATTAAGATGTCTCTGATTAAAGGTGTTGACAAGTAAAAGAGGCGGATGATGTTACAAAGTGATACAACAAAGCAGGGTGCCAAAGATCTTACTGCTAGTATAAAGGAATATACTTCAGTTCCGGACATGACTTGTAGTAACAGAGACAGTGCGTATCAGATCACAAGATGCCATGAAAAGACACGACTGCAAAGATATGGAACATGTAAGAGTCGCCATGATTAAAACAAACTCATGGCGAAAACGTCAGTGTCAATAAAAAATATCGGTATAGATTCGAGTGGATCGGAACATTCGAAAAGAAAAGAAAAAAGGAGAAGAAAAGCGAATATAGATCGTCTACGTAGACTGAAGTCGGCCATTCATGCCAACAGATAAAAACTGAGAAAAATATGTGTGCAGACAAGCATAGGTTTTATATTTTGGAAACAAATGACCAGATTTCCAGATTTAAAGGTGCCATAACAAAAGAAATATCGAAGACTCAAATGAACCTTAGAGGCGAAGCAATTATGACAATGTGTTAAACGGGCATGAAAGTAACAAAGTGTAAAGTATAGGTCATAATGAATTAGTCAGGAGTATTACCTACGGGAAGGCAAAGATAAAAATGCAGGACGACTGATTTGCGTAGAATACAGATGCTTTCAGTGGCAGAAAAAAAAGAAAAAGATATAAGTAGGTTGTAAATGAAACTGAAATTAACCCCTTCAGTCCGATGATGTATTTTCTATTTCATTCCGTGCTGTATTTTCATTTCATTCCAGCCACCTCCTAACGATTTTATTTACGTTAGAGAGAAACATCTAATTTTCGACAGGTTAATGGAGACTATTAATAATCTTTCCTCACAGAACGGTCTATGTAAGGTTGAATGAAACAGCCTGGAGGTAGACAGTAAAATAAAAAACACGTCATTGGACTGAAGGGGTTTAAGTTAATGGCAAGAAGAGTGGAAAACATACAAATAAATGCAGAAAATACACATGAATTGTAGAGAACAGAGGATAAATTATTTTAGCATTAAGTGGACAGTATACACCAAGATGACGATGAAAGGGATCGGCAGAAGTCACGCGAGAACAAGGAACCAAGACATTTAAACTGAGAGAAGAGGCAATGCAATGACGAGTATGTGTGAATTCATATGCAGGTGGGGTCAGTCGTTCCTGTACACTGTCTCTCCCTGTGCCAAACCAATACATAAATATCTTACTGAATTGATCATTAGTGAGAGCATTAGCGAGACCATAATACCTAAATTGAACACTCTCAGTGAGAGGGTTTTAGAGAAGCTGTTTAACTCTTTCAGTTGTGTTGCTATACTCTCGTTTGGATGAGATCGTCATTGGATAAATAGAATAATATGCCCAATTCGAACGTGGGAGATGAGGGTAAAACCTCGAAGGACGACTTAGCTCTTTTACGCTGGCTGCCACCAGACGACTTGGCTCGCCACTGGGACACCTCCCAATGTAAGAGTGTCAAGGAACTATCTCGATTTAACTCTCAAACACTGGAGGACATCTACCCCACTTTACCCTTGCTAACCCTGATAACATTATTCATCACCGTGACACTTTTCAAGGTACGAGGGTTAATCTGTAACCCTGGTCATGCAAAGCAATCTTTGGCCGCAACTCAAAAGAGGGAATAACATCAAAATGCTGGGGTAAAAAAGATGAGTACAGTGAAATGAAGAGACATTACGAGAGAGGAGAAGACACGAATACAAGCAGAATGAGTAAACCTAAAGAGAGAACGTCAATATACTGTATGTGTACAAAGTGAAAGAAGAGAAAATATATGGGTATATTAGTTTAAGCATACATATAAGTATACATGTTAGTGTGAATCAGACAGAATAAGGTGTGATATGATATGATGTGAGGGAATGAAATGAGTATACCGTAGTGTAAAGAAAGAATAAAGTATATGATGAATCTAAATGTTAAAGCATATCCAAGTCTGGCGGCCAAGTCATGACATGGAGATGAATGAGAACACCCCGACATACGAAAAAACGAGGGCGAGAACAAGGCGTGAAGAACAGGCAGGTGAGAACAGTGAGATTGGAGGTTGAGAACAGAGGCAGGAACAACAAAAGACAGGGATCTAGAAGAAAGCAAGAATAGAGAAAATAATGGGACGAGAACGACAATAACAGGAGAGCGAGAAGAGGGGACGAGGACAGGGTAGAAGGAGGGGTAACGAGATCAGGGGGACGAAGATAGTGGTCGAGAACAGACAGAGGGGAAAAGGAAGGGCCGGAAAACAGGGCGGGGGTGAGAGAAGGCGAGGAGGACGAGAAGAGGGAGAGCGAGAACGAAGGGAGGCAGGAGGAGAGAGGCGAGAGAAGGGAGGGAGTGAGAGGGGAGGAGGGAGAAAATCTGAACACCCGTAAATAATTTCCGTGACGTATAGGGATGATGAGCCAAAGTGACGTAGTAATGGCTAGGAATGTTGGTAGGAATGCTGGCAGTGTGGGGAATGTTAGTAGGAATGTTGGTAGTGTGGGGAATGGTGGTACGAATTTGGTGTGGGAAGTGCTGGTAGTGTAGGGGAGGTTGGCAGTGTGGGGAATGTTGGTAGGAATATTGGTAGTGAGGGGAATGACGGTGTGAGGAATGTTGGTAGTGTGGGATATGTTGGTAGTGTGAGGAATGTTGGTAGTGTGGGGTATGTTGGTAGTGTGGAGTATGTTGGCAGTGTGGAGTATGTTGGTAGTGTGGGGTATGTTGGCAGTGTGGGGTATGTTGGTAGTGTGGGGTATGTTGGTAGTGTGGGGTATGTTGGCAGTGTGGGGTATGTTGGTAATGTGAGGTATGTTGGCAGTGTGGGGTATGTTTGTAGTGTGAGGTATGTTGGTAGTGTGGGGTATGTTGGTAGTATGGGGTATGTTGGCAGTGTGGGGTATGTTGGTAATGTGAGGTATGTTGGTAGTGTGGGGTATGTTTGTAGTGTGAGGTATGTTGGTAGTGTGGGGTATGTTGGTAGTGTGGGGTATGTTGGTAGTGTGGGGTATGTTGGCAGTGTGGAGTATGTTGGTAGTGTGGGGTATGTTGGCAGTGTGGGGTATGTTGGTAGTGTGGGGTATGTTGGTAGTGTGGGGTATGTTGGCAGTGTGGGGTATGTTGGTAATGTGAGGTATGTTGGCAGTGTGGGGTATGTTTGTAGTGTGAGGTATGTTGGTAGTGTGGGGTATGTTGGTAGTATGGGGTATGTTGGCAGTGTGGGGTATGTTGGTAATGTGAGGTATGTTGGTAGTGTGGGGTATGTTTGTAGTGTGAGGTATGTTGGTAGTGTGGGGTATGTTGGTAGTGTGGGGTATGTTGGCAGTGTGGGGTATGTTGGTAATGTGAGGTATGTTGGTAGTGTGGGGTATGTTTGTAGTGTGAGGTATGTTGGTAGTGTGGGGTATGTTGGTAGTGTGGGGTATGTTGGTAGTGTGAAATATGTTGGTAATGTGGGGTATGTTGGTAGTGTGAGGTATGTTGGTAGTGTGGGGTATGTTGGTAATGTGAGGTATGTTGGTAGTGTGAGGTATGTTGGTAGTGTGGGGTATGTTGGTAGTATGGGGTATGTTGGCAGTGTGGGGTATGTTGGTAATGTGAGGTATGTTGGTAGTGTGGGGTATGTTTGTAGTGTGAGGTATATTGGTAGTGTGGGGTATGTTGGTAGTGTGGGGTATGTTGGTAGTGTGGGGTATGTTGGCAGTGTGGGGTATGTTGGTAATGTGAGGTATGTTGGTAGTGTGGGGTATGTTTGTAGTGTGAGGTATGTTGGTAGTGTGGGGTATGTTGGTAGTGTGGGATATGTTGGTAGTGTGAAATATGTTGGTAATGTGGGGTATGTTGGTAGTGTGAAATATGTTGGTAATGTGGGGTATGGTGGTAGTGTGGGATATGCTGGTAGTGTAGGATATGTTGGTAATGTGGGGTATGTTGGTTGTGTGGGGTATGTTGGTAGTGTGAGATATGTTGGTAGTGTGGGAATGCTGGAAGTGTTAGGTATGTTGGTAGTGTGGGGTATGTTGGTAGTGTGGGATATGTTGGTAGTGTGGGATATGTTGGTAGTGTGGGGTATGTTGGTAGTGTGGGGTATGTTGGTAGTGTGGGGTATGTTGGTAGTGTGGGATATGTTGGTAGTGTGGGGTATGTTGGTAGTGTGGGGTATGTTGGTAGTGTGGGATATGTTGGTAGTGTGGGATATGTTGGTAGTGTGGGGTATGTTGGTAGTGTGGGGTATGTTGGTAGTGTGGGGTATGTTGGTAGTGTGGGATATGTTGGTAGTGTGGGGTATGTTGGTAGTGTGGGGTATGTTGGTAGTATAGGAATGTTGGTAGTGTGGGTATGTTGGTAGTGTGGGGTATGTTGGTAGTGTGGGATATGTTGGTAGTGTGGGATATGTTGGTAGTGGGATATGTTGGTAGTATAGGAATGTTGGCAGTGTGGGTATGTTGGCAGTGTGGGGATGCTGACAGGGAAGACAGCAGTTGTTAAATGCTAGAGGTTTTTATTCAGAGCAAAGAAACCCTCTCGTTGTAACAGGGTTGGAAAAAAGCTTCACTAATCCTTTCAGTGCCACGACGTCGCTATATATTTACTTCCTGCTGAGGCCAGACGATTTTTCCTCAGTTAAGAAATGAATGAATGAATGAGCTGGAGGGGGCTAGGTGGAATGAATGAATAGACACGTAAATGACGATACAAGGACGAAAAATAAAGAGGGCAGAATGAATGTATGAATGGACGAATGCATCAAAAACTGGGTGGATGGATGGATAGATGGATGGATGTTAACGAGAAGGGAGAGGAAAAAAGAAGCATTACCGCCAAAAACTGCAGCCAAAAAAAAAAAAAAAAAAAGTAGCGCCGTCTGAATAGAAGACCCAATAATTCACATCCACACATCATGCGCTGACAATAAAATAATGAGCTCAATATTACGCCCACTTAGTAACCAGTTCTGCCTGTGAAATTAACCACTTACCAATTTCTGCCATAAAGAGAGAGAGAGAGAGAGAGAGTTTTCCTTTTTCTTTCCCACATTCAGGATTTAGGTAATGAGGTTGTATACTGTGTTCTTTTGCGTTTATTTTACTGGGAGAAGAGTCTGTGGTGTTGAGTAGGTCACACAAACTTGACTTTCCTTCTGTCTTCTCCTCCCTCTCACACACACACACACACACACACACACACACACACACACACACACGGCCCCTAACTGACAGCAGGGACGAGAGGTTAGTTGCAAGGGCGTGTAATGGAGGGTAATCACATGGGGGGAAGCGCTAAGTGGTCGGAGGGGCCGCCAAGTTATATGCCTATACGATAATTGGACGGGGAGGGGTGGGGGAGGAAGATGGGGGGTGTGGGAGGGTGCTGGTGGGGGAGGAAGAAGGGGGAGTGGGAGGGTGCTGGTGGGGGAGGAACAAGGGGGAGTGGGAAGGTGCTGGTGGGGAAGGAAGAAGGGGGAGTGGGAGGATGCTGGTGAGGGAGGAAGAAGGGGGAGTGGAAGGGTGCTGGTGAGGGAGGAAGAAGGAGGAGTGGGAGGGTGCTGGTGGGGGGGAAGAAGGGGGAGTGGGAGGGTGCTGGTTGGGGAGGAAGATGGGGGAGTGGAAGGGTGCTGGTGGGGGAGGAAGAAGGGGGAGTGGGAGGGTGCTGGTGGGGCAGGATTAAGGGGGAGGGGGGAATATTCGTGAGGAGGAGGGGAGATTTGGAGGGATGGAGGAGGAAGAGGAGATTGGAAAGTTGAAGGAGAGAACAAGGAAGGTGGGAGTAGATGGGGAGGAAGTGTGAGAGTAGGATGTGGATGTGGAGAGGGAAGAGTGGAAAGTGGAAGGAGGAGAGAAGATGGAATATGACAGTACTGAAGGATGAAGAGAGAGAGGGCAGGGAGTGGGGGGGGGTGCTGGTGAAAGGGAGATTTGAAAGGGTGGAGGGGAAGACAGCATGTGGAAGAGGAAGAAGGGAAGGTGAAGAGAGGAGAGATGGGAGTGAAGAGGGAGGAAGAGAAAGGAGTAGGGAGGGAGAGGGTGCTGGTGTGTGATAGGGGGAGAGTTTGAGGGATGGGGAAAGGCAGGATGTGGAAGAGAAAGAATGGAAACTGGAAGCAGGAGAGAAGATGGAAGGTGAGAGACGGAAAGGAGGAAGATAAAGAGTAGAGAGTGGGAGGATTTGAGGGAGATTTGGAGGAATTAGGGTGAACAGAATGTGGCGTGGACAGAGAAGAGGTGGAGAAAATGAAAAAGGGAGAGTGGGATGGTGAATGTTGTCGTGGGAGAGAATGGAAAAAACGGATGTGGAGAGAGTGGAAAGGGATGGAGCAGAAGGATGAAGTGAAGGGAGAGAGAAGGAGGGTTGGTAAAAGGAAGGTGTCAGAGTGGGAGAGGTTGGGTGGGCAGGCTATGGATTGAGGATGTGTGGAAGGAAGTGAACAAGTCGAAAGGGAAGAGAAGAGAAGAGAAGAGAAGAGAGAGAGAGAGAGAGAGAGAGAGAGAGAGAGAGAGAGAGGAAGGAAAGGGGAGGATGGCAGAGTGCGGATGGAGGAAACAAGATATGAGAAGAGTGGAAAGAAAAGAATGAAAGGGAGAGAGACGGGAGGTGGAGGAAAAGGAGATGGGAACAATGTGGAGATAGTGGAGAGAAATTTATGAGTGTCAAATCAAAGAAAATGAAAGGAGAGTGGTAGAAAGAAAAGGAAGATAAAAAGAATAAAATGAGGAGAGGAAGAAGCTGAGAATAAGGAGAGTGGAGAGGGAGAGGATGAGAAAGGAAAGAGGAAAAGGATGGGGAATGAATGATAAACAATGGGAGATATGTAGGGGGCAGGAGGCGGGGAGAGAAGGATATGCAGAGTGAGAGGGAGTGAGTAGAAGGGGAGAAATCATACGGGGAGAATGGCAAGGGAGGATGAGGGATGAAGAGAACAATATGGGGAGAAAATAAGGCGGCGAGAGAGTGGGAGGGGAGAGGGGGTGAAATGGGGAGATAGTCAAAGAAGAAAGATGAAAAGGGAGACAGTGGGAGGCGATACGTAGAAGAGAGATGGAATGAGAGAATGTAAGGAAGGAAAGGGAGAAAAGGGAAGAGGAGGCGAGGGAAAGAGGAGGCAGATACAGGACAGACGTTTGAGGAGAAGAGAAAGGAAAAAGTGTAAGATGACAGGAAGGACATAAATGGAAACAGTAAAGGAGGAGGATAAAGGAAGAGGAAGGAAGTTAGTGTCAAGAAAGAAGGGAAATGATGGCAGGAAGGAGGCGGGAAGTGGCATATGGGAAGAAGGAAAGGATGTTGAGTTCAAAGGTAGGTTAGGAGGGTGATGTACAGGAAAGGGTAGTGAATAAGTAAAGACCGGAAGTGCTGCAGGACAGAAAGGAGTGAAACGGGAAAAATGTGAGATGGGGGACAGAAAGATGGGAAACTAACAGAGTCTGAGAAAATCTTTGACGGGAAGTGGAGAATGGGTGAAGGCAAGGATGTGGCATGTGAAAAGAAAGACATGAGACAGGTAAAGGAAGGTGAAGGGTAAAAGAGGGAAAGAGTGTATGAGAGGTAAAGTCTGTGGAGTGTAAGGGAAGAAAGTGATTTGTCAAAAGGCCAGAGGAAGGTAAAAAGTGGTGACGATAAGAAAGTGTAGTACGGAGAGCGTGTGAAGAATAAGGAAAATTGTGACGTGAGAAAAGAAACGTGTGAGAAGAGGCAAATGAAGGTAATCTGTGAGGAAAGGTATGAAAGTGTGAAACGGAGAGTGCATGAGGAGTAAGGAAAGAATGTGACGTGTAAAATTGGAAGTAAAAGGACGGGAGGAAAATAAAAATAAGAGGAAGGTAAGTGTGTGTGGGGGGATTGTCTGTGTGTTAAGAGTAAAAAATAAATGTGACTGACTGAGCTTTTAGAAGAAGGAAGGAACGAGATCTGAAGGAGGAAGATGTGGGAGGTGGGTAGGGAAAAGTGTTAGAAAGCAGAGAACTTCATTCCCATGAACGAGACAACGTTATACTCGTGTGTGTGTGTGTGTGTGTGTGTGTGTGTGTGTGTGTGTGTGTGTGTGTATAAAGTGCTATATCTAGACAATATATATATAGATATATATATATATATATATATATATATATATATATATATATATATAAGTGCTATATCCAGACAATTTACTTCAGCTAAGGAGACATTTTTAAAGAGGAGAGGTAAGATAATGTCGTCCTTAACCCCTCCTTAACAAACGGTCTATGTTAAGATGATTAAAATCGTTTGGTGATAGCAAAAAATAAATGGATGCGTTATCGTAGTGAAGGGTTATTGGATGGGGCACATCTTGTGATAGGGGGCGGAACAATGATGCAATGAAGAGAAAAAGACATTTATACTTGTGGGAAAGATGTGAGATATAAGACAGGGAAAAATATAAAGTGGTAAGACAGAACAGAAAAGGTGGATAATAAAAAAGACAGACATGTACGAGACTTGGAGATTTGTGATTACGAAAGGTACAAAGAAATGCAAATATGGGAAGCCTAGAAGAGCGAGGTCTTTTTGAAAATAGGAAAAGTTGAGGTATAAACGTAAGTGATGACAAGTCCAGGTTTTAAAAATGTTGAGACAGGGATATAAACGATTATTAAGGCTGGTAAAGAATAATAGAAAATAAAAGATGACCGAAAAAATAAATCTGCGAGGTGAGGATGGAAAAGAGAGAAAGCAAGTCAGGCAGGAAAAAAGATAAGAATATTGGACATTCAAAATATGTAGAGGCGTGATGGAGACAGAAATGGATAAGAGAGAGAGAGAGAGAGAGACAGAGAGAGAGACAGAGAATGGGAGTAGGTAGGACATGAGAGAGTAAGGACGGAGAGGAATGCGTGGAGAAACAAGATTAGGAAATTTTAATAGAGAGAGGCAAGGATGCGGAGAAAGGAGAAAGCAGCGAGGAAAGAATGAGGAATGTGTGGAGGGAATAAAGGAAGGGAACAGGGATAAGAATGAAGGAAACGAAGGAGAGATAGGAATGAACAAACAAAGGAAATAAGAAGAAAGGTTAGGGAATTACAAGAAAGGTTGGAGATGAGAAAACGATGCTAAACAAAGGCATTATTGAAATTACAGTGAGAGGAAGCTAAGGATGCAAGACAGACACGGCAGGTAAATTAAACGAAAAGGAAAAAAAGGGGGGAATGAAAAGAGTCAAACTATTCATTAATTCATAGTTAGTTTGTGAAAAGAAAGCAATAAATGTGATAAGGGCTGGAAGAAGATAAGCTGAAAGAAACAGGAATGAATAAGATGAATGTGCGGGTGAATTGTAATGAATGTGGACGAAAGTGTATAACAAGATGGTTGAGTAGTGACGAATGGAGAGGGAAGAGGGCAATTACGGATGAATAATGAAGATGAATGGAGAGGAAATGAGTTAAGAGAATGATTGGCTAGACGTTCAGGGCAGTAAGGAGGATAAAGGATATGCAAGAAGGGATGAAATATAGTACGAAGGCTCAAAAGATGAACATAGTAGACAAAAAGTAGTCGTAAGAAAAATGTACAGATAGGAGGATGAAATGAAAGAAGGCTGTTGCAGGGAAAGAACGGTAGTTGAAAGTTGGATGAGTGGATGAATGGTGATACAAACGACAGGAAGAACACAAAAACGAGATGGATGGATGGATGGATGAATGTATGGATGGTGGTACGAGATGGGTACTGAAAAAAAAAATGAATAAATGGATGGATTTAGGGAGTGAGGAAGGGAGGGATATTGATATCAGGAAAGACTTGCTGAAGAAAGAACAGGTGGATTGATGGATGGATGGATGGATGTGAGGATGGATAATGGTGCAAGGAGAAAGGTACTGAAGAAAGAAGGAACAGACAGATTAACGGATGGATGAATGGATGGATGATAATGATGGTGGAAGAACATGAACAAAGGACGACAAAGGGAATGGATGAATGAATGAATGAAAAGTGAGTGAAAAATGATGCAATGAAAAGATGAGGGATGAAACAAGAAAGAAGCAGAAGGTGTCAGCGAAGGAAATGGAAATGAATAGAGGGATGGATAGACGACTGTGCATGAAGGTAAATGGAGTGTAAAGAAAAGTTACATGGACGAGTAAACGAATGAAAAAAGTATGTGCAGGAAAGGAGAAATGTCAGAAAAGAGAGTGAGTGGATGAATGGATGGATGTTGGTGAATGAAAATAAAAGGAGTTGAAAGAAATGAAGGATGAATGGATGGCTGGAGGGGAAAAAGGTGTAATGATATGAAAATAAGAACAGAATAATGGATAAATGAATAACTGATATAATAATGACTGTGCACAAGGTGGAAAAGTAATATACTGTATATAAATAAAATTAATGGATGGGGCGCGGGTAGTGTTGAAAGACTAAATGAGAAAAAAGTAGGAAAAGATAAATGGATGAATGAATGGGTAATACTGCAGCAAAACGTAAAGGAATATAAAAAGGTTGAATGGATGTACAGAACAGGTATACAGATGGATGGAGAGATGGTTGGATGGATGAACAAATGGATTGACAAGCGGACAGAAGAATGGGGGAAAATGTAGATGAATAGACAGATGGATGGATGGAGAGACAGACAGAAAGACAGACAGACAAATGGTCAGGTAGATGGATGGATGTTTGGCCAGACAGATGGATGGATGCGTGCCAAACCAGGAAAGGAACCCCGACCCTCCACCCTCATTACACGTCCCAATTACCACTTTACCCTCCACCTCCTTCCCCCACGGACCCTCACCTCCCTCCCCACATCCCGTCCCAGCCCTCAACCCCCGAGGAGTCCGTGAAAATACCGTCCCAGATAGAGATACCCGTGAAAATATCCCTGCCTGGGCCTATATAAACACACCTCTGCCTCCTCACCCCCACTCCTCCCCACCCAACACATACTGCCAACACCCTCCCCACCTAATATAACCCTACCTGTCTCTCCCCTGCCAGCCTCCCCTCCTTCCTCTATTTCTTCCCCTGCTAATCTCCCCCACTATCCCTCCCCAACATAACCCTACTCTCCTTTCCCTCCTCCGTCTCCATTTCTATCTCTCGCATACTAGGTCTCCACAACACTACCTCTCCCCGTTTCAACTTCTCTTAATATCCCCATCCCCTTCTTGTCTTACATAACGCCCTATCCAGTTTTCCTTATCCACACCCTACCCTACAAAACACATAAACCTACCCCTCTCCCCCCTTCATATCTCCCTTCCTATCCCTCCTCCCGCCCCGACTCCCTCTACTATCCCTATCCCCAATAAACCCTACTTTCGTCTCCCCAACCAATTTCCCTTTCCTCCTCTCACCCTTCAGTGCTCCCTCCACAAAACTCACCAAGTATTCTTATCCCCTCCTCACTCCACATGACACCCCATCCCTAGACTCCTCCTCACCATAACCATACCATTCCTTTCACTCCTATATCCCTGCCTCCCTTCCTTTCACCTCCCCTTCCCCTCCCTTCGCCCCCCCCTCCCCTTCCCTCATCATCCCCCCCAACAGTACCTCTCCTCCTCACACTCCTATCCAGCCACCCTACCTCTAATTCTCCTAGTCTCCTCCACAATCCTTCTAACCTTCTTCATGTACCCCTACTATCCCTCCCTCCCTCTCTATCTCGTTCCCTCTAAGTCTCTCCGCTCTAACCCTCCTATACTTCTCCCATTCTCCCCCACTATTCTGCCCTCACATCTCCCTCTTGATCTACCCCTATTAACATTCCCTCCCTCGTTCCCTCTCCCCCATGGCCCTCCCTCTCTCTCACTAACCCTCCCTCATCTTCACTATCTCTCCTTCTCCCTACTAACCCTTCCTCCCCTCCCTCCACTAGCACTCATATAAATTTTCTCACTAAACCTCCTATCCTTTTCTCTCCCCACTAACCCTATCCCTCTCCCCAACTTACTCTCCTTATAACCTCCCCTCTCCCACTATACCCATCTTTCTCCCTCTCACACACCCTCGCTAACCCTCTTTCCCCACCACTATAACTCTACCCCTCTCTCCCCACTAACCTCATTCCTATGCCCCAACTAGCCCCACTCCTAGCCCTCCACCACTATCCCTCCCTCACCACCCGCCGTAACTCACTCTACAAGGCCCCCTCCTGAAATATCAAATATGTGAAAATAATCGTATTTGACAGTGCGGACTAAACACTTCACACTTGCCGCTCGGTAATGACGCCAGGGCCTGTGGTTAGTTCCCGCCGACTGCTCATTAGTTTACAGATTGGCCGCCAGGAGGGAGTGCGTCCGAATCCCTGCCCACTAAACCAGCCCGACCGCGCCCTCGACTTCATCTCCAAACAAGCCAGAGCCCTCACGCCACCGCCACCACCCTCTCGCCTTCACAGCTTCGTTTTTTAGCCCCGCGACGAAAGGAACTCGCTAGTACGATCCAGTTTCACACACACACACACACACACACACACACACACACCTCTCCCTTAGTGATATATTTCGCACATTACACCTCAATATTCTCTTGTACGGCACTATGGAAAGCTCTCTCCATATTACAACGATATGAAAACCATACGAGAGAATGTCTAAGTGTTATATGCAAACCAAATCACTAAGGAAGATGTGCTACCAAGCCTCCTATGCCATCTTGAAGACAGCCAAAAATCTTCAACAAATAGCCATCAACGACAGCGATGTCACTCCATCTCCTCCACTGGCATCAAATTTCAATCTTACCCCAAAAAGTAAGAACAGACAGAGGATGTTTACGCTACCCCAAAAAAGCTAAAAGGAATAAAAAAAAAAAAAGAGCGAATACCCACGTCACCCCTTGCACTTCTCCACAAGTGTAATATTTTCATCTCACCACGATAAGAACACGTAAAAGAGAAGCGTCGGACGATCACGCCGGCCAAAAAAGTGCGTGGGGAAAGGCGGTCTGCAATGTGGGCAACTGCTGCATTCCAGGGGTGGTGCAAAGTCTTCATCAGGCAGCCCACACCACCAACAGCCACGTCACTCCCCCGCCTCCTTCCAAAGCATCATATTTTAATCATGCCCACGAAAAAGAACTCTGAGAGGATGATCACGCCGGCCAAAAAAAGTGACTGGGTAAAGGCGGTCTGCAGTGTGGGCAACAGTTCTTGCAATATGGGCAACAACTGCTGCAATGTGAGCAACAAATGCTGAAGTGTGGGAAAATGGTGCAATGCGGGCAACAACTACTGCAACATGGGCAACTTGTGCTGTGTGGGCAACTGCTGGAATATGGGCAACAATTTGCAGTATGGGCAACAACTGCAGCACAGTGGGCAAGTGCTGCAATGTCTGCAATGTAAGCAACTGCTGCATTCCGGCGATGATGGCCAGTGACTTCATCCCCCACCACACGACCTCCCAGCCTCGCCTCCCTGACACTGGAGTCGGACGCAGCTCGTAATTACAAGCCCCGTAATAACTGTAATCAAATTTGGCGGTCGGGGGAGCCTGAAATTACAAAAAACCATACGTCAAGTTGGGTGGTAAAAAGGAGTGAAAGAGGCGGGCGGGCCGGAGGGAGGGAGGGAGAGAAAAGAGAGAGGGATGGAGGGAGGGAAGATGAGGAGGAGGAGGGGGACGGCCACCGATGGAGACATTACAGGACAAGTGAACATCGTCGGACTGTGTGTGTGTGTGTGTGTGTGTGTGTGTGTGTGTGTGTGTGTGTGTGTGTGTGTGTGTGTGTGTGTGTGTGTGTGTGTGTGTGTGTGTGTGTGTGTGTCAGTTGGCATGTAGATGTCTATGTGTGTGTGTGTGTGTGGTATCTGGTCGTGTACACCCTAATGAAATGTACGAAAAAAAAAATAATAAAAAAATAATAATCCTCGAAATCTAAGTGGCCATTGATCATAGGTACCTCGGGGCCGCCATTAGGGATCGGGGTTGAATGTGATTATGTTGCTGTGGATGTCATTATCTCGGGTTTGGATGTCATTATCTTGGGCCTGGAGTGAGCCGGGGAAGCAGTAATCAGCGTCTGGACCAAAGGCTGGGTGGGGGAGGGTGGCGGCGGCCGGGGACCAGTGCTGAGGATGATCTGGAGAAAAACACTCTCTTTCGTCACATCTCACTTTTCCGATGATTTATGTTTCAACCCCCCTCCCCTGCCCCCTTACTCTTCCTACCCACCCCTACCTCCATACTCTTCCTATCCACCCCTTCCCCCCCCACCCGCCCTCCTACTACAACTCACTCCACTCCGTTCTCTCTCCTCTACTTTCTTCTTCCTTCCTTTCCCCTTTCCCATCTTTCTTTCTCATTTTCTTTCTCCTCCCTCGATATTTTCGCTTCCTCGTTTCCCTTTCTGTTCTGCATTTTCTTTTTCCTGTCCCTCCTCTTCACCTTTCCTCCCCCCCGCCACCCCTCTCTCTCCGCTTCTTTCTCTTCTTCCTGTATTTTACCTTCTCTTTACCCTTCCAGCGTTTTCTCTTTCTCCTTTTCCTGTCTCTCTTCTTTCCTCTTATCCTCTCCTCCTCTCCCCCTCACTCTCCCTGCTCCATATTTTGCTTGCTCCGTTCTCTTTCTGCATCCTTGCCCCTCTTTCCTTTTCTTTTTTCGTTAACTCTTAAAATTGATATCATACTCAAAATGACAGTCTATCCTTTGCACTGCCTTTTTTTTTTCTAACTGTTCTCTAGTTCCTTACCTCTCCTCTCTCTCCTTCCCTACTCCTGCTCTCTACACTGACCCCTCAACCCTATTACCGTCTGTCTTACCTTCTTCTCATTCTTTCCTCTCCTTTTAGTCTACCTCATGATCCTATTCTCCCCTTTCTCACCCCATCTCCTTTCTCACATGCTTTTCTTTCCACCCTTCTATCCTTCTCCTCGCTTCCCTCCCTACTTCCCCTCTCCTCCATCCCACCCTCTCTCCTCCTGTCCCTTACTCCTTCCTGTCCTTTCCACTTCCTTCTTCTCCCTACAGTTCTTCCCACCTTTTCTCTCCTCTGTCTGCCCCTCTCTTTTATAAGTCTCCTCTGCTTCTCTCTCTTAACCTGTCTTCATTTTCTTTAGCTCACCGTCACTCTCCTTTTCTTTCTTTTCACACTCCTTCCCCCATCCCTATTCCTTTTCTCTTCCTTCTAACCTGTAACTCACTCTCACTTCCCTTCGCCCTCATTTGCTAACTGCCTTATCAATTCTCTTCCTCTTCCTCCTCCTCCTCCTCCTCCTCATCATCATCATCATCATCATCATCATCATTATCATCTTTTCCCGTACCTCCTCCTCCATCGCTTTCCTCACTTTTTCCATCCGTCCTTCGCCACTCCTCTACTCCCCTCCATCCCCGCCTCATCTCCCCCTCTCTATCCCATCTCCTCTCCTCTGTCCTTTCCCCTCACCTCCACTCATTTTCCTCTCCACCCCTCCCCCTCCCTAGCCCATCCTAAGGAATGGTAGGGGGGGTGGGGGCCTATCCTTGTCCGTGATCAAGGAAGCGTGGCCAGTCTAATCAGGTCCAAGATTCTGTAATGTGCCCGATTTTGGTCCAGGAAAACGGGTAGGGTGGAGAGGAGAGAGGAGAGGAGAGAAGTGGAGAGATGGAGGAAAAAGGAGGAGTGGAGAGGAGAAAAAAGGAGGAGTGGAGAGATGGAGAAAAAAGGAGTGGAGAGGAGAAAAACGGAGTGGAGAAGAAGAGATAATGGAGTGGAGAGGAGAAAAAAGGAGTGGAGAGAAGAGGAAAAAAGGATGAGTGGAGAGGAGAAAAAGGGGGGAGGAGTAGAAAGAAAGGAAGAAGAAGCGAAGGAAACAAGGGAGCGGAGGGAAGAGAGGAAAGGGGAAAGGAAAAAGGATGGTGTAGGGAAGAGAAGATGAAAAGGAGAGAGGAGATACGAATGAGGGAGTGGGGAAAAGAGAGTAGGGATGAGAAAAGAGGAGGAGAAGGGGGATGGAGGAGAGAGAGGATGAGAAGAAAAAATGGGAGAAGAGGAACTGAATTGAGAAGAGAGATGGCGATACAAAAACGGAGAAAAAAGAGATGGAGAGAAATAAGAGACGTAAGGAAGAGAAAATATGGGGGTGAAAGTGATGGTGAGGGGAGGAGTAATAGGAGGAGAGACAGCGGGGAAAAGTGAAATGGGGAAGAAAAGACAAAGGATGAGAAGAAATGAAAAAGGATGGAAAAAGAGAAAGACAGGAGAAGCTGAGGAGGGAAGATAACAGGAGAATGGAAAAGAGAAGGAAGAGAAGAAATATAAAGAGAAGAATGCAGTGAGAAGTAAAGGAGAAGGAATTGGGACGGAAAAATGCAAGAAGTGGAGCGATGCAAATGAGAGAGATGGAGAGCAATGGACGAGAGGGAAGTGAAGTGGGATGGAAGACAAGGAAGTGGTGAGACACGGAAAAGAAGAAAAAGATGTGAAAATTAGGAGGAAGTGGAGAGAGATGAAGAGGACATAGGAAAAGAAAATACGGAGGGAGAAAAAAGCAAAAAGATGAAAGGAAAAATAGGATCAGGTGAAGAAGAGAAAGGGAGAGAGGAGACGTGGAGATAGAAGGGAAGAGAGGAGAGCTGGGAAGAGAGATGTAGAAGAGAGAGGAGGGGTTGATGAATGAAAAAAGACAGGAG
>NC_137047.1:24418319-24730819 GCF_032717465.1 Coenobita brevimanus | reverse complement strand
TACACTGTGTATGGGAAGAAGGGCACCAGTATGTCATTATCCTGCCTAGCCCTTTACCCCTGCCTAACCTCATGCCTCCTCTCTCTCTCTCTCTCTCTCTCTCTCTCTGTACCTTGATTCTTTTGCTTTATTTACCCCTACTTTTCTTTCATCATAACAATCGTTCCCCAAGTTACACCACCGTAAATCTAATCCATTCCTCCTCCTATTTTCCTTACCTCTCCCGACCTTCCTGACCTTCAATCACTTCGTCCTCACCTTCTCTACCTTTCCTCCGCCAGTCGTCTTTCCCTGTGCCTTCCGTATCTTCCTCTAGCCATCCACCCCTTTCTCTTCCCCTTCCTCCGCATCCACTTAGTTCCCATGCCTCTATCTTTTCCTCCTACTAGTACCCTTGCACTTTTCTCCTAGTTCAACCTTCCTCCCTACCTCCTTCCTTCTCTCCTCAAATTCTCCCTAGCCCTTCCATTACTCCCTACTATTTTATTTTCTCCTACCCTCACCAACCCCTTTACTAACTCTTACATGTACCATTCCACTATCTTTCTATCTCTCTCTCTACCTCTTTCTATCTACTCCTCTTCATTCATTCTGATATAAACCCCCCATCACTTTCACATACCCCTCCACTACCACTACCTTTCATCTTTTCCAAACCTTCTCCTAGCCCTCTCCTATCCTTCCCCTTCCTTTACCTACCTACCTCTCTCTCCACCTCCCCTACATCTGCCCCTCTCCTCCCTCTATCCCATATAAACGTCTTTTCCTCTCCCTACCGGTCTCCAGCATCGACCCTTTACATTTCCCTTCCTCTTCACTATATCCAGCTTTTCCTTCCTTCACTTCCCTTACCCCTGTCAAACCCCAACACTTCCAACCCACATCCCTATCACCTCATTTTCCCCCATCTTTCCTTTTCCTATGCCTTTTACCTGTGTTTCCCCTTTCACTTCCCCAACTTCTTCCTTTGTTTCGCACTCTGTCCTACTTTAACACTTCCCCTTCCCTCTCCTTTCCCCTTCTCCTACCCATCCCCTTCCCCCTCTACTTCCCCTGCCTGTCCCCCTTCCCCCTCTACACCTCAGCCCTACATCCCCATCTCCTGTCCCCACCACCCTTCTAAGCCTGGTTCTATATTTATAAACCTTCTTGAGCTTAAGTTTTGTGTAAGACTGCCTTCTTTCTTTCTCTCTTTTTTTCGTCATCTTTCATAAACTATAACCTAGATACCATACACTTCACGACCAACGGAACAACACACACACACACACACACACACACACACACACACACACACACACACACACACACACACACGCACGCACGCTTCCGACAATCTTCATAAACGCGATCCCTGGTGTACTCGGCCTCGTCCCTTCCCTGCTGGCTGTGGCTTCCTCGCGAAATTACACGTATGGCTCGCCGATGATTACCAACCTACGCCACCGACCCCACTGTTGACCTCGACGTGGCACGCAGCGGAACCACAGAAAAATAAAACAGTAAAAATAAATAAGAAAAGGGAAAAAATACGCACACACATGAAAAACTGAATAAAATTGAAAATAAATATGTAAAAGATATAAGAAGGTAAAAACGAAAAAACTATGAAAAGAGACTGAGTAAGATAAACCAAATTCAACGAGAACCGCCTGCCATTCATTATCGGCATATAGCTTTCTTTTTTCCTTTATTTTTCTGTCACCACGACCGTCACTTCTTGCCTACCTTTGACCCATTTCCAATGTGCTAAATTGATGCACTGAAATAATCGACTACGTAAGTTTCCCTAAGTATAGTCAAGGCGCAAAAACACACAGGAAGTAAACTGTTTCCCCTGTTAAGTCTGAAAAACACCAACAAAACATTAAATTTAAGTCTTAACCAGAGTAATGCATGTCTTTGGTTTGCTTTTTCCAGACTGTATTCGCCCAACTCTGAGATGACACTTAATTCTCCTACTTAAGACGGAAATTATCAGTGCCTTAGGGTACTGGGAATATAAAAAATAGCATCTGTCTAACTTAAATCTAACTAATATTTTTGCTGGGTGCGACAAATAGTATTATCTCCTTTGGTGGCTACATGGGAAGAAAGCATCATTCTCTCTCTCTCTCTCTCTCTCTCTCTCTCTCAGGGAGGGGGAAGGGGTGCTGCTGGGGTGATGGGGCTATGGGTGATTCCTGTAATTGAGGGTGCAGGGATTGAAGGGTCGGTGTTCCTCTCTCTCTCTCTCTCTCTCTCTCTCTCTCTCTCTCTCTCTGTAAGGGCATTGTGTGCGAAATCCAGACCTTTTATATTTGTACCGTGACGGTCGGCTTGCACACGCCTGACATACGAACAGCAGTTAAACAAGTACAGGCCGTGTTTTGCAGACTTTTATCTCACCAAGCAACACCAATAACAAGGAGAGCAAGGACAGCAGCAAGTAAAAATACCATCATGCCTACAGTGCTAAGGAAAATTACAATACCAGTCAAATGGATGATACCGTATGCAAGACTAACAATACCATCAACACCAGGACAACACCAAGGAAAACACGATAAGGACATTATAAACAAAAAACACTAACAATACAGGCACCATAGAAAACAACAACAACAAAAACAACACACACACACACACACACACACACACACACACACACACACACACACACACACACAAAACAACAAAAATAAACATGTCCTGATTTCAAGGAGCCGAAAACTGTGTGAGATGGAGGGGGGGAGATGGAGGAGGAGGCCAAGGATGAGATGGAGGGATGGAGTGGAGAAGTATATGAAAGAAGGGGGTGTTAGCTGGGAGCAGGGCAGTGAAATGGCGGGGGGACAGGGCGACATGGAGGCGATTTGTTTGCGGCCACCCCTTACGGGATTAAGGCGTCTGGCAATAGATAGACTGATAGAAAACTTTAACTCAGTGAGACAGGGGATGTATTTTTAAAGCTAGTCTTACTTTCTCCTGACAACCTTACACAGATTTGGATAGACTTATCGAGTTGGAGGGGTTAAATATTGTCTTAGTATACCCTTTCACTGTGAGAAGCCTTTCCTGAGTTGAAAAAAATCGTCTGGTGGAGGTAGGAATGAACCTGAGAGAGAGAGAGAGAGAGAGAGAGAGAGAGAGAGAGAGAGAGAGAGAGAGAGAGAGAGAGACACGTCAGCCGGATTCGAGGGATTAAATGTAAGAATTGTATCCGTATTCTGAACCGGTATTTAACACCTTCAATCCGATGGCACGATCGTTTTTTTTTGCTCTCGCCGGACGATTTTATTCAGCTTAAGAGAGATCTCTAATGGTGAAGGGATTATCGAAGGCTGTATGTAATCTTCTCCCCTAAACGGAATACAATCGTCTGGAGAGGCAAGAATCAACTGAGGGAAAAAAAGATGTTATTGGATTGAAGGGATTAATCAGGATAGCAGTGACTGTCGTATCATTAACAACAACTACTTCTACTTCTACCACCACTACTACTACTACTACTACTACTACAACGAGGAGGACAAGAGCAGAGCCGGACCTGCTTACTAAGGACGCAGATGAGGGGAAAATATTCACATTCCAGCGGTGCATGTTTTCACTGAGGGGGATAATCCTAATGTGGTGGTTGTCACACAAATGCGGGGGAGCGGCCTTTTATGCTGTGGGGAGGGGATTGTTTTGGGAGGCAGAAAAAGAGAAAGTCTGTGTGTGTGTGTGTGTGTGTGTGTGTGTGTGTGTGTGTGTGTGTGTGTGTGTGTGTGTGTGTGTGTGTGAGGTATAAACTAAAGGCCTGTTTCAGAGCCACGTTCTAGGGACACAGAAATCTTCGTTATAGCACTTCTTCCTTTGTGATTTATTTTGCATGTTACACTTTATCTTTATCTTGTTTAATATGCACATTTTTTTTTTATAACGACAAACTTTGCTTTAATATACAAGAGGATACTGGGATGTGACTTGCAGAATAAATAGCTAAGGAGCAGATGCTGCGAAATTTCCAGTCACTCAGAATACGGCCCTCAATCCTTCCAAACGTGGCCTAATAACATCACCATCCAACATGATCGGTTTCTCTGTTTTCCATTAGTTGGTTCGCTACTTCCTCAATATTGTTCTGATTATGGTAACGATGCATGCCATGAGAGACGCGGAAAACTACTGTGAAATCTAATCTTGAGGAGAGGACAGGTATTAGTATGTATCGGGGAGAACAGCAACAATGGTGAATTCGGCCTTTGGAAAGTAGCCGTATCACACACCTCAATTTCACTCTATTCGCATTTTCATTACCCCAAACGTAAAATGACGCCTATATCCTCTCTGCTTCATACCGCCATACGATTTTATTTAGTCTACTGGATAGGCTGTCTCTTCTAGTGGCCGGGATAACATTGAGGAAAAGTTAAAAAGATTATAACCAGTCTCCTTCAGCAGGCTTTTTACATCCACCCAGCAGCAGAAGAAAATAATTATAACCAGCAGGCAGGATGATAAACAGCTCCCACTTAATGATGATCTTAGCAATATTTCAGTTTATTATTACCCAAACTGACTTTATTTATCACTCTGTAGTTCAATATGGATACCCAGCAGTAGCCTACAAGCGCAACTGACAAGACGATATATTAAAAGTATTCTTCACTGCAGCTGAATACCTGATGATGCTTAGATGAAAAGGCTTGGACTGATTTATCCTTCACTTACACGGATTAGTTATTAACTTTCTTGCATCCCGCGCTCCTCCTCCTTCATCCTTTTTCTAACTCAGTCTCTCTCCATCCTTCCTCCCTTCTTCCCTCACACACACTCCCCCACCCCTTCCCCCCTATTCTCCCTTCCCTCCTACCCTCCAACTTTTCCCTCCTCTTCATCCTCCCTCTCGCACACCTTGCCGGCCAAGCACTTTCTCTTCCCCCTACCCTCGTGTCTGTCCTGCCACACTGAAAGTACAGTCAATCAATATGGCACCTTCAAATTTCCCCGTCTTTGCGTTCTGAAACAGTGGATGAACTATCTAACAATGTTCTCTAGTCAGTTTTCATTAATGTATACGCCCGTTGTTATTATTAGCACTTCATAAATCATCTAGTCTATACAGCATGTGATATAAATTTTAATTCAAAACTATTTGCCTTAGGGAAAAAAAAAAAAAAAAACAGACAGCAACATCGCTCACTGTGAAACTATACATCCCCAACGTAAAGATACCTTTTTTGACTAAGTGTACAAAGACTGAAAACCCTGGATCAAAAAGAAACAAAGTTACTTTTGATCAGTCTAATTCAATAAAAAAAAAATATATATATATATATATATATATATATATATATATATATATATATATATATATATATATATAAATAAGTAAATAAACGCCCAGCCTCTTTTTTTTTTTTTTTTTTTTTTTTTGACATAAGTGTATTTGTAATCCGAGAGAGGAGAGTGCAGTTCCTGTATATTGCAGAATGTTTAGTCAAACCTTTGGGACGCAGGTCTATGCTTGCGCACATTTGAGTATGAGTCACGGAGGCCATGGTATGTATTTCATCCCAAGTACATGCAGTTCCATCATGTTAAGTAAAAATTCTCAAGATTAAATGGTGTACGAGCCCTGCGCGTGCACAATTCCATTTTTAAAATATTAAGCATACCTCACAGTTACTTCCTGTACAGTGGTATAATGACCGTCGGGATTAGTTTATTGCGTCCTTAAAGATGCAGACGTAAAAATGGAACAGTTCTTTGGAGAAACATGTAGACAAACATATATCCTCCTTCAGTGCATGTTAGTTTCATTCAGCTTAACTGGTTTACATAAGGATATTACAGAAAAAAGCCCTATGCATTTGTATGAGTAGCCTTCTCTTATCATTTTTTCCTTCTTCACCCCTTTTCCTTTGCCCCTTCCCCTTCTCCCTTTTAACTCTTTCCGTTTCCCCTTATTCTTACTCAACAGTTTTTTGGGATTAAGCAAGACGCGGCTTTTCGCCAGTGGATAATAATGACGATGATGACGATTAGGAGGAGGAGATTCTACTGGATATCGATAAGAAAACAGTTTTTGGACTAATCATACTATTATAACGGAAATGTCTTATGACTAATTATGGTGTTTTTTGTGTTTCCAGAGATCCTCTAGGTTTCACTCAGCCTCCTACTGTGCAGTGGAGCTACACAGAAATGTTGTGCTTGTTATCATATATTATCTTCCCTTCTCCATTTTCCTACCCCTCTTCACCTATTTTTCCCGTCTCCCTCATCCCCACCCATTTCCTGTGTGTGTGTGTGTGTGTGTGTGTGTGTGTGTGTGTGTGTGTGTGTGTGTGTGTGTGTGTTTAACCCCTTTCTCTGTTTAATTCTCTTCTTCCCTTCTCCCTTCCGCTTCATCTTTCCATTTTCTTTTCCACTTCTGCTACTAATCCCCCTTATTTTCCCTTCCTCCTCTTCACCTCCCTCTTTATATCCCCATTTCTCTCTCCCCCTTTCCTCCACTTATCACTACTTCCCTCCTCCCCTCCTCTCTCCCCCTTCTAGCCCTCAAAACAACCATCCATCACATCACCAAACTCGAGACCGCGATCAGAGAGGCATCGAGAAAGAAGTGTCACTGCTGGGGTCAGGACAGCTACATGCCAAACAAATACCTAGAGTTGAAAATCCCATCCCGTGGCAAAGGATACTAATCTTTGTCGACCCCCGCGTCCCCTCGGCTCTACCCCCTCCCTCAGCGGCGCGTGGGTGAATAATAATCTGATCTAATGGATTATCGAGTGTTATTTCCAGGCTATGATAACAAATGGATGTACAGGACGTGGATGAGAGAGAGAGAGAGAGAGAGAGAGAGAGAGAGAGAGAGAGAGACTGGAGTATATTATGTGCTTATAAAATGTGCAGCTACAATTTTATAGGAAAATGGAACACACTTTGACTTTATCGCGTTGAAATCGCAACAAAATTTCACAAAGAAAGTTACAGTTTATAATATTTTTCCCTTAAACAACTCTCCTATCAGTGTCATAATTCAGATGTGTGTTAACGTTCTGTCTGGAAAATTAAAGCTTAGTATTGCATTCTCAACCACAGTACAAGCATCTCCACACACACACACACACACACACACACACACACACACACACACACACACACACACACACACACACACACACACACACACTCTCTCTCTCTCTCATATTATTCCTTTCCTTTTCTATCCATGCCTGTTCACACTCCTGCTCTCCTCCATCCCATTCCTCACCTTCATCCATCTCTTCCACTTCTTCACACGTTTCCCATCGCTCAACCAACTCCTGATCTGTTCATCTCTCCATCTTCTCCTTAACTTCCTACGAGTATAGCACTCATACCTCACTATCATCCTTCTCTTCTTATTCCTTCTTCATATATTCCTCATTTCTGAACTTACTCCTAGTCATCTCTTCCTCTTCTTTCTTCATTTTTCCTTTTTCACCTTACTCATATTCATTCCTTCCTCTTCTCATTTCATACTTTTCTCAATCCTATACTTACTCATGTCCATCTTGTCTTCTTGTCCTTCATTCGCGATATACCTATAGTATGTTGGTATTTTGACAATTTTTATAGGCATATCAAGTCTATTTGCTCCTACATATTAGCATTCTGACATACCAGTATATCAAGTCTGATTTTATATAAGTTAACGAAAGTACATACGTTATGGAAAGTTACCTACCAGTATATTCTACCTTTATTATCTACTAAGCACTATAACCATTGATCCAAGTGAAAGATGTGAACAGACAGCCAGATTTATAGGGAAGAGAGTATGACTTGACGGAACGAATGATCTTAATCCTGTATGACTTTTATGGCCCTTATTCCGCAAATGATGACGCACATTACCTTGCCTGGCAGTTCCTTGTTTTCATAAGTACACGATGACCTTGTTTAGCTAGGATAGTCGAAGAGAGGCGGCGAGAGTTGGGGGAAGGTATGGTGTTGAAGATTCTTGTGTTAGGGAGCTTCCTTAACCGACGAGAATACATGCCATGGAATCTTGAATCTGTCCTCTGCTTATCTGTTACTGAGGACGATACCTGGAGGCCTAGTCTACAATCTACAACCTCTCTGTTCCAATCGTTTGTCCCCTCTGTGCTCCTTATCGTTTAATCAGTTAACCTCCCCAGTGGGTGTCTTTTTGTGTGACTTATTCTTGCTGCAACCCAAACAGTTTTATTCAGTCTTAGAGTGTCCCCCCCCCCCCCGGTACTAAAGGAATCAAGTAGCCGAAACAGTATAATTCATTTTAGGAGAATCCCCTGGCAGTGTAGGGCTCACTTAATACTGTATCTAACCTCCCCTCCCACCTCAGTTCGAAGAGTCTATACAAAATCATGTGGTTTGGAGGTAACAAAAGCATATCACAAAACATGTCCGCGCAAGAAGACCATATACCTTCTTTATATCTTGGTACTGAGGTGGTTAATCGCCACTTTACACCTATCCACCTCACGTCTCCTCACCCTAACCTTGGCTCTCTGCAGCTCTCAGTTTCGCCTCCCTTATCTCCATCTAACCTTAACCCATTCCCTACGACGACTTTCCTAACTTGAAGGGTGTCGTCTGTCAGTGGCAAAAATTTACTATTAGAGACACCATCACACAGTAATAATACGGCGATTATTTCTTACCCTTCAATACAAATAGTCTCTCGCAAGGTGAAGAGAACGGTCTGGCGGTTTTATATATATATGTATATATATATGTATATATATATATATATATATATATATATATATATATATAATATGCCATCGTGCAAAAAGGGTGTTAGTACAAAATAAACCAAAATTTAATTTCTGATAGAGTGACCATCGCTCTCTACCTTTTATCCCTCCCTGAAGACTTTAAAAATCAACCTTCCCATTACCCCTACCTGAACATCACCTCACCTGACTTTAATAACCCTATCTCTCCCTCCTCCCCGCTGTTCTCCGTCTATTACATTCCCATCTCATCAAACTCCATCTTCCTCAGGGTTACCATCAGCCCACATTGAGTTTTCATCTCCGCTGCCATTAACTAACCGAACCCAACATCCTATCTTATTCCAGCTTCTCAGTTTCTTTCTTGTCTCTTTCTCTAATATTTTCCAATCTTCTCACTTCCAATGCCCTCATTAGGTCCCTAATAACTTCCTAGGCTATAATTATACCGGCATATTTTCGTTCACCTTGTTTCCTTCCTCAGCCTTATTTTTACCTCAGCATTCCTCTCTTTCCCCCTCTTTCCTCGCCACTCCAGTCTATTCTCCACTTATTCTCTGTTCCCCCAACCCCTCCTTGTTTAACGTTTTTACCCTATACATCTCTTACACATTTCTTGCCACTTTCTCTGCAAACCTCAAATTAACATTATTCTACTAACCTTCCTGGTCTCCCCGTCGCTGCCACGGTAACTGTGACAGTCAGTTCTAGAAAAGAATGTATTTAAAAATCTTCTTCCACTACATGTCAGAACACTGGCTATAACTCCTGTATGATTCTGTGTCTGCACCACTTCCCAGGTACTCTGCAACGATATTGATCAAATGGCCGTATAGTAGAGAGACGGTAACATCCCTGAGCGAAAATTCAGTATCTTGGGAAAGCGGCAACCATGGTGAACACAAGATCAGATGATCACAAATAAATTTGCATACTCATCCAAAATAATAAAAGAGGCATTCATTACTGCGTTTCTTTACGAAATATTTCCGATACAAAATTCCACATAATTTGTCATTTCTATTATACGGCAGCAATCGCCAAAAACTTTCTGTTAATAACTTCGTTTCGCACAAGAATTCAGATATCACCGAGATAAACGAAACAGAGTTTGCATCAGTCCATCGTAAGATCCACTGCATGAGTGAACTTTCTTCACTCACGGAAAACGAGGAGGGAAGAAAAAATCTTCCCCATGGTGGCTAAGTACGAATCTGAGAGGGGTGTGTGTAGCGAGAACAATGCATATTAAAGTAGAAGAGTTGTGTTAGCTAGGTATATCCTCCAACAACTGAGCGACCTGTCTGTGAAATATTGTCAGTTCCTTTACATACTCCCTCATAATTTATCGCTCCCTCATTTATTAGTTTTAACCCTGATACGTTCCTGCCAGTCTCCTCCATTTCCGCTGTTTTTTTCCCCATTTTCTTGTAATTTTCTCACTATTTTCCCCTATTTCCTTGTAAGTCTCTATCCTTCCCTCATTTCCTTGTAACTTTCTTTTTTTTCCTTCCCCATTTCCTTGTAACTTTCTTTTTTATCCTTCCTCATTTCCTTGTAACTTTCTTTTTATCTTTTCCCCATTTCCTTGTAACTCTCCATCCTTCCCCCATTTCCTTGTAGCTCTCCCCCTCCCCCCAGTCTCTCCATCGCTCCAGGTGTCGCCATCTATGGGCTGCGGCAGACATCAAAGGGTGGAGGTGCTACTTGGGGGGTCTACTCAATGCTATTTATTGGGCGCTGCTTGACCTGGCCCTCTTGTTCACCAGGGACCTCTCTCTCTCTCTCTCTCTCTCTCTCTCTCTCTCTCTCTCTCTCTCTCTCTCTCTCTCTCTCTCTCAGCTTTATTTATTCTCTTATCTCTGCCACCTTCTGTATTCCTTTTTATGTCGATATTTATCCCTCTACTCTCGCTTATTCTTAATGGTTGACAGTTTTTCTTCTTTCTTGGTACATTTATTTTCTTTCCTAACACTCTCTTTCGTGATCCCTTCTTTTATTGTTTCCCCTTTGCCTTCTCTATCCCCCTATTTTCTGCTTATCTCCTTCTATCCTCTACATCCCTTTTGTTATCTTCTCAGTGTCTGGTTTGATCTACCCCTCTTTGATTTCGTTACCTTTCTCTGTTCTCTTTACCTCTCTTTGCCCTTTAAGTATTTCATTTTCCTCTGCCTGCTCCCCTCTCTTCTTTTTCTAAACCCATCTTTGCTTCCTATTCTTTCTTCCTTTTTTTTTTTTTTTTGCTCTATCACTCGTTTTCTTCGCCACCTCTTTACTTTTCCTCTTCATCCTCGCTATCTCTTTGTTCCTTCTACTTCCCCTTGTTCTCGGTTTCATTGTCCTCTCTTCTCTTTACTCACTGTCTCTCTATGCTCTCGTTGCCTCAGTTTGCTTATCCAGTCTCCACTCTCTACCTCTCTGCTTTTTTTGCTTCTCTTTCCCCTCTCTACCGGGGTTACTCAGCAACAGCCTTTCTTAGTTCTCTCTGGCTTTTTGTCCTCTCTTCCTATCTTTGCCCACTCTACCTCTGTTTTTCTACCTCCCTACTCCTTCCCTTCTATATATCCCCCCCCCTCTCTCTCTCTCAACATTTTAGTCTTAATGTTTAATTGCTTTCTCTTTATTTTTTTTGCCATGTCAGTTTACTTATCCCTATTACTTTTTTTTTTTCCAACTCAGCTTACTACTGCTCACTTTTCCCGTCTTCTTCCCAATTCCTCCAGTGGCCTCGTGGCGCAACGGATAACGCGTCTGACTACGGATCAGAAGATTCCAGGTTCGAATCCTGGCGAGGTCGACGTAATATTTTATAAATGGTGATGAGAATTTTCGTAAGCCACAAGCAGCTGAGATGCAAGTTCTAGTGAGACAGTTAAGGATGTAAAAAACGAGAGAAAGGTGGAAAATATAACTTACCTCTTCTTTCATTCAGGTACTTTTCATATTCATGTATTTTTTCAACCTCCAGTTTTTTCATTCAGCTTTTGGGAAAACCCTTGTAGGGAAGGGTAAAATGAATGCTAAATCTAAGCTCTCCTGATTGGAAGATTTTCTTAATATGAACTGTATAGTCTGGACATAGCAAGAATAGAAATAAAATATTTCATCCAAAAGAAGGGCTCCATGTATATAAGGTATCTATCTACCTACCTTCTTGCCGTCTTCTCTCACTCCCTCTCGCTTCATCATCTAGTATGTCCTCTTCTTGCAAGATTCCTGAAATTTGGGGAACATAATGATAAAACGTAATGATTTTTTTTTACAGAATACATACAATACGATAAGGATATTTACCCTCTGAGCCTAGAGCACAGGTATAGAAAAAAAAAATCTTCATTGGAGTTCCATGAATACAAATACGGGTAAGCAGTATAGGCCTTTGACACAAAATTTATTAACATCTCTAATCTGCTGATCTATTTTTCACTGCATTTTCACTATCTACAAACACTTTTTTAAAAACTTGTGAGAATCTCTTCGAACGTGCTGAGTCAAATACAACATTCACTAATAATTTCCATACGAGAGAGCGTTCCTAAAGCTGAGCAAAATCGGCTGGAGGTTAGCAAGAATGAATAATAATGTCACCCCAGTGTCAGACTTATGCTGGTACCCCAAGCCACATCCTGCATCGTGCCTTTTTATGTAATTCTGAGTAATGTAGAGTACCAAAGGGAGATAATTTTATTTCATTTACATCACAGGGTTGCCCGTATATCACAAAGTTTCGTCAGCGTCTCAGAATGCTAAGGGCAGTAAGTGGCGCAATGTTATTTTTGTCCACTGAATATACCCGAGCGCGGCGATACAAAAATACTCCCCCCTCTCAACGATAATTCTCTCTCTCTCTCTCTCTCTCTCTCTCTCTCTCTCTCTCTCCTATTTACCTCACGCACTTCTTTTATCATACCCACCATTTCCTTAATACTTCTGTTTCTCTTCCTATAGTCCGCTTTCAATCCATTTATGCCTTTCCGTTCCTCATTTTCCTCGGTTATTTGCTTTTCTCCGTCCATTCCTTCCTCTTCCTCTACCTAGTTTCCGTACTTCCCATCCACACTTCTATTCCTCAACCATCCCATCCTTCTATCCCCCTTCCTCTTCCTCCTTTGCATCTTATTCTTACCTCCTCACACTTCCTCATTCTTATTCCCTTTCTCTCAATCATTTATACTTCCAAACGCTTCTCTTCCACACAGTCCCTTCCCGTCGTTCCTTCTGCTCTCATTCTGTCCCCCACTCCCGTTTTTTTCTCCTCATTCTCATTCTCCACCTCCCCCACCACCACCCACCCAATTCTCACTACAAAAGGTGAACTTAGAATTCGCATCTTTTGAAGATCGACACCACAGTAGGAAGAAAACGGAATGTGGGAGGCCGAGGTCAATACGACATAAACACTGGAGAGGGTAGGAGTATTTCTCTCTCTCTCTCTCTCTCTCTCTCTCCTTTCGTTTCTTATTTTCCATGTAGTCTTTTTATTTACCTAGCTATCCATTTCTCTTCTCATTATATTTCTTCTTTCTCCTAGCCTACAGCCCCCACCTCATCTCAATCTGAGGATTTAGAAAAAGGAAGTTTTATCACCCTTCGTTCCTTATCTCTCTATATATCCCATTTATCTAACTATCCATTTCCACTCTCTTCCTTTCCTTTTTTCTCTACCACCAGTCCCAGTTATGTTTCCAAATCCATTTTTCAGTCTATCGATTTTTCCTATTATTTCATTTTCTTCCTTATCTTTCCATAAAGTTATTTCTCGTCGCTTCTTGTCGGTCCATTTCCAATTTTTCTAGCTCCCCATTTCCCTTCCCCATTTTCTCTTTTCTTCGCTCCCACCATTCATTCATGCCACATCCTACTCTTGTTCTAGCAATCAGTTTTTCATTCCCTTCCTTTCCCTCTTCTCTATACCATCACCCCATCCAACGTACAGTACCTTTAAACATCTTGACTTTCTCTTCCAGCTATCTTATATTCCTTCTTCTGTTTACATCTAGTTCTCTACCCTGTTCCCGTCCTCCACATGTCCTTTCGCTTCATCCTGTTCCTAGCTATCCCTCTCCTTTTTCTTCTTCCTCCCTGTCTCCTTCTCCCGCCCCAAAGCAGTGTCCATCTTCCCTTTTCTTGCTATCCTCTTCCTTCCTTTCATTCTTTTTATTCCCTGTCATCATCCCCTCCAACTTAAGCTTTTCAATTTCTCCTCTTTTTTTCTAGTCATCCGTTTTTTCCTTCCTCCCCTTCTCTTTCCTTATCTACCCTGTTCCATCCTCCCACTTTCGCCTGTATATTTTAGTTATCAAGTTTTCCTCCTCCTTCTTCCCTTTGTTGCCTGACATCACCCTCTCTTTATTAACTTTCTTTATCTTTCTTTTTTTCGGCGATTTCTTTTCCTGTCTTCCTTTACTTCCATTTTCTTCCAGCATCGTCTCCATGTTTAACTTTCTACATATTTTTTTCCCCTAGCGATCGACTTTTCCTTTCCCTCATTCATTTTTCCTGCCAAATAACTTCCAAATTTTCCTTGCTCCGGCTATCAATTTTCCCTTGTCCTTCTTCCCTTTCCCTCTCCACTCTTCCTCCTCGAACTTCCTCGTTAACTTTACATTTGCATCTCCCAGTCATCGATTTTTCTCACTCTCCTTCCCTTTTCGTCCCTACTTCTCGCACTTTCAGTTTACTATTTTTCTTTTTCCAGTGATCGATTTGTCCTTCCCCACCCTTCCGTTTCCCGCCCATTCCTCCCTCCCCCTCCCTTTCCCTCCCTATTCCTCCCTCTCCCCCCCTCCTCCCCAGTCGGCGGATCCAGCAAAGGCATGTGGTGTGTATGCATGAGGTGGGTGTAATTCAGGTACAATGGGTGGGCGTACTAAGTGGCGGGCTGGAGTGGCGGCCGGGAGGAGGCTCTTTTTGCCCCTCTATTAATCATTGAGCACAGACGGCCACACACACACACACACACACACACACACACACACACACACACACACACACACACACACACACACACACACACACACACTCATCCGCAAACACCTAACACACATTCACAACAAAAAAGAGCACTCACCCACAACATAAACCCTACACAGACTTTCCTAAATTTAACACACACACACACACACACACACACACACACACACACACACACACACACACACACACACACACACATTGCCTCTGCACTGCTCAGGGCTTTTCGTTCACGCTAGAGCTACCGGGAAGAAAAAAAGTGGGCAGATCGGTAACAAGAGCATAGAGGCCTAGGGGGTGGAGGGGCAGCGGTCTCCCACGGTGGAACATTGAGTGAGGGTGACAGGGATGGGTGTAAGGGCGTGGGAGGGTGGGCGGGACTGGGATATAAAGTGAGTTGGGTGTACGGGCTTGGGAGGGTGGGCGGGACTGGGAAAGAGAGGGAATTGGGCGTAAGGGCTTGGGAGGGTGACCGGGACTGGTAAAGTGGCTAAGTTTGGTGATGTAGGAGTGTTAGGGTGTGGGAGGGTGGGTGGGACTGGGAAAGAGAGGGAATTGGGCGTAAGGGCGTGGGAGGGTGACCGGGACTGGTAAAGTGGCTAAGTTTGGTGATGTAGGAGTGTTAGGGTGTGGGAGGGTGGGTGGGACTGGGAAAGAGAGTGAGCTGGGTATAAGATGTGTAATAATTTGGGCACAACACAAAAGAAAACAGAGGAGTACAAAAGAAAGTAAAAAGCAACAGATCTTTTACTCCTTTTGAGGTCCTTTCCTTTAGCGTAGGCGATGAGAGTGAACATCATATAATTAATAGAAGATATAGATAAAAATGCAGAAGACTCCTCTGCCCCCACATACCAATCCCTCCACCCAAACGCAGTAGAAAAACGCAAAGAAACCATCCATTATAGTAGTGCTGTCACGGAGAATCTATGATGTCTTATAAGAGAAACTCGTATTCTAAAGACTACTGTAATTTGCAATACAAAGTAACATTAAATGAATTACGATACAGGGTTGTGATTGTAGCCTCCGTTATCTGCGTGGGAGATAAGAAACATATCAGATTTGTATGTTAATCAACCATGAACATGTTTAGCCGCGGATGGGACTAGGTACCTGTCCAGGCGTCACTGGAAAATCTGTAATCGCACAATGTGTTCCATACCACATTTACAGTTAAGATGCAGAAATGCGTTGTTTCATGCGACCAGCTCTGTCAACTGTCATATTGCGTCCCCTGAAAATTCTGCATACCAGTTATGGATTACTTAAACATTTTCAGTATTCCTAAACGTTGCTAAACGCTTATCGCCCTTTGCTATACGCTCTTAATTTTTACTGCCAATATTCAGTACTTTGCACTTGCCTTTGCTAAAATCTATTTGCCATGACTGGTCGCAATAAAATAATTTATCAAGATCTCTCACCTTACCCTTAGGTGGAATAAAAAGTCATAATGATGATGATGATGATGATAATGATGATGATGATGATGATGATGATGATGATGATGATGATGATGATGATGATCACTTTTAGTCATTCATCTCTAGAACAATGTACTCTCTAGTTAGATGAAAAAGTGGATGGGGGGATGTAAATTGGTGGGCTCTGTGGGTATTAAGTGTGGAAGAGTAAAGCTGATGGCGAGTATTGAAAGTGTGGAAGGGAGGGTGGATCGGCAAGATTGGAGAGTTACAAGTTGGCTCAGTTGAAAGGTGGGGAAGTGGATGAGTAGGAGGGTGGGTGAGTATATATAAAGATGGGCAGAGTGGATGTATGAGATGTGAAACAGTAGATGGAACAGATTTAAGAGGTGTAGGAGAACAAGTGAGATGTACAGGATGTGATGAATGGGATGGGAATACTCGTGCGTAGGATGAAAGGAGTTAAGAGGAGTAGAGGAGGAATTAGATAAGTAATTTAATTGTAGAGAGACAGGTACATGATGCTTAGTATATGATGGTCGTAGTGAATGCATGCTGGTAAGAGGCATGAGTATATGACTGAGTGAAGGACGATGAGTGGAAAAGAATCCGAGTGAAAGAGGACGAGTTGTAGGAGGGAAGGACTGGTAAATGCACGTATGGGAGGATGTATGAGTGTTTGTGTGGGTGTGTAAAATTGCATGGGAAAGTGAGAGAAGAATGGACAGACGCAGAGGTACATAGGTGTGAATAATTGTGTTAAGGTAAGTGTCTGAAGCGTGGGAGAGTGGGCGTGGTGGGTGAGACTGTTGTGGGCGTGTAAAATTTCCTGGGAGAGAGACGAGTGAGGGGGTGGGGATGGGTGGAGTAGCTTTGTGTGGGTGCTTTGATGTAGGTGAATGAGGTGAGTTCAGCAGAAGAATGCGAGTTTGTGTATGAAACTGGGTGAATTCTTGAGAACGGATAAATATGGAAAACTATAAGAAGGGCGAGGGTATGATGAATAATTGTGTGTGTGTGTGTGTGTGTGTGTGTGTGTGTGTGTGTGTGTGTGTGTGTGTGTTTTGAGTGACTAGATGCCGTATCCATATCAACTACATTACAGTTCACTACATCTAAGCTAAGGGACAAGCACCCAACGATTTTATCATGCTGTAAACTATCCATCTGACGGGACGACAATGCAAAGAAAGTGTGAAGTAAGCATATATCTCAAGCATGTTTATGTTCCAGTTTCAAATGAAATATATGCGTATGGCGGTAAGGTAGCAATGTAGCACACAGTGAGTGGAAGGCAAACTTATTCTCACCTGGGGTCAACATTTCCTTACCTGTCTCTTTTCCAATGTACCTCTGATAGCAATATTATCCCTATATAAAATTGGGAAACCACTAAACCAGGAACGGTGCAAACACCCCCACACAAACTTACATTTTCCCGCATCTTATTGGACGTGCATTAAAATAAGAGGACAGTTAAAAGAGCGTCTCCCTTTTTTTCTATCGCAGTTCAATAAAATAAAGTGGATAAGATAAATAAAACACGCCAGGCCGGGCCACAACTCCCCGCAACACAAACACGCATCTCGTCCCGTGCCACCGTCTTAATGATTCCCGTTCGCCTGGGGAACAAATGAGGAGTGAGAACGCGAGGATCACAGGCCGCCGCCGCCACACCCACCACGCCATCGCATTGCTACCACACATATCAACTACACCCACACTCGCTACACCACAGCCACCGCACACACACACACACACACACACACACACACACACACACACAGTCGCCATCACCACCACCACATTACCTGCAACCCCAGTCCACATCTAACATACCATACTGTATCCACACCCACACTCACCATTCCACACTTCATCCATTCCTGTACCCGCCTCAGAACAAGGCCATACACTAACTGCATCCTTCTCCCACCACCTACCTCAACCCTGCCTAAATTCTGCCTCCCTTGTCCACCACCCAACCTCACCCCTACATCCATAACATCACTTTGCCTCAAACTACCTCAACTTGCCTCCTATACCTGCCACCTAGCCTCATCTCTACTCACTGCTAGCACACCACTTGCAGTTACACGCTCGTCCTTCTTACATCTAACATGGTGCATTAACCCCTTCTCCCTCAACTAGCCAACCATACCCTCACACCCACACCCACACTCCCAAATATAAATATCTGGAACAGTTTGGAAGGGTAAGTGATGCAAGCGAAGTACGTCCGTGTGTTCAAAATGAAGTAGGATAAATGTAGCTATGGACCCTGTACAACACGAGCCGAACTCAAATCCTGTATATTACAACTTGGTAAATAGAAGTAGGTAAGCACAAGACACCGCCACAAAGCCAACTGCATCCATAGCCTGGCTGTGCTTCCCTCACTCACCGCCCTAGCATAGTCCAGCCTGAATTTCACGGCCCACAGCAACTACATAGCCACAAATCTACCTACATAATCACCACAGTGCAATATCACTAGGTTCTACACAACATCTCCTTGATTTCCTGACTTTCACTCTGTTTTTTACCCTTCAACATCTTGCATCTGGTCTCTGCTGTACCTCCAACACCCACTATCCTGCTTTAGCTTTCTCCCACACAATACCACAACGGTTCCACTCACCAGTCTCCCTCCTACACTCACAATCCTACCTCAACCCTGCATCCAATGCCCTCAGCCTGCATTCCCCACCTATCACCCAGCCACCACACCACCTGCTACCACTACTGCCTACACCACCGTCATCCCACTGCTGTAACATTCAGAGATGCCATCCAGAAGCTAATCTCGATTTTTCTTATTTTTGCAAGGGTAATATGAGTAATGGTCAGTCATCGAATCTATTTATAATTTATGTCGCGCCACGAATACAACATAATGCTACCCATAGTAGACAGATGTCTATTTCCATTTTAGCAATATCTGTAACTATGACAACTGGCAAAATAAACTGTAACATATTCTCTATCTTTTATCTCTTTGTGAGTGTGATTAACTGCATTGTTTTATATGAATTACATTCTTCACTTCGACTAGCAAGCCAGTTTCCAGAAATTCCTTCACGTGAAATCAGGTAGCACATTTTCTCGCATAGGCTCTCATATGTTAATATACCGATACCAACTACCTGTGTAGCAATGTGCCAGGACTCTTTCATCCAGGACTGTAATAAAAGATTTAGCGGGAATGTTCTGATGTGTCGGTGAGCTTTATGGAAGAGAGGTGGAATGTTTTAACGAAAATTAAATTCTAATATTATACATATTAGTAAATATTAATACATATTTATTCTAAGTAAATGCGTTTGCATGCACTCACCACTCGGAGTCACATAGTGGTCATAGCACTAAGCTGGTGATTCTGATATTTAACTTCGAATTTAGGGGTGATACTATGGAAAATTAATTTGTGCCATTATTAATATTAGTACTCTTCTATGAGCCCACAGACATACCTAAAAACGCCCTTGTTGTCCCCAGTACACCATGCTGTATGGGAGCCCCTAATCCCAAACAATGCATTCAACAGGCAATACAGCAGAGGTGGCACTTGAGCTGACAGAGGTGGCACGCAGTAACTATCTGTCTGTAATGAAAATACAGTGGTGCTGTTTGATGATGGTGCCTGGGACAAATGCAGGGCTTCAGGAAACAGACTGCCAGCTCTACGCCTGGAGTGGTATATTGTCAAAGGGTGTACCACAACACAAAACGTGCGCAAAACTTTGGGAGACAGTTATAGCACTAATTTAAACCCCTACAGAACGACAGAACCATTGCACACACACACACACACACAAACAACTCTTCCACTTTCTGTAGTGGGGTCAGATGTGCTGTTGTCTTCCTTACCTTTTTAGTACAATATATATATATATATATATATATATATATATATATATATATATATATATATATATATATATATATAATATTTGAGTAAAGTGTGTGTGTGTGTGTGTGTGTGTGTGTGTGTGTGTGTGTGTGTGTGTGTGTGTGTGTGTGTGTGTGTGTGTGTGTGTGTGTGTGTGTGTGTGTGTCTGAAAACTCTGAAACTGATCGTCCATATCCGATGGCACTCAGTGTCCACGGCCGTTAGGTTCACAGTAGGTGCCAAACGAAATCTTATCGGCGGGGATTCTCTTGGGGGCCAGTTTCAGGCTGTTTTGTATCCCCATTGGATTACAATGAGCGGTTGATCCTTGCTAAAGTTAGCATGCCTGCTGAAAACCAGCCGTTTGAGATCGAACGGAAGTGTAGACAGTTTTCATGCAATTTTCAACTTTGGTGCTCCAAAACGTTCTATTTCGACTGGTGAGTTAGGGTTGAGGTAATTCACATACATCAAATTCGCTCAGGTGCTCTAAGCAAATCACATGTATCATCGCGTCTGTCAGAGTCTTCCTGTGGGTCGACTTTGTACCAGCTTCTTCATGTGTTCTTGATGTACCCTGAGGTGCTCTGAGCTGATCACATGGCAAATATCTCCGCAAGTACATCATTTATGAACCACACAGTGCTTTGATCTTGAAAAGAAACAAATGAAGCATGTTTGTATTTTCTTACAACGCATAATTAGATTTAAAAGAAACTGTAGCGGCAGCTTTTGATTTAAGTCTCGGTAAGCATCTACGAAGTATTCCACGTCAGGATATGAGGGCGAAGCCTTCGAAGGGCCGGAAGCGCTTGTGTGTGTGTGTGTGTGTGTGTGTGTGTGTGTGTGTGTGTGTGTGTGTGTGTGTGTGTGTGTACATTATATATATATATATATATATATATATATATATATATATATATATATATATATATATATATATTTTATATATTTCAAGTTAATTTAAATTGTCTGCAAGTAACACGAAGGGTATATACAATGTGTCACCGTATTCAAAGCACTAAAGCAAAATTACTTTCACCAGACACAGCTGCTCCTAATATACAAACAACTTAGACACGGATGTTCAGTATTTATATTAACTTTTATTGTAAAGTGTTCCTGACATTGTGTTTGTTACAAGCAATAAAATTTTTAAGCTGAGTAAGGCGGGTGGTTGCAGACAGCAGGAGAACGTGTGATTCCAGTATGTGATTTATGAGTGTTCAGAGGGCGTATTCATAAAGGATTTTAACCAATTTCTACGATAAACTAGCCTCCATCCTAATCAAATATTTTCAGGAATAATGCTAGTTTGTCATATTTTTTTGTTAAATATTCCCTTTTGTTTGACTATTAAGTATTCGGAATCCGTGACGGTGAAGATAGAGGTGTAAATAAGCAATGCTATACACAGCTTTGGCTCAAGAAAGTTTTTATATATGGATCCGACCCAGGTAGTGAGTGATGGGTGGCTGTGACCCGAACATACGAGCTAACTGCATGAATTATGGGCAGGGTATATTTAGGAGAAAGATGGGGCGTTTATATTAGCGGGTAGGAATCAGGTGCACAAACACTTACTGCCTCTTTAAATATTATATCTCCACTCCTTCCCTAACCATGTCATCACACTCCTACTCAACCGCAAAATTCGAACAGTTGTTGCGAACAGAGAATAAAATAACGATCTATTAAGATTACAAAAAGTTTAACATTACGAGGACAGCAGATTTGTAGATTACAGTTTGATGATCTTGTGGTCTGAGGTTCCGGCAAGGGTGATGTCATGTGATTGCATCAGTTCAATTCAACAAGAGGCGACTGGAGGATCTGAGATCTGGTAATGGTACCTGGGACGTGGGATGGTTACCTACCCATTAATGGTTTGGACTACGGTGGTCGAAACTCGAACTCTGCACCTCGCAAAGGGTAGTATGAGAGCGGACGTTAGTAATTATTTGTTTGTTTATGTTATTATAGACTAGAACAGGATGGCATTAACCATTTCATTACTGTTACTCAAAAATATCCTTACACATAGTAAAAGATAATGCAAGATAGTTAATTGCCTCAGGTTACAGACATATACTTACTGCTTGTAAAAAGAAAAGAAAAAAAATTTTGCATTCATTATTATTATTGTTCACACTTAAGGGTTCATGAGCGGTGGTAGACAAATACTGTTCTGCTCTAAAAACTCTCAAGCACAGATGGTCTTGTGGCTTTCAGCAGTTACCTGCACCGCACGCAAAAAAACAGAAATGTAAACAAGGGTATAAATTAAATTACGTTCACCAAGATATATGTCATTTTGCAGGGGTGCACTGGGTACAGATCATCCCTAGACGTGCAGCATACTTTACTATTCACAGACACTGAACACCATTTTGGCAATCCAGTTTCGTCAATGGTTACAAATTCTAGCATTTTCCTTGTATTGAAAGCAACGTTAAATAACTGACAATTACTTTCTATCATTACTGATAACTAATTCTAGGATGATGAAAGGTTGTCCTGTAACGAGTAAAATCAAGGAGAGATAGTCAGAGCTGACCCCTTTCAACAGGGTGACATCTTTTTCATTTTAATGAGGCTTCTCCAAGGCGAATTTATTCAACTTTGGAAGGATTTGTAGCAGTGAAGGGAATAATTAAAGTTATATCTAAACTTGTCATTTCAGAAAGTCTCTCAAACAGAATAACATCGCCTGGAGGCAGCGTGAATAAACCAAAAAGAAAGTCACCAGGTTGAAGGGTCATTACATAAATTGTCAGCCCCCTTTTAGCGAACAGCAACAATTCTGCCTTCTGAATGAATATAATACTCGTATAGTTGCGCTGTTAATGATAACCTCTGTCTTTTTCTTTCGCTTTAGAACATGCATGTTAGCTAACCAAATTAGCTACACAAATTTTAGATTACTGCTCAAACCTCCAAGTGAAAGGATTGGCAATCAGCAGTATTGTTCTAGAATGCTGGATATTATAACCACTACATATCCAGATCATAACTCAATATACAGTAATATTCTCTGATATCTTTTGTGGTTCTAACAATTCACAAGGAAACTTACAGAACTCTTTTATTACGTACATCGCCCTAGCTTTAACCTGTCTCTATATTTCCCGATAATTTCTCACCCTACTGAAAAATAAACAAGACTACTCCTTTCACACCATTTCAATGTTCTCATGCAACAAACTATACTGCATTTACTTAAACTTGGCCTAAAACTGAGGTCTCTCCATCCTGAATACTGAGCTGAAACAAGAGATTAAAACTAGAATATGATGCTAGCCACGCAGTCATGCTGTGTAAAGGATGCAAAGTTACAACACTGTCTTAGTTTGCCGTTAAGTTACGTGAAATAAACTAAAATAGGACGAAAAGCCAGGCCAGGTTAAGGTAAAAAAGAGTATAGACCCTCCACAACATAACACACTTTCTCATGTAATATACTAGTCCCCTCCACAACATACCACCATTTCTTATGCAGCATATCAGTCCCTTAACAACATACACCCTTACTCATGCAATATACTGTAGTTGATTAGTTTTCATTTGAGGGAATTTGGTCATTCACACAACTTGAATACTAGATCGCGCAGGCACGAAATTAAGTCTTGACTAGCTATTAGAGGGAAGTGAGTCCATGGTTACAACTCAAAACTATCCCCCAATCTAACTACTCTTGGTCATCAAATGAGCTGAAAGGGCTGGATATCTTTGTCAGGTTAGAATATACGCACTATAGTCCCTCCCCTCTGTCCTTCGCCTCCCTCTTCTTCTTCCAGCTCAGACCTACCTGTGCTGTTTCATTATAGTTCGGTCAGATGCTAATAACTCACCGAAATAAAGCATTTATCACGAGACTCATAACAGTCCGGTTGTCATTATCATATTAACTAACTCGGGTCTGATTGCGCCTCTCTCTCTCTCTCTCTCTCTCTCTCTATCCATTCCCTACTGATTCTCTATTTCTTTCCTCCTTCTCCTTTCTTTCACCCATCCTTGTCTACGTACCATAATCCTTTTCCTCTTTCTGTTTTGTCTCCGTCTCATTGTTTTTAATAGTCTTCCCGTTTCTTTTATTTTCTCGTTTTCTTTTTCATTCCCTTGCTTAATCTGGTGCATATATTTTTTTTTTTTCACTGCTGTCTTCTCACCACTACGTGCTTAGAATTCTCTTTGACGCAGCACACTACTACTCCTACACATCCCACCCACCCCTCTCTCTCTCTCTCTCTCTCTCTCTCTCTCTCTCTCTTCATTACACTGCATACCTCTGAAATATTGCTAATTCTTTCAGCCAAGACTTCCCCAACAGGAGTCCATGAACCCCAAAGAATAAATGACTAGCTATAGAACGCTGAACATTTTTCTTGGTTTATTTAAAATGTGATTAATTTTTACCTGAAAAATAAAAATTTGTCCTCTTTTTTTTTTTTTCAGCCTGAATTTTAATGTTTTTCAGAAATCATTCCACTGAACCGACTAGACGCGGACTTTCAACAAGGGATGTGACTTAGCATTATGGCAAGTTGTAATTAAGCAGCTTATTAAATTCAAGTAATATCATCTTCCCCAGAGTTGCCGGACAAAATGATCTTGGTCCCTCTCAATCACACTTAGGTGAGTTGTGAGGCTGGTGCTAGGTCGGAAAGGTGATGTGGGAATAATGACTGCCAGGGAAATTCATTGATGTATGGATGTGATGACGGCATTTATGAATCATTTACATATGTCAGCGCGAACTTGTATCGTGCCGGAATTACACTCAGCCGGACTACTCTTTAAACCGACGGGAAGCATTTAAAGATTTTATGGGTTCCGCATAAAGACTGATAGCACTTTACACTAATTTGGTGTGTGTGTGTGTGTGTGTGTGTGTGTGTGTGTGTGTGTGTGTGTGTGTGTAATGACCAACTTCTAGCACACTTTCATTTTCCAGATCAAAATACTGCCGCAAAAAATATCAACAGATGAAAAACGACAAAATTCATACCAGCCTCAAACAAGTTAAAGGAATGCAATAAACTTAAGGATATGCAGTATCAGATGAAGCAGTGTTTATGACTCATCTCCTTCTAGCTATGTAATGTCACCCTTAGCCAAAAATAATTGTCTGGCGGTGGCATGAATTAACAGGCATCGTACAAAGAAGGTTAGTGGTGACAGCAGCAAAGAAAGCAATGTTTGGTAATGAAGTGTAATAAGAGGGAAGGACAGATGGAGAGAGAGAGAGAGAGAGAGAGAGAGAGAGAGAGAGAGAGGGGGGGGGAAGGAAAAGTAGTCAAATAAAGTTGGACACGAAGAGAAGGGGTTGAGGGAAATCAGAAAAAGGATAGAAAATGATGAATATAAATACGTGTGGACAAGAAAGGTGAAGCAGTGGAAAGTAAGAGGGACGAGCGAGCACTGGGCAAGGTAAAGAAGTTAAAGGTAGGAATGATGAGGCATGGAAGAGTAAGAGGTGAAAAGGAAGAAGCATAAGGAAAGGTGGGGAGAGGCGAAGAGAATATGCAGGCAGATGAAAAAGTGAAGAGTGCGAGGTAGGAAGGCAGAGACAAGCGAAGGCGTGGAAGGTACAGAGCGACAGATGCAAGCAGAGGGCGAGGTAAGGAGAAGCAATGTGTGTGTGTGGGGGGGGTAAGGTAATGCGATGTGTGGGAGGGGGGTGCAAGAGAGAGGTGTGTGGGACGGGGTAGAAGGGAAGCAGGAGAGATTAGTAAACAGTGTGTATGGGGTGGGAGGGTAGGCCAGTTATCTGTGTGTGTGTGTGTGTGTGTGTGTGTGTGTGTGTGTGTGTGTGTGTGTGTGTGTGTGTGTGTGTGTGTGTGTGTGTGTGTGTGTGTGTGTGTGTGTGTGTGTGTGTGGATGGATGGGTTGGGCTGGGCGAGGGTTGCTACCAGGTTGAGCATTGCCATATCAACAGAAGCTGCAACATGCCGCGAGAACCGCATTCCACACGCAAGAAAGGCGAGCCGCACGCAAGCACTCATAGTCAGAAATAACCACCCAGGCTACCTCAAGCATCCCAATTATTTTATACTTCATCAAATTAAGTCTCAAAGATCGTACTGTTTTGCTGGCACAGGGGGTCATATTCTAAGCAGCTCCGGACACTTCTTTACACGATTTTCTTAGCATTCTTTTATGTACATTAGGCTTTGTTTTTCCTTACGTTGTGTATTCTTTTTTTTCCTATCAGCGACCGAGCCTGCCTCAGAAACGGCCAAGATCACAAAAAGGTGTAATACGCAAAACAAATCGCTCACGAAGAGGTGTTACTAAGCCTCCAGTACTACATAAAACGTGGCCCCATATTCGTACCTGCACAAACATCCTTGCCTGTCGAGTACGGTATAATCAAACCAGATGATAATTAAGTTGGCAGAGTTGACTGTCTTTTTGCAGCCAATTTCCCGTGGCTCACTGGTGGACCAACACGACATTACGGCTCTCCATCCTTTCCATACCACTTCTTCGTGAGTAACATCGTATTCTAGTGTTAATCTTTTGTTACAGCTCGGACTTCAAAACAGAGATGGTAAATTTAGGCCTAGGTAGAGTAGGCAGAAAATACAAGTCTACCTGGGCCTGCCAACAGGGATATGGACCTCAATGCAAGCTCAAAAAAAGGTGAGGATGTGTGTGTGTGTGTGTGTGTGTGTGTGTGTGTGTGTGTGTGTGTGTGTGTGTGTGTGTGTGTGTGTGTACCAGAGGAGTACAGGAGTAATCACTGCTATGAACTCCAGCAGGGGCATCGTGCTGAGTCTAAGAACAGTACTCTAAGCGGCATTTGTGGTTTTGTAGACCCTCTTCTTTGGTTATTTATTTTCCACATTATACCTTAACACTCTTTCGTACAATATATCGCTTTACTATTGACGCAGTTTGTATCAATAACGTGCAAGAAGACGTTGAGGTGTAGTGTGTAAAACAAATCGCTATGAAAGAAGTGCTACGAATACTGTGCCACCTATAATACGGCCCTTAGTTGGGTTACTCACGCCAAAGTACAATGAATGCGCTATTGTCTTGATTCATATAAATGCACTATTGTCTTGATTCATATAAACACTTGTGCGTATCAGGTTGGTTATTTAACTCCTTTACGAGTGTAATCTTTTCTATATGATTCTTATTGCCACCAACCATTTTTTTTCCCCCTTTTCAGAGAGACCTTTCAAACTGCAGGGGTTAAATATAGCCTTCATTAACTCCTTTAGTGCCAGAAATGCTTGCTAGCTAGAGTGACAAGAACAAAACAGAAGCCACCTTATTCAATGGCTTAAAGTCAACTTTTTTTTTTCTTTTTTAAATAAATAACAGAACGGAGGAAGGAAAAACAAATGGGTAAAAAAAAATAATCCATACACCAGATTACTGGTGTCCTCTGTTCATAAAATATCTGTAACAGTTAGACTTGAACAGCTGTGGGTTGAAATTTGGAGGAAAACAACTCTGGGGAAGCGAGTTCCAGAGAGAAGCAGTTCGGGGAATGAAAGAATTCTGATAGGCAGAAGTTCTGCAATATGGTTGAGTGACATTCCAGTCATGAGCGCTACCAGATGCCCGTGTAGCACGAGGGAAGGCATGGAGAGGTGGCACTATGGACGCAACTTCGTCTGAGCATTTGCCAAAAAAATATCTGTAAAATAATGCAAGGGAGGCAACATTCCTTCTTACTTGCAGGGGAGGTAGTTTATATGTAATGGCAGGGTTGTTAATGATTCTAACAGCTTTATTCTGAATTTTGTCTACTTGTCTTAATGCAACCTCTCCACAACCATTCCACAAGGGTGAGCAATATTCAAGCTGAGAGCGCACATGACTCTTATAAATTATAGCTAACTGCTCATCGGCGAAGAAGTTACGGACTCTGTACAATAATCCAAGTTTCTTTGAGGCGGTTTTAGCAAGTGATCTGACATGAGAGGTCCAGCTGAGGGCACTGTTAAGTGAGACACCAAGAATTTCAATACTTTTGGAGATGGGAATATTAGTAGCACTGAAGGTAATGTACGAATCTGGCAATATCTGTCTATTAGTAAACTGTATATATTTAGTTTTACTAGCATTAAAAGAGACAAGGTTGTTTTGTCCCCATTTACTGATTGTAGATAGATCTTGATTTATGGAGATGGCTGTACTGAGTTGAGAGGTAGAGATATTAGACTTTGTGAATGGATGTCTGAGTGTGAATGAACTATGTAGTGTTGAGTCATCTGCATATGAGTGAATGGGATTGTGAGTGACTGATAAGAGATCATTAATATGAACCAGAAATAGGGTTGGCGCCAGAACTGATCCCTGCGGCACGCCGGCGTTAATTGAGTGGAAATTCGAATATACATCATCTACTTTTACTCTTATTTTCCTGTCACTAAGATAAGAAGAAATCAAAGGAACAAAAGACGCACAGTAATGCCGGTGGAATCTTTATGGAGGTCAATTCACTGGTATTGCCATGGAACTCTGGCCACCACATATTAAACCATCATTAACACCTTCAGTAAGATGTCTTTTGCAGTGTATTTTTGCTGCTTCCAAATTATTATCTTCATGTTAGGAGAGCCAGCTGATACTGAAGGAGTTAATATGAAGTCAGTACCTATCCCTTTCATTCCGAAAAGCCTGTCTTAAGGTAAATAAAATCGTCCGATGATACTGAGAATATATTTTTAAAAGACGTCCCTGGATTGAAAAGGTTAACGTTTATAGCACCTTTCGTGGTTACCATTATACTGAGACTGACATATCATGAAGGGAACTTGTTACTGGTAAATGTTTTCAGGCCTTCGAAACTGTAACCCTAACTGCTGGCAAGTGTTATCATCACGGACAGCTGAAACTACAAAATAACTGGCAGGCATACCTAAGGACAGAAGTTCCAGAGTCTACCTTTATTTACTAAACCTATATTTTTTTACTAAAATGATTCTTTACATAATTAGCTATTGTGGCTGAGAATAAGTTCAGTCTTCGGAAGTGATGCGTGACTAAAGCTGCCTCAGGAGCCACACTCGTTACGAATGGTGGTGGAAAGTAATTACTTACTGATGCTAAGTTAATTTCAAATGTAATGCTTACAGAACATAAACTGCCATAAATTAGCGTTAGTAACATGCCATTCGTAAAAACTGCAGATGAAGCAATAGGGACAGAGTGCAAAGAAACAAGGAGTAATAATAAAGAGCCAAGGGGCATGTGAGGAGCCGGAGAAACTGAGGGAGGATGAGGAGGCGTGGCTGAGGAGTTATGCATATGTGGTGTTGAGAGGCGTAACGCGGTGGCCTCAGAGCCGCTCACACAATTACCTGACTCTCTTAATTGGCAGAGGAGCAGACCAACACCTGGGCTGGGAAGGGTTGATGAGAAAGACGGGGTAGGGGAAGGGGAGTTATTAACTCTCATAGTAAGAAAAACTCAAGAATTCTATGTCAGTCAACGACAGGCAATTTTATTTGGCTAAGAGTGAATCATCCCTTTGATAATTAATAATAACAGGAACCAGCATCTTCAACACCTTTTCACCCTTACTTAGTACTTCACTTATGTTCATGAACAATAACCACATCATTTTCACAATAAATAGTCACCTTATTTTACTCTGCATTCCACGCATCTATCTAATCCCATACACGGGATTCACATATCCTCGTAATTAGTGACTGAAAAAGTGGCTACTCTGGTTTGTCTCCAAAAACAATCTCGTATAACGGAATATTATGGTTTCGTGTTTCTATGATTTCTTTATTCACCCATTCACGTATTAGCTTCGTCTGTCCGCCAGACAGACATACTATTTCGTCACCTTCCTTCCTTCCCGCTGCAATGAACACTACCTTAGTAGGACTGTTCTAATCTCTGTTTACGCACAATATACAGTCTACGTATATGTGACTCCCTCCCGATATGAAGCTTACAGAAATGTCCCTTTTTCCCCAGTTTGCCTACTTATGAACATCGTGGAAGAAAGCAGGTGGGGAATGAGGACGGTATAAGTGGTTAAAGACAGACCTGAGTAAAGTTAAAAGCTAGAATGGTAGGGGTTAGGAACTGAGGAAACACTATAACCGATGGGAAGCTGAACGGGTGATAGCACTGAATTACTGTAGTGGAAAATTATCACGAGATGAATATGTTTGATGGGTGACTGACTGAAACTGAATGACAGGGGACACAGAATGAAGAGCAGGGGACTGGGAATTATGGGAGGGATCGCAGAGCTAAGACTGGCAAGTCGAAACAGGAAATTGGGATTTATTAAGTAAAAGGCTAGATGTGCAGTGGTGGGCAAGCAAGGGCAATATTCACCAAAGTAATATATTCAAAACTATCTATGTTTCATCCAGTAAGTCCTTTTTTCACCCATGAAGAACTTTGAGGCCCAGAGCTAGACGAATCAGTCCTGACATTTAAGCCAATGATGAGCCGGTGACTAGACTCGCTCGGCCATGAATGTCACTATGTGAGCAATGAACCCCAACACCCTTTGATGGCAACCTTTACTGGCCCCATCCGGTTGGAACGCCTTAACCGATTAAACCACCACGCGTCCGTATAGTTTATACAGTTAGCACCCAGCGTAATGAATTGTTTCCTGGATTACCCAAAGCTATTCGGTTTGTCACACAGTAAAGTGTCATTTGAATGTTGCGCAACATCAAGTGAGTAGATGGTGGGAGCCCAACCTACATTCAATATCCAAAACACAGCTAACTAATGCTCAATGTCAGTAAACAACTGCAATGAAAATGTTACTTCAGTTAATGAAGTAGTTCTGCTGTATTATTAACCTGGCCTTCAAATGTCCAACAGAGATATATATATAGTGATTAATAAAATTCCCTCCTGTGTTTGTCCGAATGCCCATATGCACTTCTGTTTGTATAATTAACACATCTACTAAGCTTGTAAGTCAGTGATGTATTCACTGTGGGTAAGTACAACACTGTTATAATCTGATATTTAATTATATTACAGGTGTCGTAGGGAAGAGATATGTATTATTTAGTTCATTCTCTATACTGTAGGTGTGGTATTCCTACAAAAGATGATATATATATATATATATATATATATATATATATATATATATATATATTTTTTTTTTTGGCGAGCACACATGTCAGTATTGACTTAAGTACTCTGACCTCTCTAAGTGACTTCAGTGTTTTTGCAACTATGACCTCAAACATCATCACCACATAAAATGGTACGCCTCTTTAATTTAAGCTTACCCCGTATTAATTTTACGATACATGTTTCTGCCCCTTTTTTTTTTTTTTTTTTTTTTTTTTTTAGTTAAGCAGCATACTTGTCCGTTTGCTTGTGCCCTTTCTATCTGCATTTAAGTCCTATCCAGACTCCCGTTTGCCTGCTTCCCTATTCACTCTACCTTTCCCCATTCATCTGTCATCACATCCCTAGTTTCTTTCTAAAGCACCTGTTCCCTGTCTTTTCTCCACATTTCATACTAGTCCCTTCACTTTCAACAAACTCCACCTGTTTAGTCTTATATATTACCAACATCTCAAAGCAATATTCCATCCTCCCCAGTATTTCTTTAGCCTCTTCTCTTAATTCTGCCACTATCATTATCATCATCATCATCATCATCATCATTGTCGTCGTCGTCTGTATCATTCTGATCTCTCCTACTTTTTCCCTCCTCTGCCACATATTATTTTGTACTCCTTGCAGCGTGCTTCCACACGCCTCCGTCTGTTTCATTCATCTTTTTTCTTACTTTTCGCTCTCTGTATATAGCTACCTTTCTAAATGAGCTCGCCACAACCATCTCTTTTCATTCTCTCTCTCTCTCTCTCTCTCTGTCTCTCTCTCTCTCTCTGTCTGTCTGTCTGTCTCTCTCTCTCTCTCTCTCTCTCAGTAATCTTCCCTTCCAAACCTCTCCTCTTCACCACCATGCATCAGATCACCCTGGCTCCCTTCCCACCACCAATCTGTTGTCCACTGTCTCATCAGCTCAGCACAATGGCCCATCACAACTCCCCTCTCGCCTCCTGAAGCAATCAACAGCTGCACAGACGCCCCCTAAATTTTCAAAACATGTCGAGTTTATTTTTCTGAGGAAGAGGGAGTTGGAGCGAGCCTAAGAGAGAGATGAATTAAATACAACTACAATGAACGATTAACTCTCATTTCCGTCGCATTTCAGATTAACTCCCAGGGGTTGTGCAGGTATTTATTAAGCTTAAGGAAATCGGTTGTTTTGTCACAATGAAGTAAATAATGTACTTTTTCGGGCTGAAGGGGTTAAAATAAAATCTGCTAGGAAAGCTGTACTTGTTCATATATCACTGAGAGTCCCGGATGCCTCAGTGAAGCGACTCATGGGCGTCCCTCCCACAGTACATCACACCAAAAGAAATACTCCCTCGTCTTTACCCACACACCTTGCCTTTTTCAACCGCACCGGGAATATTGCGAGTCATTCCTGGAGCCGAATTCACAAACTTCAGGAGCCTAAGCTGTGTAACTGATTGTTGGTAGTTGTTGGCTCATACTTATATATTCAGTCATACATTTGCCAAACTAGAGTAGGGAGCAGCGTAAAAACTATGACCCAACGGTTTGTAATTATAACTAACTACAGTATATGAACACTTGTTTCACGTAAGAATCGGTTAAGACCCTCGTTGAATAAGATCTCTGATGCCATACTTATAAACTCTCCTCAGCCTACGTTGCACATAAATTGCTTATGTTTATCATTTTCTTTGCTCATACAGCTATCAAACACTTCACATTTAAATTGGACTGAATATTAAAGCGAAAAAAAAGTAAAACGAGGCCAAATTTTAAGGAGACTTGGTTATCCTACAAAACCAGCTAGGACCCTTTACAAACACAACCCTCAGAGCCGAAAAGCCGAGGATGGCGGAGGGCGCCTTGAGTAATGAGACTAATACCGCGGGCGAGGTGGCGGCGTGGCTAAACTCAATTATGCAAAACACTCAAGAGGTGACGGCCTGGACCCCACCTCTACCCCGATAATAATAATGTTAAAAATGAAGCTGGCCATTCTATAAGCTGCACGTCACGGTAGATCGAGGGGGAAATAATTGTTAGGGTTGTTTCTACGTTCATTATTTCTTAATTTTCTTCCTCTGGGAACGAAAGTGAAAAAGTCATGTTACTCCTCTTCCACGCGACTGAAAATGCAAAGTCAAAATGCTGTACCAAAGTCTTTATAAACAAAATACTAATAATGTCAAGCAGGCATCATGCACATAGTTTCTGTCCAAGTAGTTATCGAGTACATTCTTCTAATATTAATAGTTAAGATATACGGATATATTAAAGTGCAATGTAGAAAGCAACAATATATGTAATGAGTGGGAGATTTCTTAACTCAGTCACTACGATGACGCTGTTAATCTTATTCCATGTTATTCTACTGTATATTTAGTCCTTTCTAAATAAAAACAATCTCCAGTAACCCCTTCACGATTCACTTCCTACCCCCAGATGACCATAATCACATTAGAAGGGATATCTCGTGGTGAAGGGGTGAAGTATAAAAGCAATGGACAATGGCACTAGTGAAACATGAACATACTGAATACAGTGTTGAATAAAAATATCAAAAAAGCAAATAGGCAGCCCACAGATGAAATATTAGGATGCGGCAGCCAAAGTACAGTAACTAAGGAATGGTGAAATCTGTAAGCATCCCGAAAAAAAAAAAAAAAAATGTAAATTCTACAGCCAACAGCGACGAAAGGGATAATCCGTGTGAGTTTTGTCTTAATGTCAACACGTGCAGACTGTGGTTTTAGTGACGTGGTTTAGCATACAGAACAAAAACGATAAAATTAGCAGCAGGTGACCGGGGTTTCAAATTCAGGAAAACTGATCTGTAAAATATGTTTGTAACAAGCCGAAATTGGTGAAAGTACTCAAGAAAGCATTCATGGTCGTTGCCACGGTTAGAAATAAAGAAGATTAGCATAGTTTTTGTTACAAAGAAATTTGCATTTATATACCATATCCCTACTAGTGTTCGGGAACCATTTTAACCTCTCATATTAGGTCTCCCATCTTGTGCATCTGCTCAGTTTCTTTCTTTCTTATTATCTTTCTCTCTGTCTTGCTTTCTTCCAAACATTTTTTCAGTTCAGTGCCATTCCCTTATTTCTGAACCAATTAGCTTCAAACTTGGTACAACTCTTCCTTGGGTAGATAGCCCCAAACTGCGTTGTCATTTTTTTGGATTTAGGCTTTTTAAACGATTTTATTGGATTAAAGATCAAACTAGACAAACACAAAAATCTTTGGGTCCTATGCCCTTCTATGTTCATTAATCATCATGACAACTGGTACAGAAGTATGTCATTGTACTGCAGCTGTGTGTAAACCATCCTGGATTCTCCTAGGATGGTCGGAATCTTTAATTAATCTTCTTTTCTAATACTTCTCTCTCTCTCTCTCTCTCTCTCTCTCTCTCTCATTTTTTCCGACTCTCTGGGCATTGATATTACAGGTCGTTCCCTAAGATCCAGCAGTCCTAAGCGCCACATATTTTCCTACACCACAGTCGTCCTTTCCTCTCAGTTTCCTTGTCTTTTTCCACCAACTGTTTCCCAGAATTAACCTTTAGCTTCATGGATCCTTTAATTCGATGACTGAATAGCGCCAGATTATTTCATTCACTTTATAATATCCTCGTGGCAAAGAGACTGTTGTTCTTCTTTATTCTTCCTCATCTTCGATTGCTATTTCATATTTTTTCCATCTTTTTTAGTTTCTTCCTTCCATCTCCTGTACATTATGTTCCTTCTGCTTCCTCTCACTCTTCCTCTTCCTTCACTTTGTTTCTGTTGTCTCTTCTCTCGTTCACCATTCTTAACATTTCCCCTCACTCATTTCATATTTCTTTACCCTTCCTCCCCCCTTTCGTTGCCCGTCCACTCTACAGCCAAGCTCATGAGCCATCAGAACACTCGATAAAATTCATACCTCATCAACGTGCGTGCGTCGTGTTGATGGCCTGTACAACACGAAATTATTATTATTATTATTATTATTATTATTATTATTATTATTATCAATGAGTTTGGGAGAGTGTGTAAGAAACGGAATCTAAAGGTGAATGTAGGGAAGAGTAAAGTTATGGTCTTCGAGAGAAGTGAAGTCAGTTAATGTACAGTGAGGCTGAATGAGGAGGAAATGGAAAGTGTGAGTACGTTTAAGTACTTGGGTAGTGTGATGAGTAAGGATGGAGGTTTGGAGGGTGAAGTGCTTGAAAGGGTACAGCAAGGAAGAGAGGTTGCTGGTTCCTTTAAAGCAGTGATAAGAAGCAGGGAAGTGAGCATGGATGTGAAAAAATTACTACATGACAGTATTGTGATACCAACTCTAACGTATGGAAATGAAGCTTGGACGCTGTTGGAGGGACACAAGTCAAGAGTGAGAGCAGTGGAAATGAGTTATTTGAGAGGAGCATGTGGAGTCACATGGAGAGACAGGCTGACGAATGAGGATGTGAAGGAGAGTTGTGGTGTGGATGTGGATGTGATAGGAAGCGTTAGGAGAAACACACTGAGGTGGTTTGGCCATGTGGAGAGAATGGAGAGTGAGAGACTGACGAGAAGAGTGTATGTGAGTGAGGTGGAGGGGGAGGCCAAGGATGAGATGGAGGGATGGAGTGGGGAGGTATATGAGAGAGGGGGGTGTGAGCTGGGAGCAGGACAGTGAAATGGCGGGGGAGAGGGCGACGTGGAGGCGATTTGTTTGTGGCCACCCGGCATGGGATTAAGGCGTCTGGCAACAGATAGGTAGACTATTATTATTTTTTAGGGATCGTACTGAAAGGATAAATGATGGCTGTTGCTAACCCATTCGCTATGAGACGTTTTTCTAAAACTGAATACAATCATCTGGTAGTAGCATCGACGTTGGGGTGGCTCGATCGGTAGCGCACTCGTCTGGCGACTGGTTTGCCCTAAGGCGGAAACAAAATGGGTGATAGTAGTATGCCCTTTCCTCGCTTTTGTTCATGCTGATGGTATATACAGAAAATATAACATCATAATACATTCATCATTTCCTACAGACACTTCTCCGTTCATGCTTCTCCAGCATGAGAAAGGATTAATTCTGGCCATCACTCTCCTTCCAAGGAGCAGGTTCGGTCTTACACTGCACTTAATATGGACTGATATTAACACAAACATTGATACAGGTGACAGCATGACTGACATATGGCGTTATCGTGGTAGCAGTAACTCCAAGCATACCAGGTTCCCACAAGTACAGCAGATAGTCCCAGGTTCAGTAAATAAATACAAAACATTTAAAGCAAACACTGTAAACAGCAAATAATAACAAGCACTGCGTGGTGCCACAAGTACTATAGGTGATCACATGTAAAATGCCAACACCCTCAGCAAGTTACTACACGTACAGTAAGGTGCCACAAGGACTGTACAAAATGACAAACACTGCAGACAGCCACAAGAACAATATGTAACCGCAAGTCTGTCCCGCAGCCACAAACACACCTGGTCGTCCCACTGGTGCAACTGGCAACCACAAGCACAGCAGGTAATTACAAGTACTTCAGGTGTGGTGTGGTGTGGTGTGGTGTGGTGTGGTGTGGTGTGGTGACTGAGCGGTGGGATAATGATCTAGGTGACTTTGGATTGAGACCTACAGTGACAGCTAGGAATGGTGTGAATCTGAGATTTGTTTATTTCCTTAATTATGTTTTCCACCTTTCATATAAACACTTACCCCTCCTAAGGCCTGTGAGCTGGTCATCCAATGTGATGTCTTTCCTTCTTTCAGTACAGGCAGCATACTCGCAGACACGTAATGCGTGACGGGGCGCAATCTTTAATGAAATCATTCTCCCTCGAAGTCAACTGCTGTACATTGGTGACTGACTTCCAACCTACAATTAAGAATCGACAGCTTAGAAATTAATAAAAACAAAATACATACGCACATGGGTAAATTAATAAAAACAAAATACATACGCACATGTGTCTAAAACTACATGATTTGAATGTCATTATCACAAGCAATTAAAGTCACTACTGTCACGAATCAATTCGCGACATTTCCTTTTTGTGAGAAGCCACGAACTATTAGTGGAAAACTCACTGTGTATCGCTCAGTTAACCGTTTCTCTCTCCATTTCGGGGTATACTTTTCAAATCATTCGTCACCGTTTTCAGGGGTGACCGATTTGATGCACGTCACTAAGTGCGCTACTGAGCGATACTATTGTTTCTTTATCGTTCACCTCTGCTTGCCTAAACCGTTAGCCACGCCTTCTGGTAGCTTGTGCGTCCTGCCTGTACATTATTTGAATTCAGTTTAGTGTTTGCTGTGACGGAGACAGGACCTGTGCTCCAAGAAGTGTGAGAGGTAGCTAGCACCCAAGCTCCACTGAGACAGTTAATCCAGTCCTCCCACCCCTCGGGTGATACACAGCATTCATCGACTGGTATTTCCTTTTTGTATAATCCTAGGTTTAAGAGTTTAGTTAAGGTGTTTTTTTTCCTAGGCGTAAGTATTTAGCTATTGTGAGAGTGAGTGAGTGCGTCTCATTTAATTGATTTGAATTGTAACGTTAAATTTATTTTTTGTGATTAATAAATTTAACTTCCTTTCTTGAGCTTAATGTAAGTAAACTCTTGTTTCATTTCTCCATAATTAAGCTTATTTCCCATATAGCTTGCATAAACGTTTGCTTTCATAACTGGTACTTAGACCAGTCTTGTTGTATTAACTTAAAATCCGTTGTGCCAGGAGTTAATGCATCAGCAAGAACCTGATGTTGTTATTATTAGTATTAGTTATTTATTGTCAGGGGTGATGTAACTTTCTCCAGAGGCTAACAGTACAGTAATTCAGCAATTGTGAGTAATTAGTCTCTGCTGAGTCAGTTGAGAAAGTTTATAAATTCTCGTTCTCAGAGAATCGTGCTAAGCCAGCGTAAAGTAATCGTTGCTTGATGTAGCAAGACAATCATTGTCTCTGCTCTTCAATATTATTGAATATTATTATCAATTTAAATAATATTTAAGCATTTATATCAAAATTACCGTGATATTTTAAAAACCCCGTGACAATTGGCGACCTCATTCCAGGATATTAACTCCTAGCTCTAAAGCTATTCAAAAGATAGTGCTCACTCATTCATATTTAGGTATTTATCATTAAAGTTTATAGGCACAAGCTTACTGGTGTTTACCCTTAATTTAGCAAGTGAATTTTGCTTTATTAATCAATAGAATACTTAACTCTAGTTTATTTTTGGTAACGCCAGACAATTTTATTCGCTTCTGGGAAGTCGCCGTACCATTGTGTTTATTATTGAGTCTTCCCAGTCATTTACATTTTTGATTTATTCTTTGCCAGTTAACTGGATAAGACTGGTCACCACTAGCTTGTGTCTGTATTCTTTACTTTTGTTTATTAGTATTCGTCGCTAAGCAGTCAGTACTCAATTTCGGTTTGCTTAATAAATTAGCGAAATGGTTACTACTGTATTTTTACAGGAAGCCAAAGAAATGGGTCTTTCGGACCCAACCGAAATTAAAGAGTATATACTCTCACGGCATAATCAGGAGCAGCAGCGCGAGAATGATGCCCGTGAAGAGCGTAAGATTCAGCGCGAATACGAGCGAGAACAGCGCGAACAACGTGAAAGAGAGCGTGCATATGAACAAGAGCAGCGTGAGAAAGAGCGCGAATACGAGCGAGAACAGCGCGAATACGAGCGAGAACAGCGCGAACACGAGCGAGAACAGCGCGAATACGAGCGTGAACAACGCGAGCGAGAACGAGAGCACGAACGTGCCGAACGTGAGGCACGTGAAAAACACGAATATGAAATGATGAAGCTCAAGCGAGATTCCTTGGCTTCAGATACATCTGGTGCAGTTGGTCCAAGCTCCACGAGCGTTCTTCCTGCACATGTCCTGGCGACCCCACGCATCAAGCTTCCTTCATACAAGGAAAGCGAGCGAATCGAGCCGTACATAGCTCGTTTTGAGGACATGGCAGACATGTATCAACTGGATGAGGCAGCTAAGCGGATCCAATTTCTTAGTTTATTTGAGGGCCCTGCCCTCGATATTCTCCACAGAATTCGTGGAGACAATCTCACATATGAGATGATGAAAGCTGCACTCATTAAGGCGTATGGTCTCACAGTAGACGACGCCAAAGTTCAGTTCATGCGAGCTCGTCTCCAAGACAAGGAGACAGCTGTTCAGTTCTTTGATCGTCTCACAGCTTACTTAAATGAGTGGATGGAGAAAGATGAAACTCCTTCCACGCGTGAGGGGATAATTGACCTTATGCTGCGTACACAGCTAGAGAGGTCGTGGCCTGCTGAGCTCATAGCACAGCTTAAGATCTGCCAGGTGAAAGATGCCAGCCAAATGGCAGAGAAGGCTGACGCATTCTTTACTGCATACGGGTATCAAGCTCGTAAGCAAAACACCTGGAGCAGAAAAGATACTGCCAAGTCTGGGAAGCCGTCTCAGACTGAATCCCAGCACCAAGGCCGTTCTCAGAGTAATGGTCAAGGTCCAAAACCACAGAAGGACCAGGGGCAAAATACACAGCAGCCTGCTTGGAAGCGGTACAACAAGCACCCCAACCAGCAGCAGTTCCCCAAGCAGCAGCAGCAGCAATACAAGGACAAGCCACGTAACCCTCAGTCAGGTCAATTAGTGTATCGGAGGCAGGAGGCAAATGCAGCCTTCATTCCACAAGTACCCGGTGGTGTCATCTCTACCAGTACAGGTACTTCCCAACAGTTCGCAAGTCCCCCTCCGACCATGAACTCTCCTCAGACACCTAGTTCCCAGGGCGCCACGTTTGCTGCATCGGTTGTTCCGCAGTCTCATTAATGACTGGCTGCTACCTCCTCAGACCCTTCCACCAACAACACTGCCTTTCTTGTTCAGCCAGGGTCTGTAGGAGGTGTTTCTGTAAATGTCCTGAGGGACAATGGTTCCTCAGGCTGCTCTGTTAAGCAGAGTTTAGTTCGGCCTGATGAGTATACAGGTCAACAGATCCAGGTTAGACTTATTGATGGATCAGTGAGATTGTTTCCTGAGGCACGTATCCAGGTGGCATCTCCATTTTATACTAGTACGACACTTGCAGTTGTCATGCCAGAACCCCTATTTGACCTCATATTAGGCAACATCGCTGGGATCAAAAATAGTTGTGCCGTAGATGTTGCTACTCAGACTTCGGCTGCTGCGATAACACGAGCCATGGCCAAGGCTCCAAATCGCGTCACTCCGTTGACCGTCGCAACGCCGCAAGATCTGATTCGTAGTCAAGATGTTGTCCAAGAGCAACAGACTGACTCGACACTTGCCTCAGTGCGCAAGAAGCTGGAGGGTAATGTGATCAAGTATTCACGGGGAGGTCAAGCCAGGTTCCTTCGTAAGCGAGGACGGCTGTACCGTGAGTCACAGACACCCAGGGTGAGGTTTGACTGCAGTTTGTCGTTCCTGCAAAGTATCGCCGAGCAGTGTTTGAATTAGGTCACTGTTCAGCGATGGGAGGTCACATGGGTCAAAAGAAGACCTCTGACCGCATCCATGCTGACTTTTTCTGGCCAGGAATGGGACGGGAAATAACGAGGCTCGTACGTTCCTGTGATGTGTGTCAGCGTACCACTGACCGGGGACGTGTCCGTCCTGCGCCATTGAAGCCAATGCCCATAATCTCTGAACCGTTCGAGAGAGTAGCAGTTGACATAGTTGGGCCAATCTCTCCTAGGGCTAGTGATGGATCAAAGTATATCCTCACTATAGTTGATTTCAGCACACGGTGGCCTGAAGCCGTGGCCCTTAAGAATATAGAGGCCGTCACTGTTGCTGAGGCATTAATTGAAGTGTTCTGTCGTGTAGGTATCCCTAAGGAGGTCTTGAGCGACCGGGGTTCGCAGTTCACTTCGGCAATGATGAACGAAACGTTCAGGTTGCTGTCCATCCGAGGCTTACGAACTACGCCGTATCATCCCATGTGTAACGGGTTGTGTGAGAGGTTCAATGGAACTCTCAAGATGATGTTGAGGCGCATGACCGCCGAACAGCCAAAGGAATGGCCGCGGTTCATTGCTCCTCTTCTATTTGCTTATCGAGAAGCCCCACAGCATTCATTGAAATTCTCACCCTTTGAACTGGTGTATGGGAGGTCGGTCCGGGGCCCACTTCAAGTCCTTCGTGAGTTATGGGACGATGAAGAACCCGACCCTGAAGTCAAGACCACCTACACCTACGTCCTTGATTTGGCTGACCGCCTCCAGTCGACGTGCGAGTTAGCTAAGGAAGAACTGATCAAGGCGCGTGAAGTTCAAAAGGCTTATTATGATAAGAAGGCAAAGCTTCGGAAGTTTAGTCCAGGCGATAAATGCTTGGTATTACTCCCCACTGCCCAGAACAAGTTGTTGGCGCAGTGGAAGGGTCCATTCGATGTAGTAGAGCGCATTTCAGACCTCAACTACATAATACAGATGGGGAATCTTCGTAAAAGGTTCCACATTAACATGTTGAAGGCTTATCATGAGTCAGACCCCGAGGAGACTGGCCTACGAGTAGCTGATGATAGTGACCAGCCACTGGAAGAAACCGCAGCTGCGGTGATCCCAGCTGATGACCATGATGATGAACCCTTAACCGCTCAGTCCCATCAGGAAGAGACTGTCGGAGATGTTTTACTTAACCCTGACTTAGCAGTAGGGGACCAGAATGCCTTATGGTCACTGCTCTGTCAGTATGCTGATGTCTTCTCAGACCAACCTAGACTTGCAAAGGTTGCGTGTCATAAAATTGAGTTGACCAGCAATGCTCCTATAAAGGTTAAGCCATATCTGATTCCCATGCGACTACAGGGTGCAGTAGATAAGGAAATTGCTGACATGGAGACTGCAGGCATTATCGAAAAGTCCTCATCTCCTTACTGTAGTCCGATGGTAGTAGTCCGCAAGAAAGATGGTGGAGTCAGGATTTGTGGCGACTATAGAAGGCTCAATGCAATCACCAAAGTGGATGCTGAGCCAATGGGTGACCATATTGCCATCTTCTCCAAGCTGGCAGGGTCACGATATTTCACGAAGCTCGACCTAGCGAAGGGATTCTTCCAGATTCCCCTTCATCCTGAGAGTCGTCAGTTCACTGCCTTTGCTACTCCTAGGGGGTTGTACCAGTATAAAGTCCTCCCATTTGGACTTACCAATTCCCCAGCAGTATTCAATCGTGCCATGAAACAAGTGCTCCATGGTATTGTAGGAGTAGAGATGTTCGTTGACGATGTCCTCGTTCATTCCGCCACATTGGAGGAGCACCTCAGACTCTTGGAAATTGTCTTCAGTAGACTCCAGAGTTTCAACATGACTGTGAAGCCTAGCAAATGCAAGATTGCTCACAGTGAGGTGGAGTTCCTCGGTCATATTGTTGGCAACAATCACTGCAGGTGTCAGGGTGACAAGATCAGGAAGGTTAAAGAAGCCCCGAGACCCGTGACCAAGAAACAGGTTAGGGCATTTCTTGGTCTAGTGGGGTATTATAGGAGTTTTATCCCCAACTTTGCTCTCATTGCCCAACCGTTGTACGAAGTGCTACGGAAATATGCTCCAAACACCATTGAATGGGGAGAAGCGCAAGAGAGATCTTTTGCCACCCTCAAGAATATGTTGTGCAAGGAGCCTATCTTGCAGTTGCCTGATTCCAGCAAACCTTTCATACTGCGCACTGATGCTTCACAAGATGGAGTAGGTGCCGTATTGATGCAGGAATCGGAAGGTGGAATCTTCCCAGTGGCATACCACAGCCGTAGGCTAAAACCCGCCGAGAGGAATTATAGTACTGTTGAGAAGGAACTCTTGGCTGTGGTTGATGGTGTTAAAAAATATTATTATTATTTATTTGGGGCATCATTTGTTCTGGAAACTGACCATATGCCACTCACTAGTCTTAGCACGACCAAGACGGCTAATGCAAGATTGACACGCTGGACACTGTATCTACAGCAGTTTAACCTTGTTGTGAGATACATCAAGGGAAGTGATAACGTAGGTGCAGACTTGATGTCTCGCCTACTAACTGCTGACTAACATGGGCAGTTGTTGTATGCTGGGTTCCGTGATAGGCATCCTCAGAGATTTGAGTAATCCAAGGGCTAGCCTGGTTCCCAGTCAAAAGTGTAGACCTGACGTCTCACTTGTTGGCCCCACAGGACACAGTATGTCCAGGGCCTGTACATACACGTGTACTGTAGGTTAAGGGGGAAGAGAGAACTCCGCAGAGGTGACTTGAGGCTATGGAAGACCCAAGTTTGCACAAGGATTCTCAGCTCCCCGATACTAATATAAGTATTGTAGGTTAAGGGGGAAGTTCGAGAGAGAACTCCGCAGAGGCGACTTGAGGCTATGGAAGACCCAAGTTTGCACAAGGATTCTCAGCTTTCCGGTACTAATAGAAGTACTGTAGGTTAAGGGGGAAGTTCAAGAGAGAACTCCGCAGAGGCGACTTGAGGCTATGGAAGACCCAAGTTTGCACAAGGATTCTCAGCTTCCCGATACTAATATAAGTATTGTAGGTTAAGGGGGAAGTTCGAGAGAGAACTCCGCAGAGGTGACTTGAGGCTATGGAAGACCCAAGTTTGCACAAGGATTCTCAGCTTCCCGGTACTAATATAAGTATTGTATTGTAGGTTAAGGGGGAAGTTCGAGAGAGAACTCCGCAGAGGCGACTTGAGGCTATGGAAGACCCAAGTTTGCACAAGGATTCTCAGCTCCCGATACTAATATAAGTACTGTAGGTTAAGGGGGAAGTGAGAACTCTGCAGAGGCGACTTGAGGCTATGGAAGACCCAAGTTTGCACAAGGTTTCTCAGCTCTCCGATATTAATATAAGTACTGTAGGTTGAGGCACAGGTTGAGGACCCGTGTGCAGTTCGAGGCTATGGAAGACCCGAGTTTGCACAGGGATTCTCAACTTGCTGACCATAATCGTGTGCTAAAATTAATGGCGACCTCGAGTGTACTTTTCATAGCATGTACTGACTGCTAGCCAGAGAGAGTAATTGTAACATAATAAGAATTTTGTCTCATTGACACTTTTGATGCTCCACCTTAATTGGTTTTGCAGGTTCAGCAATGGGTGTAGCAGTTTTGCTGTGCGGACCAGCTGATCATCTGCCGCACGCTGCTGCCTCTTCTCCTCTGCCTTCGTCGCCATATTATTTACTGTGTCATTTTACACGTAGGTACAGTTACACTACAACTGTCACACCTACACCGTGTATTACATACACCACGCTACACAACAATTAGTTGTCAGTGTAAATGTAGCGAATTTTCGCTCAGTTTGACCTGAGTACAGGATTTTCACCGTCATCACGGAGTTTTTCCCTCAAGCTTGCTTCTATTAACGTAAATACGAGGTTTTTTCACTCACTGGCGACTGCGATTTTCTCCTGTAGCAGGATAGCACACACACCACAGTGTGAATCTTGTGTGACTGAGTTAGGATTTATATGTATGTATATTGAAATCATTCTTCTGAAGGAAGAAAGATTTAATTTTCATGGGGCGTAATGTCACGAATCAATTCGCGACATTTCCTTTTTGTGAGAAGCCACGAACTATTAGTGGAAAACTCACTGTGTATCGCTCAGTTAACCGTTTCTCTCTCCATTTCGGGGTATACTTTTCAAATCATTCGTCACCGTTTTCAGGGGTGACCGATTTGATGCACGTCACTAAGTGCGCTACTGAGCGATACTATTGTTTCTTTATCGTTCACCTCTGCTTGCCTAAACCGTTAGCCACGCCTTCTGGTAGCTTGTGCGTCCTGCCTGTACATTATTTGAATTCAGTTTAGTGTTTGCTGTGACGGAGACAGGACCTGTGCTCCAAGAAGTGTGAGAGGTAGCTAGCACCCAAGCTCCACTGAGACAGTTAATCCAGTCCTCCCACCCCTCGGGTGATACATAGCATTCATCGACTGGTATTTCCTTTTTGTATAATCCTAGGTTTAAGAGTTTAGTTAAGGTGTTTTTTTTCCTAGGCGTAAGTATTTAGCTATTGTGAGAGTGACTGAGTGCGTCTCATTTAATTGATTTGAATTGTAACGTTAAATTTATTTTTTGTGATTAATAAATTTAACAGTTCCTTTCTTGAGCTTAATGTAAGTAAACTCTTGTTTCATTTCTCCATAATTAAGCTTATTTCCCATATAGCTTGCATAAACGTTTGCTTTCATAACTGGTACTTAGACCAGTCTTGTATTAACTTAAAATCCGTTGTGCCAGGAGTTAATGCATCAGCAAGAACCTGATGTTGTTATTATTAGTATTAGTTATTTATTGTCAGGGGTGATGTAACTTTCTCCAGAGGCTAACAGTACAGTAATTCAGCAATTGTGAGTAATTAGTCTCTGCTGAGTCAGTTGAGAAAGTTTATAAATTCTCGTTCTCAGAGAATCGTGCTAAGCCAGCGTAAAGTAATCGTTGCTTGATGTAGCAAGACAATCATTGTCTCTGCTCTTCAATATTATTGAATATTATTATCAATTTAAATAATATTTAAGCATTTATATCAAAATTACCGTGATATTTTAAAAACCCCGTGACAACTACCGCCACACAAAGTAGCCACCTGCACACCACCTCCTACAACAACAAGAGCGACTTGCCACAAATAAAGCAGGTCTCGATAACTACACGAGTCTACACAACCACAGCAGGTTTTCACATCACATCAGGTCTCTACAACTATACCATCCCCCAGTCACATAAGGTCTCCACAGCTACACCATCCCCACAGTCACAACAGGTCTCCACAACTATACCAGATCTCCACACACACACCAGGTCTCCGCAGCTACGGGTATATCAAATCTCCACAATCTCACTAGGTCTCGACGAATACAACAAGTATCCATAACCACATCAAGTCTCCACAATTACACCTGGTCCTCACAACTACACCAGGTCTGCACAACTACGCTAGGTTCACACAACTACACCAGGTCTGCACAACTACGCTAGGTTCACACAACTACACCAGGTCTGCACAACTACGCTAGGTTCACACAACTACACCAGGTCTGCACAACTATGCTAGGTTCACACAACTACACCAGGTCTGCACAATCATGCTAGGTTCACACAACTACACCAGGTCTGCAAAACTATGCTAGGTTCACACAACTACACCAGGTCTCACACAACCACACTAGGTCTCTACAGTCACACCTCTATTATGCCAGATCTCCACAACTATACCAAGCCTCATACCCACACACAAAATCTCCACGAACACAATGTCCACAACCACATACACCCTCCACAACCACATTATATCTCCATGGCTAAAGAAGACCTCTACAACCACAAAATGCTGTTTAGCCAGTGTAGAAATGTTTGCTTATTGTGTCCAGTGTAAATGTCAGTTGGCTTCTTTTCATCTTGTGCATAAAGGTTACTAACATTATTTCAGGTGTACATTAACATTCCTTTAGAGAAGTGACTGCGAGATGGTTATGTGCCTGGTTCGGTTTCGATGACTCGCTTTCTCTCCTGTTCTCTGCCTATCTTTCTGTCAGTCTCTCAGCAAGATAATGAAAGAACCATTGAACGGAACTGCACCAAATTTGGAATAATAATTGAAGACCATGAGAGGAAACAGTTATTACATTTTGGCCAGAAAAAAAGGTCAGAAATCACCGTAGAAGGCAATATCAACCCAGCCATCTGTAATCCTATGTAGACCAAATGTAATGGAAGCATTGGTGGTCGGGAAAGACTTTATTACTTTAATTTTGAGAACAATCGGTTAAAGGAAAAGGCCACAGGACAAGGTTAAGAGTTCAGCTCTATAGCTCAAATACAGTAGTTTGACTCGATCGTGACCAAACTAGATGGAAAGGTTCAAGTCAGTCAAGGACGAAGTGATTTAACTTTGAGAACAAAAAGTCAGAGGTCAGGGTCGCAAGAGGTCACTTTAAATACATCTGATCCAATCTGAACCAAACTTAAATGCAACACTGGAGTCAGGCAAGGGTAAACATATTCCAATCAGAACAATCAGTCGAAGGTCAAAGCCACAGAGGAAAGTCAAAAGTTCGGCCTTAGAGCGACTGCAGGGCGCTGGTGATGCACTCTTTGACGCCTCCATGTACAGTATGTGAGTGCTATATCTATGCTTGAGGCTGTCAGCAAGGTATTATAGTAGGCTGATATTGCAAGCGTGAGCACATGAACTACAATAACTGAGTAAAATCAAATTAACAATCACACTTCTTACCAACCACAACACTTCACATAATACCGGTACTATGAACCACTTTCAAATCCACTAGGGGTGTCATACGAACATCAGCATCAGTTAATGCACACAGGAAAAGCGCACAGTACCATATATGAATTCCACAACAGAAAACTCCCAGAACACTCGCATGCAGTGGCTCTTGGTATGACAAGTAAATATCTCTATTACATAAACAATGCATAATATAGGTAATAAACTAAGCAAGCCCAGCATGGGTTATCAATTTATCAACCACACATAATAACACTCCAAACTATACAGAAAAGTTTCTCCGTACCGTCAGGGAATGCACGCAGACAGAATACATAAAACACCTGACAACTAAAAAACATTATGAGTGAAGCGCAGTTTCTATATCGACACACAGCAACCCACCAAAAACCCATGTCACTAACTACATTATCTGATTCACACCCTGGCAAATAACTTCTGTTTCAAACTGGGCACTTAACACTAACACCAGACCCACACTTACACAACCAGCCTTAACTTTAACCCAACCCTCTACTCAAAACAAACTTCTACCCATAGACAATTAGGGGACAATTTGATGGATTTAGCTGGTTGGACACCTTCACCCCTTCTCTCATGTAAGCACACACCATACAGCACGAGACGACACATGTGTACTGAATTTAGCTGCATCCTATATCATATTACTCTCTCTGGAATCCACTTCCTGGGAGTTGTTTCCCACAAACATTTAATCCACTATAATTCAAATCCAGTTGTTATAAATATTTTATGAATGGAGGATGCCTTTAGGCACATGGACTTATTTTTTTCCCTTTGTTTTTTCTTCCTCCATTCATTATCTATAAAAAAAAATACAGCACACAATGTTAAACTGTCCAGAATTCATGTAACTGAGACGACGACACAAAATATAAAATGCGTTGCACTTACGAACTGCCTCGCAGGAATTGCATGGCGATCACCCCGTTGCAGTTCTGTTCAATCAAATATCGTATGGTTGTAAAATAACTACTGATACCCACAACTACCCCAAGTTGCTACAACAAAAGTATGACTGCATATCCACAACAACCTCTCAGTAATGCAAGAGGTAGCACAGTGTATCACGTTCACAACTACAGTATATATATATATATATATATATATATATATATATATATATATATATATATATATATATATATATATATATATATATATATATATATTACTGCTATCCAAAAATAGTTATAGTGTGATTCAAATAAAGATGTTATGAAAATGCGTAGTTAATTGTAATCGTTGTGGCATTATACCAGTTGGACGATGTTAGCAAGACAATAATTGTCGTAAAGAGATAATAAAAGTGCTTTGGCAGGAGCCTAGATGGTGGTGATTAAGGAATTTTATTGCTGTTATCATGACTACTATTATATTCGCTGTAAACGAACCAAGCAGCTGATGATTGAGGGTGATGTTAATGATACTCTTGTTTTTCGGTATGGCCGTGGAAGTGGTGATAATGATTGGGTGGCGGTGATATCCGCGTTGTTAGTAGACTGTTACTCACTTCGAAACTGGTACCGGTAGCTGTTATGGTGGTTAAGAGATAGTGTGAGGAAGATGAGAGGAGAAGGAAAGTACATGTTAATCGTTTTGGCACGTGTCGTAAATCTGATGCTATATGTACAGCAGAACGAGAGACGAAAAAAGAATGACAGGGCAGTTATGAAAATGTGAGTTAATAATAAGGTTACGCGTTTCCTTTTTGCAGATTGTTTGGTTGTTTTCATGCAAATTAAACGACTCTAAAAGGAAAGGAGATTTGTACACTGCAACTGTTTCATACTAAAATAGTGAGAAAAAGCCAGAAGAGTGGTATTTTAGACAAGAAAAGAATAAGTGAAACAAATTACGATCATATAAGTGGAGAGTCAGGAAGAAAAGGTATGAGGCCAGAATGACAGAAGGAAGGGAGGCGAAGAAGGACAGAGTGAGGAGAAACAGAATGACGAAAGACGGAACTGGAAAAAGAGATCTTGCTAAGGGCCAAATGGGAAAATACTAGAGTGGAGAATGAACAGAGGAAGATATTAAGATAAATGAGGAATGAGCTTAGGGTGAAAAAAATAATGAATAATGAAGAGCATAAGTCAGGGATGAATAGGGCAAAATAGTAGGGATAAGGAAGAATGGGGAGGACCAGAATGGGGCTGATAATTACACTAAACGATGAATGAGGTAGGAAACAGAATGAATGGAGTAAGATACCACGGTGGCGGAGTAAACTAATATAAAAATGAAAGAAACGGTTATGATTTAAGAGATAAACATTTACATTGCATACGGAAAGCTATATGTTAGATTCACTGGCTCAGATGTCAGACTGAATGGGAACAATAGTTAGGATGAATGGAGTAATTAGCACGATGTTTGGGACAAGGTATCAGAAAAAAATAGGACACGACACTAGAATGAATGCAGAGAGTACTGGAATGAATGAGGTGGGATGAAATATTGGGATGAATGGGTAAAATAATAAGGTGAATGGAGTGAGATGTGAAGAATGTAAACTTAAGAAAGAAGGTGAATGACAGTGAAGGAAGAAGGTAAACAGTACAAGCGAGGGGTATGAATGAATGAAGAGAATGAAGGATGAATGTGAAGGATGTGAGCAAATGATAATAACACAAGTGAAGAATGAGGTGAGATGAACGTGGAAGATGCACAGAAGAATGAAAGTGAATGATACAGGTGAAAAATGAATACTCGTAGGAATGAATGTGAGAGATGGACTGGGGAATGAATGATACAAGATGGAACTGAAGAATGAAAGTGAATCATACATGTGAAAAGTGAAAAGAAATGAATATGAAACATGGATTGAAAAATGAATTATGCATGTGAGGAATGAGAAATTAATGAGAATGATGGACTGATGAATGATAGTGAACGATACAAATGAAGAATGTAGAGCGATGAATGTGAAAGATGAAAATGAAGAATGAAGATGGATGACAATGGAAGATGCAAATGAACAACACGGTAGAGAATGAAAGTGATCGATATAAGAAAATGAACGAAAATGAAGAGTACAAGAGAAAGCTGTGAATGGAAACTGAAGATGAAGAATGAAAGAGATGAAAGACAAGGATACACGTGAGAGGCGAAGGTGAAAGTGAAGGATGTATGTGAAAAAAAAATGAGGGCGAAGGATGAGGAAGCAAAGCAAGGGGTAAAGATGAATATGAAGGATGAAAGTGAAGGATGAAAGAGCAAGGTGAGGGGCAGAGGTGTATGTGAATGATAGGGGGGGGGGTAGGATGAGGCTGAAGGATGAATGTGAAGGATCATTGTGAAGGATGAGAATGGAGAATGATAAGTAAGAGAGATGAGAGTGAATGATGCAAGAGAAAGACTGGGTTGAAGAGTGAATATGAAGAGCCATAGTGAAGGATGAAGCTGATGGATGAATGTGAAGGATAAGGATGAAGTATGAAGGTGAAGGATCTGGAGGCAGGATGATGTGAAGGATAGAGTTGAAGGACAAGAGTGATGGTTGAAGTGAGAGGATGAATGTGAGGAATGAACGTGAAGGATGGGAGAAATGGATTAGAGGCAAGAATGAACGTGAAGAACAAGAGTGCAGGACGAATGAACAAGGACATGAAACAAGAATGAATATAAAAGAAGTGAAATAGAATGATACAAGAAAGGCTGGGAAGAGGAATGAATGTGAAAGATGAATTTATGGGAGGAAGGGGAGGAGGTGGACTGAGGTTGAAGGATGAGAGTGAAGAATGACATATGAGAGGGAGGGGAACAGAATGACGCAGGAGAAGGACTGGGCTGAATGATGAATGTGAAGGATGAGAGTGAAGGATGAGGGAGTAGGGTGAGGGGCGAGGGAGTTCCAGCGGGAGAAATTATCTGCTTGTCACCTCACTCTTGGCCCTCCTCCTTCACACACCCTCCTAAACACGAGCCACACTTTCATTTTCTACATTATTTACTTTTAATAAACAAATTCTTGATCCATATGTACGACTTACATATATTTGCTTTTAATATCCGGATTATTATGATCCTTACATGGGATTTACCAACTGCATTCGATGTCAGAATTACATGGTCTGCATACTAACGTATAGAGTACAGTTATTTTTCCAGTTCATGATCTAAATGTATGGTTTATTTATGTTTACGAGTATTTCATATTTCTAATTCTATATCCGTACGATTTAATAATACTCGTTTTCAGTATGTGAAATACTGATCTACATTTTCGAATATTTCATCCGCAAACTAGAGAGCACTCAGAGAGCGCATAGCTCAGCCAATATCATTGCCATTAAAAAGGATCCGGATCCAGATCCGTGGAAATTGGATCCGGATCCGAGTACAGATCAGCTCCAAAATTATTCAATTCCTTCTTGGTCCATGGCCCACTTTTTCCACAAAATTTCACTGAAATTCATGGAGAACTTTTGGAGATATTGTGCGGGATACTCCGGATCCGGATCCAGATCCGCCCAAATATTTAAGCATTTCATCCTTGACCCATGGCCCACACTTCCACGAAATTTCATCATAATCTGCTCATAACTTTTTGATTAATCCTGCTGACAGATACGTGGATATAGGATCTGGATCCTGATCCGAATCCTCCCCATAATTAAATTAATTCTTTCTTGGTCCATGACCCAACTTTCCACAAAATTTCATTGAAATTCATTGACAACTTTTGGAGATATTGTGCGGGATACCCCGGATCCGCCCCGAAATTTATTCCTTCCTTCCTTGGCACATGGCCCACCCCTCCACAAAATTTCACCAAAATCCGTTCATAACTTTTTGAGTAATCCTGCTAACAGACAGACAGACAAATAAACCGACAAACAAGCAAACAAACGCGGGAAAAACATAACCTCCTTGGCGGAGGTAATGCCTGATATTTACAACGCAATTTCCTGGTGCGATGAAGGCCCTGATACGAAACAGGTGGGAGGGTGGCATCTGTGGGAGGATTGCATGAAGGAGTAATAGTACCATACATTAATATGTGGGTGTGAGACTGGTGTGGCATGAAAAACGAAAAATCAATACTTAGAGTGGTGGAGATGCGGTTGTTAGGCAATGGAATCCGGAGACTGGACAGAATAAATAATGTGATTCGTGAAAGATGTGGAGTAAGTAAAAAGCATGTTTAGATGGCATGGTCATAATAGAGAGAATGGGTATAACAGGATGGTGAAAAGGGTATGTGTGAGTGAGTAAGAAGGTGTGAGAAGTGGTAGGACAGGAAGGTGGTGAACAGACAGAGTAAATGAGTGTGTGAGAAGTGTGGAGACTGACAAGGGTAACGAACTGACAAATGGTCGAGCAGGTTGGCTGAATTTTGTACGGTGGAGTGCATGAGAAGGGCTTGGCATCCTTTTTTAACTGGCACGCTTGGGACTCATTACATCTGATAGGTAAATATGCAGCTACGTGTGGAAAGGTGTACTTATGAGGTGGAGCCTGGATCTGGGGGGCTTGAAGGGTGAATGAATGGTTGAGTGGCCAATTTCTTTGGGCATGCTGCTAATTACTACTCCTACTGTCGTATCCTTTCCTTCTCCTTCCGTTCTGGATCCTACTTCACCCTACCTGCGGATGGTAAAAACAGGCGGGATGATGACGATGATGATGATGATGATGATGATGATGATGACTTTCATTAAATGATTTTTTTTTCTTCCGATGAATTTCACTGAGCATTTTTTTTCTTTCAGCATCACAAATTTTTAACACATAAGTAATTTTCGCTTACTAATATTTACTTTCACTACCCGATTTAATTTTTTCTACATAAGTAATTGTTATTTATGATTTTAATATCTACTTTTAAATTCCTCGTACTTAATCCACAGAAATGATTTTCGTTTACTAATATTTAGCTTTTAACCTGAACTCCTGATCTCAATATACTATTTTCAGTTTACAGAAGAGGATAGGTATTATGAGAGAGAGAGGGTGCTGGAAGGAAGCCAGCGTAATGGCAGGGGACAGGGCGACATGGAGGAGATTTGTTTGTGGCCACCCTATACAGGATTAAGGCTATAGATAGATATATAGACAGAAAGAAATTACAGAAACAATTTTATCACACAGAGAAGACATAACATTAAACCGTTTTAATTTCCTTCTTGGTGATGGACAACCTTCAAGAGGCGGCCGAAAAATACAAACGTCCCTAAACGCCCTCCCTGTCTCGAAAGGAGGATGGTGGACTGCAAAGACAGGCAACTTTATTCTGAGGTTTTGCAGGGTTCACGTTCAGATGAGCCTGGGACGACAACGACAACAACAATTATTATTATTATTTTATTATTATTATTATTATTATTACCATCATCATAATCATTATTATTATTATTACCATCATCATAATCATTATTATTACTACTGCTACTACTACTACTATTATTATCATCATCATCGTCACCATTATTATTGTTATGATGATGATGATGATGATGATGATGATGATTCCCTTCTCTCTAGGTCATTGGTATAATTTCTATGCTAATTTCCTTAGAAATAATAGTGTAATCCTTATGTACTTATATGACTTTCTACTGCATGATTTTCTTTTTACCATCGGGTGTTTGTACGAAGCTTAGTGTGATTTTCGAACCGGTGAGGTTAAATTAAACTCTTCATTATTTCCTTCAATACAAAGGTCTCCCCTACACCGAAAAAAAATCTACATGCGGTGGCGAAAACAAAATTGAAAAATCATTATCACTTTCTCTGCTGTGTCTTAATCACATTCTGACAACCTTAGTATGATTTTCAGCACCTCAGACAAGGCCTGTCTGCTGGTGCGATTAACCATTTCACCACGCCAATGATACCTTTACGTTGATGTTGCTGCAGCCAGACGATTTTCTTCAGCTCAGGAAGAATCTCGAGCGTTGAAAGGATTACTCATCATCATCATCCTAACATATTTCACCCTAAAAAATGAGGTGTTTCTTTAGTCGTTTTAGAAATACAGAAACTGACTGAGAAACATGGACTGAGAGCAGATTAAGAATACGGCATCCACATCTCGCCTTCCACCGCTAGGGATGTAGTCTTCGATCTAGGTAGAGTGTAGCCAGACTGTAAGCCACTTCAGTACTCTACGCTACGTTTCTATACCCAGCTTGATCGCCTTTACCCCAACCTATCTTAACATCCCAATCTAACTTAGCCTAACTCTGACCCTCCTGGAAGAAAACGTGCCCAACTCGACCACCATCATCATCATCATCCCTTTTCCACTTAAGGATAGAGTGAGGCTGGATCCAGAAAGAGAAAGGACAAGACTGGGATACTGCCGCCCCGGTACTGTGAGGGAATAGCCTACCGGGAGTATCAGTTTCGCGGTACCGGATGCTGCCAATTATACCGGGGTGTGCCTTGAATACCGGTTCGTGGCCCACCATAGTCCATTTTTCTTTTTTTTTTTTGGGGGGGGGTATGATCCTGCACTATCCGGGTATACCAGGGCTGGGTTCAAGTTTGGCTGGTATGACTCTGATTCGGTGTGGGTTTTCTGTGGTGTTGTCAGAGGGTGTGTGTGAAGGAGTGGGTAAGGCAGAGTGTGATGGAGATAGTAAGCGAGGGGAAGGCGGGATGAGCAGGGATGGTGTGTTGTGGGGTGGACAGAGAGGGTGTGTGATGGGGTGGTCATGGAAGTGCAGGGAGAGTGTAGGACGCAGTGGGTAAGGAAGAGCAGGGGAGTGTAGGACGAAGTGTGAAAGATAAAAGCAGTGTGTGTGTGTGTGTGTGTGTGTGTGTGTGTGTGTGTGTGTGTGTGTGTGTGTGTGTGTGTGTGTGTGTGTGTGTGTGTATGTGTGTGTGTGTGTGTGTGTGTATGTGTGTGTGTGTGTGTGTGTGTGTGTGTGTGTGTGTGTGTGTGTGTGTGTGTGTGTGTGTGTGTGTGTGTGTGTGACGGGGTGGGCAGGACAGGCTGGGCGTGTGACGGAGCGGGCAGAGGAGGGCAGGGAGAGTATGTGGCGGGGTAGGCAAGGCAGAGATGGTGTGCGTCGGGGTGGGCAGGACATAGAGGGTGTGTGATGTGGAAGGCAGGACAGAGGGGAAGTGTGACAGGCTGAGCAAGGAAGATAGGGAGTGTATGACAGAGTGAACAGGGTACGGCAGAGTTTATGTGAAGGGGTAGGCAAGGCAGGGAGGATGTGTTAAAGGGTGAGGAAGGTGATGTGTGACTGGGTGGGAGGACTGGGTAGGATGTGTGTGTTACGGGGTGGCAGGGGCAGGGAGGGTGTGTGACAAGGTGGGCATGGCAGGGTAGGGGCAGGGGGAGAGCGGGTATTGTTAGCGAGGGCGAGGCCACCCCAGCCCGCCCGTCACGCCCATTAGCGGGTCACCTGCCCACCCCGGGGAGCGATGGTCGTGGGTGGTCCGTCGCCGCCTTCGACCTGCACCGATGAAGATTTCCAGCTGTCCGTCTTCATTTGAATAAAGCCCGTGTTGTCGCAGGGTGTGGGGGGTGTGGGGGGAGCCAGAATGTTTGTTCCATACACGCCGGCCCCCTTCTTCAGCCCCCACCCCCCCTGGAAACTCGGAGTGTATCGGCCCCCTTCTCCCCTTCACCACTGTTCTCTTCCCTCCCCCCTCATTTCCTCATCCCTACCCAGCTTTCGCACACTCTTCCCTGTCCTTCCAGGCCTCGCTCTAACCGCAACGGACTTTGAGCTTTAGGATGGGACTTATTAGGGATCAAACTGGCATACCTAATCGTGTGCCTCAGCGCCGCAGTGCCTGACTCCCAGCTGGCCCTCCCACAAGGCCTCGCGCCTCTTTAGGATGAAAAGCACATTCCGGTCCAGTGGTAGGCCAACAGGGCGGCCCGACACCAGCTGTAAAGTAGATATGTGCTGTATATCATTTAAGTTGCCAGCGGTCGCACGCTAGACATGCACGCGCTAGCCTGACTGCTTCAGCTGTAAGTCACCCGGGAAGAAGGCGTGTAATCGCGTGTTTCCCCTGACAGGCATACGACACTGACGCGGCCGCCCTGCTCCGTGATTGTGTGTGTGTTTAAAGTCCCGCGTGAAGTGGGGGGCGCCGCGGCCTGGCTCCGCCCCCCGACACCCCCGCCGGCCAATCAGCGCTCGACCCACGTACATCAAACACCCGCCGCCGCCACAGCCCACCCGACCGCCAGTGTACAGACGTTTCGAGTTTTGAGTTAATGGTTGTGTTTACATGAAGTTTAGCGCCGCTGTTGCATATATATATTTTTGTAAATTCTTTGACGAGTGCTGGACGAGTAAGGTTAGCGTCAGGGGTGCAGGAGTGGCCAAATCGCCCGCCGAAAATACACTTGTCTTCCGCCGCTCCGCCACATACCCGCTACCGGAACCTGGCGGGACTTCTGAAGGTGGTGGTGAGAGGCGGCAGGGGAGCGAGAAAGGGGACCCAAAATACACTCTACTCCTGCTTACCCGGAGCCAAGATACACTCTGCCCCTGCCAACCTCTGCCTTGTACTTGCCGTCAGCCGAACTCCAGCGTTCAAGGCCCAACGTTTAATTCAAATCTTTCCGCTGACGTCCAATCCACTGCATCAAAACTTCTCGGCCAAAATGCTAACTCATGGTGCCATTGTTCCGTACCAATTATAACTCTTAAGCCAAGAATGCACAGCGATATACGCAATCAATTACTGTTACTGTTACACATGCGCATGTTACATAAACTTATACATTATTAAGTGATTACATGAGAAAAATCAAAGTAAAGATGGTGATATATTTTTGAAAACTATAAAGCTGAAATTCCTTCATTACATATTGGCTTTTCGACCTCATGAAACCGGAAGCTTGCACGTGAGCCAAATATCACCGACCTCCCGAGTCACTGTGAGTGCTGGAAAAGAGGCGACAAGGTCAGAAAGGAAAAAAAAAAAAAAAAAAGTCATTAATCACTACAAGAGGTTCCCCGCGGCATCTCACACAAGACACCCTCAGGCCATACTCTGAACACAGTGAAGCCGAACACCCACAACTTTTGATTATATGCTGGATGGGGGATCGTTCATACCCCATAAGTGTGTACGTTTTTTATTAATCGTTCAGAAGTGCCAACAGCATTTTCTTTTTTCACTAACCATTCAGAAGTGCCATTAACTCGTCAGTGTTGCTGTTAACGGTAACGTCTTTCTGAGTTTCTGTAATCATAACAGCAGCATAAATTTAACCATTATTGAACGACGATATTGAAAACTATGTAGCACTCTATGTTCACCGCATCTACCTCAAGCGCTCCTCAGGTACAATAAACTGCATGATATTCTGTATTCTTTTTCCATCGCCATAATGAACACGTCAATGAAAGGATCATCCGTCAGACAGGAGACACAATTAAGTGACCTGTCCATCCCTCATCACTGTCTCTGACCCTCCGTCCAAACGCTCAAATACCGTAAGTGCCTCGACAAAGTGACCACACCGTCCTTAGCCGACCAGTAGCCTTCTCATTCACCCACGAGCTTGTTTACCATTAATTATTACGATCCTGCCTCTCACCGAAGACTGATCTAGCCACACCAGTTCTGCCAAGAAATCAGTAGTCCCTTTCATTATCCAGTGCTATGCAATACTTGATGGACATGTAAAGTAAAGTACTTGAAAATATAGTCTGCTACAGCTTACGGTACACATATTTAAATACACTATCTCCAAGTTCCAGTATTATCCCAGCCTCCCCTCCTATACCTCAGGCTGTAGTTCATCTGTCACCACGAGGGAACAAGTTAATTAATCGGCTCGGTAAAGAAGCTGACTTCACAGCTTCGCATCTTCCCGAATTTTCCATTTCCTCGAGGCAGACGGAACCAGACTCTCGCACAACCTCTCCCCGACATTTCACTAGCACCATCATCATCAAAGTGTCGCCCTACAATATTTCTTCATGTCTGACGTCGACCTTTAGCTTCGACTGACCTGAAGGCAACTGAATTTACGTAACATCATTCACTGGCAACGGATTTCAGACACTCAACTATCATCATCTCAGACGGCGTCCTTCAATCCCTCCTCCAATTGTTCTCGCCTGGCGTTCACTCCCAGCCTCAGCTTCGCAGAAACATAACGATCTTATTATCGCTCTCAGGCATCTCCAAGGCATAACCATCATCAGCTTCAGACGTCACCCCTCATCCGGCCCAGCTGCCTCACCGAAATTTAATCTACCGAAGACGGGAAGCCACTCCTAATCTCAATAAAGTCATCTGGAAGAAGCAGAAAAAATAGTTGATGTCTCCTCTTGAAAGTGCCAGCCATCATAATCAAAGAAGTAGCCTCTCCGCCTCCTTTCCTCCAGGTCTCATTACTTTCTGACATCTAACATTTAGAAGATCGGAAGGCACACCTTACATGAAGAAATTCGTCTGACTGTAGCAAGAAAAAAAAAGTCAAGATTTCTCACGTCCTGGAAGAATCCACTGTCATCATCATTTGATAAATTGCTCCTCCTCCTCCCCACTCTCCTCGTCACCTTCAGCACTTCTTGTCGTCCGTCCCTCCTTCCGTCTATCCTCGGGGCTGTAGATGAAGGACGGGGCGCTGGCGGGGACGTCCACCATGGCTGTGTCTGCGGGGGCCTTGGGACTCTCGCAGATGAGGCCAATCTTCTCAGGCTACCCATTCCAAGGTGAGTCCGACACTCTGTTGCATGTCACAGGGAATAGGCAACTTTTTCCTCTCGCTCTTAATATACCTGCAATAATAATCTGGCATGTGGAAAGAGAAACAAGTGTTGTATACGCAAACCTATCAGCAGTTCAGAAAAGCATATTATTTAACTTCCTGCATGATAATCCCATTTTTAATTACATAACGACGAGTAAATTGCCGTCTTACATAACTGGCTTCTCGAGGATATAATTAACGTGTGTTTGTTGTACCATTGCCTGTGGTTCTACTGTATCTCGAAAGATGATTATCTAGGACGCATTGAAATTCCAATATGGGCTTACCGTTTTCGGCCTAGTTATGAGTACTGTTTCAAAAATTCGTAAAAAAAAAAAAAATGTACAGGGTGAATGACGCGAACACGATTTTCTGTATTTACTATTGACATTTGGTGTTGTGCAATCACGGTGAAAAAAAAAAAAAAAAAAAAAAAAAACGCCAAGATGATATCTAATCAACTCAGCGCAGCGACAGGCGACTAGTAGTGTGTGATTAGTATAGTACTGAACAACACGCTACTTCCAAGACAGTTACACCCTCACCCTTAAGCATCTCTTAACCATACCTTGTACTACCACTGCTAATTATTACAAATATTACAAGAAGGGCACTGAGGACAAAGTAATCACACGCACAGCACATAAAAGCAAGCATTCACACTGGCAAAGGGCAATACATAAAATCACGAATGTACAAGGCCATGAACTACACAAGATCAGGAATCACGCAAGGCCACGAACCACACAAGACCATGAACCACACAAGACCACGAATCATCCAAGACCGTGAACCACTCAAGACCACGAACCACACAAGACCACGAACCACACAAGACCACGAACCACACAAGACCACGAACCACACAAGACCACGAACCACACAAGACCACGAACCACACAAGACCACGAACCACACAAGACCACGAACCACACAAGACCACGAACCACACAAGACCACGAACCACACAAGACCACGAACCACACAAGACCATGAACCACACAAGACCACGAACCATCCAAGACCACGAATCACACAAGACCACGAACCACACAAGACCACGAACCACACAAGACCACGAACCACACAAGACCACGAACCACACAAGACCACGAACCACACAAGACCACGAACCACACAAGACCACGAACCACACAAGATCACGAACTACACCAGCTCAGGAATCACACAAAGTCACCAGCCACACAAGGACACGAACTACCCACTACCCGGAACCACAAGACTACATATCACTCAAAACCAGGAATCACTCCAAGCCAAGAACCACCTGCCCAGGAACAATCAGAACCACCGACCACGCAAGATTGCCCTTGACTACATTTCACTTTAAACAACGAACTGCATGTAACGCAAAGCACAGTAAACCTTAGTCCAAGCAAGACCAAGAGCCACTCAAAACCACGAATCTTAACCACATACTGCCAGGAACGACACGAAATCACAATACGCCCCAGACCATAAACACCACAGACCACGAGCCACAGGTACTATAAATTATTATACACAAAATCCATGACCTCAGCATGACTACGATCACACAAGACCTTGAACTACCACGAACAAGACCGCGAACCACACAAAACCAGAAACCACACAAAACCAAAAAACAACACACAAGACTAGAAACCAAAGGAGACCACATCCACAGAACGACGCCAACTTCCACAGGAGCTTCGATCTCATCTTTCCTGCAGCGTCAGTCATTTCTGGTTGATTGAGATTCTGGCCGGTATTCGCCACGGGTGCTGGTGTCCTGTTGACGAGTTGAATCCTCCACCCCCCCACCTCCTCCTCCTTCTCCTCCTCCTCCTCCTCTTCCTCCTCCTCCTCCTCCGCTTGTGTGAGGAGTGAGGTGAAGTGAGTGGCGAAGTGTGGTGAAGCTGATGCTTGTGTGCTGGTGCGAGAGATAAATTTGTGTTTGTGTGGTGGAATGAGTGACTGTTATTGAACGAGAGGTGGATTGGCATGGTGAGGTGGAATGGATGACGTGGTGTGGTAAAGGGAGAGGTGCACTGGTGTTGTTTGATGGAGCGAGATATGGAATGGTGTAATGAGATGGAATGAGTGGTGTAACTGTTGAGAAAGAAGTGGATTGGTGTCGTGTGGTGGGGCGAGAGGTGGAATGGTGTTGTTTGTGTTGTGGAGCGATAGGTGAAATGGTGTTTGTGTAATGGAGCGATATGTGGATTGGTGTTTGTGTGGTGGAGCGAAATTGGTGTTGTGTGGTGAAGCGAGAGGTGGATTGGTGTAGTGTGGCGGGGCGAGGCTGGCTGTGTGGCCTCTCTCAGCCCCGTCACGCCTGCGCCACACATCACATTAAACCCGGAGTGACATGATAAGCAAGACTAGAGACACACACACGCTCACTCTCACACCCACACACACCAAAACATACACAAGCATCAAGCAAACACACCAGCTATGACGCATGGCCCTCTTACCTCAAGCTACTGATAATTAAATGTGAAAATCTGAACTGAAACGTACGTATCATCCAATTATATATGATGAATGGCAGCTTTGTGTTGCTGCGCTTGTTTAGCTGAGCATATCTATATCCTTATTTACCTGTCTACCTGTCTATCTCTCTACCAGTCCATCTGTGTATCCATGTATGTAGTATGTACATGTATATGTACTGTATTCATACAAAATATATTTTCAGTGTGTGTGTGTGTGTGTGTGTATATATATATATATATATATATATATATATATATATATATATACAGTATATATATATATATATATATATATATATATATATATATATATATATATAATGGTTAAAGGCAATACGAGTTGTTAATAATTTATCAACAGACGTGATATACACCCATATAATCGTACACAATTTCAGCCATCCATAATATGCCTTAATTGGCAAGAAATTTCAATTATTTCATAGGTAAAACAAATTTAGTAGAGAGGGCAGGACACGTAGGCTGATCACGGCGATTGTCAGGGTCTGTCATTACCGGCTACCCGCGGCTCAGCCCTCTGCCATCAGCCCTTTAGCCATCAGCCCGCAGCCCTCACACCCTCACCACCACTCCCATATCCTCATCCATACACATCATCTATAATATAATCCTTACACTACACAGTACAAATAAGTAACTATTTGCCATTCACTCCATTATTCACGTGCTAAATTCCTGACAACCCCTTCATCATTATTTTTTTTTTTTTAATTCCAACTACCATCAAACAACCTAAATTCATCTTAGAAACGAATCCACTGACTGACAGGGCTAACCTATCCTAAGTGTTTGCTACGATAGTGCTATTCACCTTTTGTCATCGCATAACAGTATGACACTTGGCGCCGAACGCTTTACCAGTCCTACACAAGTATACTGCACCTTCTCACTGTTATATACGATTATGGCAGGTAAATCGTATCGTAGGTTTGACCCTTTAGATGCAAGGGGGATGAAATCATTTAGCGCAGTCAAGAAAAAAATACCCGAATGAGAATATCGCACTCAAAGGTTGCCCAAGTTTGGTTTCAATTCATGCAATCTCCCACAGCTACAAACAATTCATCATATTAGAAAAATGGTATAGGTAATGATTTCATAAGCGAGATTTACCATACCAACTGACTCCAAAGACCTACACTGTTTATATTTAGCTGGAGAAATGCAAGTGCTGGAGACGGGCCGTGAGAAGGATAGAAACTACAGATAAAAAAATAGAATAAACTCTAGGGAAAACCTCTGCCTTGTTTGGACTTTCCTTTCCTTTTTGTGGCGGCTTGTTGACTCAGCTGCGACTCCTCACACCAGCCCCCCTCACCTTTCAAATGCCGGGCTCCTCCTCCTGACGCTTACGTACAAAAACGTTTACACATCTACACACACACGGTCAAAGCTGGTCATCCGCAAACATCGAAAACAAAACCCGGATATTCACCGATAATTCGAATTAAGTTAGTATTCTCTTCCCTCATCAGTCTCTTCAGTCCGGCGACTTTATTCTTATATCATTTTCGGCACCTCCAAACCATTTGGTTCAGCATATGAGTCTCCTTCGTGGCCAAGGAATTAAATATGGCTATGTCTAAAATTTTTCTTAAACCAAATAACATCGTCCAAAGATTTTAATAATAATATTAATAATAATAATAATAATAATAATAGAGCTGAAATATACGTCCCCGAACTGAAGGGGATTATCGAATTAAACACGTGTTGCTGGACTGACCGAACATCCATCCTCAAATATTTTTCAGCTGCCCAGTAACTTGAACTAAAATTATGGTGATTATAAGCTGGCAAAAATATCGGTGAGTAAATCTGGAAGCAAATTAAGTCTGGCCGCGGCAATTAAGTGTATAAATCTTTCCCTGGAATTCCATAATGATTTTGATTCCCTTCAATCCGATGACATTTTTTTTTTCCAATTCAACATTTATTTTCAGCACAAGAGAGATTTTCCAGTTAGAGGAGTTAAATAGAGCCTTAAAAAAATAATAAAAAACTTCCTTGCTAGGGTACTCTATATACATGCAAAAATCTATTGGTACTAGCCCCCCAAAAAATAAATAATAATAATAATAATAATAATAAAAACATCTTGGAGTTCATAAATGTGCCACCCTTTGCACTGTCCACAGAAACGACGTGAATCTTAGCCCCCTGAACGCGGTGATGTATTGTGTGTGTGTGTGTGTGTGTGTGTGTGTGTGTGTGTGTGTGTGTGTGTGTGTGTGTGTGTGTGTGTGTGTGTGTGTGTGTGTGTGTGTGTGTGTGTGTGTGTGTGTGTGTGTGTGTGTGTTCTGGCTACTGTCGGGTGATTTTCTTTCCTTTAAGTTATATCATTCTAACGAGCAGGGTGAGATGTGGCCTTCATTATCCCTTTCACTATCCCAGACAATTCCTAACTTGAACGAAATCGTATGGTGAAAAAGATCAAAAGATAATCACTGGAATAAAGGAGTTAAGATTTTAGCTGTGAATTACCTGCTTTGCAAATAATTCCGGGTACCTTCAGGCTATTATACCCTTACACACACACACACACACACACACACACACACACACACACGTCTTAATTAACCATCTGGACGAAAATAAAGACCTTCGTATTATATTCCAACTTACACTGGAAATTAAGAAAAGAAAAAAAAAAAAAGGAGAAGGGGGGCGCACTCAGACAGTTAACCCAGGCGACTCGCAAAAGATTGTTCCTCTCCTGAATATGACTGCCTCGCGTTAGTCGGAATGTAAATAAAGACACCCGCGGGTCGAACGGAATTTGAGACTTTTTCCAACGTCCGTAACTTTATCATTTTTGACGAACCCGTAATTAGTAATACTGCCCAATCATGTGAGGTGGACGCCTGGATACCCTGATAAACACAGCCCTTAAAATATGACTGGTTTTGGTAATAAGACCTACCAACGATTTGATGGCTGGGTAGCTGGGAACTTTATAACACTTTCACTGACGCCGGTTTTCCACTGCCACATAAAATCGTCTTATATGTGTTCACCGTCTGGAAAAGTATTAAGGGAAACAGTTTTTAATACCCAGGCCAACTTACGAAGGATTTCCCTCTGCTGAATCAAATACTCTGATGCTACTGGAACGAAAATTTAAATACCTAGAATGCTCACACTCTATCCAATGAACGTGTCAGAAGAATAATAACCAACATATAAAAAATACGCCGATAAGTTTTTTAAGATCCCCACCTTGAGACAAAAAACACAAAGCCTGAATATATATTGAAACAGACAGGATAAAACAATGAAAAGAAACTATTGGTAGCGCATTACAGTAATTAATCAGTTCCCGAAATGTTTGTTCGGTCTCACTTAAGGTGGTGGCTGTATATCACGAGGCAAAGAAAAGTGGTGACATTCCTTTGATGACATAATCTATCTAAATATTTTCTGGCCGAGGGCGTACTTTACGATTCATTCTTTGTTACCAGCTAGATATTTCCTTCCGCTCTTACCAGGCAGTTCATCGTGGAGAAATTCAGTGGCGATGTTTTAAGCCCTTTCTCTGAGAAATGTATCCTGAAAGTTCAGTAAGTCCGCTTGGAAGGAGCAAAAATAAACTACAGAAGATTTACTCTGACTGGTTAACACTTTCAGTACAATGATGCTTTTTGATTCTGATCACCAACAGACTAACTTATTCACCTTAGACTCCTGAGACTTAAGAATTTAACTTTTTCCATCAGAGAACTTTTGCTCATCTTTAGGGAGACTTTTGGAGATGAAGGGATTAGATTTAGGCTTCTTTAACCCCATTACTACTAGGGATCCCCTGTAACCTTAATAGTTCCGTCTGGGAGTAGCCTGATAAAATGGAAAAGACGTCATCACACTGAAGAGGATAATAACTAACGGATCATCTCCGTCATGTCCACCCGCCACTCATCTCCCAGACTGTGTAGTTATTCTGTCTACTCTGTAATTCGATGACGGATTTGCGTAATACAATGTTGTGTTTTTACGGCCACACCACTGATGATTTAGTGCAGTAATTCGTTATAATACTATCCCGCTAAGTGATGACTATGATAAGGAAGAAGAAAAATATGTTTAATGAGGGGGAAGTACAAAGCAATAAATTGTATTTCTGATACAAAAGTCAAGAATTTTATGACGACATCGATGTAATAAAAGACAAAAACCTAGGGCAAAAAAAATAAATACAGGTATATTAAGTTTCAAGACACTTATTCACTCACAAAATCCTATTTTCCCTCCCAGGGCCGCCCCCACTAAAATGCCTTATCCAAAGTTTTACATATAAAGAAATAAATACTGTGGGTATGTACAGGTATATCTATCTATCTATCTATCTATCTATCTATATATATATATATATATGATAGTGTTAAGCGTTCACAGCTATCCTTGCCCTTACTATATCACTCTGTGTTTTCCCTCCCACGGCCTCTCCTAAACAGCACCTCATGAAAAATTTCATATATAAATAGGTACATGAAATATGTTAAAAATCACAGTCACTGTTGTCCGTATTAAATCGTCCTATTTTTCCCTCCCATGACCTCTCCCAGAATAGCCTTCAGCCAATAATCAAAATTTATAAATATGCAAAATCAGGTGGACTCTTTCACTCACAAATATTCCTCTCTCTTCTAGATGACATTATTTTTCCCCCTTTTAAATGTCACTTCGGAGATGAAATTTATTTCTACCGGGTAAAACAATATGTAAATAAATAAATAAATAAATAAATCATCATCGTCAGTATTATCATCCCGATCTCTTTTTTATCTTACCTAAGGATGGAGTGATATAAGATCCAAAAGGCATGGAAGGACAAACATTATAGAAGACGAACCAATCACCAGCATGTCCAATGACCGACCAGACACTCATTCACTCACCAAGCAAGTCCCCTGAACCTTGACTCTGCCTCAGAGGAATACGTTTTTTAATATTTTTTCTTTATAGATGCATGTCACGTTACCAACTAGACAGAGCCAGTCCGCCAACTATCAAGTTACAGAAGGGGTTCTAAACTCTTGTCATGTCCATAGAAAAGTCGTCCAACCAACCCTGTCCCATGTTAGTTCCTTGGTCTCATCACCTTCCATTCCTCTCTTTTACACTCTTGTACCATATCCATGCTTCTTGGCCTACTAAGCCTCCTCTCATCATTTAAATCACTCACATGTATCTATTCACTGCAAATTTATATCCATTCTAAACATACTTTCTTTAGTCCTACTGTCAACACACTTCCTAACTCCACAGCTTTCACGAATCACATTATCTCTTATCCTATCCACTCTACACTGTCCACACACATTCCTCAGTAATTCCATTTCCCCTGTTCTCACTAGTGACTTAGAGTTCTCATGTCATACCGAGGTCTCACACCCATACGTTGATGTGGGCGCTAAATGAATAGATACACAAAGTAATATCCAAAACGACGTATTAATACACTTCTTTGCTCTCAGATATCCTCTCCCTGACAAGAACAATAATCTCATGAATCCAAACACACACACACACACACACACACACACACACACACACACACACACACACACACACACACACACACACACACACACACACAAAACACACACACACACACACACACACACACAAAGGGTACATAACATATAAACACAAAAATAAAATACAGTGCACTTGGACTATTCACAACCAATCACCATTTCCCTTACAAGAACACCCTACTCTTTACTCCCCCAGTCCACATCAAGTATTTCATCCCTTACTGGAACACGGCATATCTTAATCCCGCCATTCATTCACTAAGATCATATCCCTCACTAGAACAACCAGTGCCCAACACCCCTTCTTCACTCACTAATACTTATACCATGCCGTTACTAGAACACCGACTCTTTATTCCCCCCATTCACCCACTAACATCCATGCCTTTACTAGAACACTTATTCCTTACTAACACCTCCTCCCCCCACGCACCCAGGCCGGCGCATTACACCACCGCCAGGATGCTAATTGGCCCAATTTTACAGGTAACGAGTAATTTGTCACAGGTGGTTATAAATTTTACACCTGCCCCTAGGATACTTCACGTCGTCTTGAGCGCCGATAAATCCCTCCCTACACGCGTCTATGTAAGGCGGGCTAAGTGACGTGCCGAGATGGAGACGTTTTAACATTTTTGACGCTCTTGCAAGGGTATGATAACTGCAGGTGAGATACAAGGGAAAAAATCAAGTCCCCTGAACGAAGACAGACCTATACGCAACTTATAATACTATTACTACTACTACTACTGCTACTACGACTACTACTTCTACTACTACTACCACCACTACCTCTAATAATAATAATAATAATAATAATAACAACAACAACAACAACAATAATAATAATAATGAGGCTCCTGAAACTAAGATATGAATGTTACGGGAGACCGATGATGAGGCCCGGATTATACGTTTTAGCATTTTTGTTGACGGAGATATTACACGGGCGTCATAACCGCAGATGAAGAGATAAGAGGTTCCAGACGAGATAAACAGCTGAGGATAAGAGGAAAAATAGAAACAGAAAAGGAAAAGGCTACCGAGATTCAAAATCGGGGATTAAGCTACATGTGACAAGACAGCTGATGATAAAATACCAAAGAAAAGCGCTCTCAATAAACAAAAATGGGAGAGGGGGATGCTATATGTAGCCGATAATAATTACGATAAAGGTCCCCAGATAATGAAACAGAAAATTAAAGTGATATAATTATGCAACTTAAAATATTTGTCAAGAGGGGAGTTCTCGAGATAAATAAAACCAGCAAATTACAAGTCATAATTATAGGCTAACGTGTACTGATTAAAAAAAAAAAAAAAGTGACGGCAGATTTAGCTGCATAAAGTTAGTAAAAGTGATGAAAAGTTTAAGCATATTACATATCTATAAGTAAATAAATAAATCCATAAACAATAACTCCCGAAATAACAATATGGAGAGTTATGAATGATACATGCACCAATTAAAAAAAAAAAAATCAGTATGTATAGAGATGACCGCAAGGAAATTGACACAAAATACACCTAGGAGATAAAAATGGCTATCCCAAGGTGGTGTAGATGTCTCGAAAGTTGTAGATTATTAGTTATGGTATTATCGTTCCGAGGGTAGCTATCGAGAAGGAAGACATGTTCACAAAAATGGCTCTTCGAGATAATTATGTGACTTTTCGATGGAGAATTTACTTTGATGTTACTGTCTGGCGATTTTGGAACGTCACTGATGTACCGTAGCAAATGATTTAGGAGGTTTGATACAGGATTTCCTTGGGCGTGATAACTACAGGAGAGAGAGAGAGAGAGAGAGAGATGCGGGACAATCTTAGGCTACAACGCTGTCTCAAGAAGTACCTAGCAAGTGAATAATTTATATGGCCAGGAGAATAAAAATAAAAATGATTCCTGTACGAGAAACACTTATGGTAAAAGGCTGACCGTTCGAAGATGCTGAAATTATTACTTAAAATAGCTTAAAAAAAAAAAATCTATAATCTCGGGTTTACAAGTCCCAGTGTGTGATGAAAAGCGTAACACCACTTCTTTGTAATTCTTGCTACCATCAAGCACTTTCATTCAGCTCGGGGGAGGCCTCTTGTTAACATGAGGTACCCGACACCTCCACTGATGCATTCACTCTCATTACATCTCACTCATATTATCCTGGTTATCTACAGACGATGTTTCTTCAGCTTAGGAAGTCTTGTTTTAAATTAAGAAATAAAAAAAATGAGAGATGAAAGCTATAAGAACTATTACCTGGCTACGAGAAAAAAAAAAAATCCGAGAACAGTTTGTGTTTCTATGGTGCTTCAGGAAATGCCAAGACAAACGTTTTAAAATAAAGAGACGAATAAAACCTCCCGTGATAAAGACCTAAATTCTTCCAGCCCAAGATAAACGCAAGAGAAAAATGATTAACGATGAAGCAAATATTTCAGAATGAGTTAAAGATGTAGGTGTTTCAAGATTTCGAAATGTGTAGTAGAGATAAGAAAAACTACCTTATAAAAACATCATTCTTCCGTATGAGGTAGTAGTGGGAGAAATTGATGTCTCCACGATGTTTCAGAAGATGTCAAGGGAGGCTGTTTCTGATAATTTGGTGTAGACGGTCGCAAGGGGTGAAAGCCTCATGTAATTAAAAAAAAAAAAGTTTCGGAGACAAGTGTAAATGTTTACAATACGCTAATGACGGCTTAATGTACCTATAGCGTTGAACATAACTACGGTAACTCCTTCAGTGCGATGACGTCTTCACTTTTATATATTCTTGCTGTTAACAAACGATTTTATTCAGCTCAGCAAGGCTCCGTAGTAGTGAAATGGGTAGTCTAGGTTAACCTCCATTAAAAATATATATATCCGAACCGGAATAAAATCGTCAAGAAAACAGGAATGAAATAAGAATTACGTTCCCTGTCTGAAGAGGTTACAATGTGCGAATATCGAACCCTGGGTGCATAAATGGTATTTATAATATAACAAACTTGTAGACTATTAGCACTGCAGATTTTACAGCGTTAAAAGTGGACATTCTGAAAGCAACAACAACAACAACGACAACAACAACAAAAGGAAAAAGCTATGAAGAGAACAATAACAGATAGAACAACTCTACGTATGTGATGTTCCCTAGGTGAATCGGACGTAACCTCGATAGTTCGGTTTCCAGAGCCTGATTTCGAAAATATATAAACAAGCAAATGAATTGATAAATAAAGACAGTCATACCCACAAGCTCTTTACCGACGTCCGTAATGCACCAGAATACAAGCTCCAAAGGCATGATTAATAATAATAATAATAATAATAATAATAATTCCATAGTTTTTATTTACTTATTCATCCATTTATTTCCTTCATTTGATCATTTTTATGAGTAAATGCTGTGAATGGTTTATTCTTCATCGGTGCTGCATTTTTTATTTTTTTTTTGCAATGATACTAAGGATTCAAGTTTTGTATGCAGTGTCCAGCCGTAGTACACAAAGCCAAAAATATAAACACATCAGAAGAAAAAAAAATCACGAAATGTTGTAGACGCGGAGATGATACTAGGCAACCGCGGGAGACATATTTCTCAGATGTAAAAAAGCCTGGGAAATAAAGACATAAATATAACTTAAACTTGGTGATCCTAGCCATTACAGATGAGACAGACGTAGACCGTAAATATAAGTTTCTACGTCATTAGAGATCCATGAGGTATGCAGATGTCTTTTGAAGCATTAAATAAAAGGCAGATAAAATACGCAGATACCCCCAGATTCAATAGATATAGCTGAAGTATAGGCAGTGGCCAAAGCATCGATGATATGCTCACCTCAGCCATGTCGCCATCAGATTAGAATATACCCGGATTTGAAGATGCGATCATACCCACGGAGATGAACTACAGGGACACATCAGCAAATCTTATATATGTTTAGCCTTTAACCTTTTCCAGCCCATGATGTCTTTTACACTCCATTCTCATCACCGCCAGACGATTTTATTCAGCTTAAGTAAATCCCCGAATAGGAGGGGTTAGATATACAGCCTTCGTTAACCGCTTCACTACTAGGAACTCTCCTCAACTGAAGAAAATCGTCTGATGAGAGCAAGAATAAAACATAAAAGACGTTCTCAGGCTGAAGAGGGTAAGGTTTCAGTTTTATGTTTCCCGATGTCGGGGTTTTACGATCTGCCGGTGTCAATCTACCTTTATTTTTCCAGTCCTAAAAGTGAGCAACGGCGGCTACACCTAGGCTATTTATCCTTGCATATTTTCCTATTTCACTTCCATATCATCACTTATATTTCTTATTCGCAATAATGCACGCCTTGTTTATCATTTTACGGGGTTTAGCAAAAGCTTTACAGCAACATGCCATCGCACAACGATTAAGGTTTCATATTCGTATGATCACTGCTAACTTTGAGAATAAGATTTCATGAAATAGCTAAACTGGACACATTCGCCGGTCCAAAACATCCATTAGTATTATTTTTTTAGATGTGCTTATATTTTAGCTGGATTTAATTTGATATCCGATAAGAGGATATCCTAAAAAAAAAGTGACAGTCAATCTCGTAAGACAGAGCGAGAACTACAGCTAAAAAGAAAAGTACAGCATACATGTCAGCGCAACACCAACATAAGTTTTACCCAACAAGAATTTTTAGTTATTCGATTTTTTTTATTTTCATGCGTAGAAAAGGGTAAACTTGTATGTATCAACGGAATTTACCTTAAGTATACGTACTACAACCTGGTCACCGCAATACGTAAGCCTCGGCAGTTTATAGTGGCTGGTGCAAAGGCATTCCATTATTCCATTTAGACTGGGAAATTTTTCAAACAAGCATGGAGAATGTACTGCAGTTGTATATCCAGTGCAGCAACAATGACATCTGGTTGTTATGTATACTCCAACACGAAGAAAATAAAAAACTATTTCACACGCAGCATTATCACCAAATTCTGACGTTTGCCAATAAAAGTGCCGTAGTCACGAACAACCACATAAACATTCATCTTTTGCCTGGTCTGACTAAAATGTACTCGAAGGCCTAAACAAAATTCGGTAAGTTTATGTAAATATTGCTGTTTAAAATGCTTGTCTAATGTATGGTAGATTATCGATAAACAAGCATTATTACATCACAACAAAACAACCACTGGGTACTTTTTAATTACGTGACTTGTAATTAGATAAACGAAAAAATATGATAAAACATTGATGCTGATTCATCATAGAGTTAGACAAAAATGCGGATAAATATAGTAGCCATAGTCATCTTTTCAGCTTGACTTTCAAAAAGGTTTCTAAGAATAAAAGAATATATTCATCATTGGCCAAGAGTTTATTCTTACTTTATATTTCTAAGCCACGAGATACCAAGTACTCCTCCGAAGTTTATGATGCCATTATAAGAACTTCACTGCGGTTAGTTTGTTTGGAGATTTATTCTTGATACTAATTCATATAAATTTCAACTACAGGAAACCTCTACCACTCACAAGGTTAATAAAAACTATATACTGCCCCTTTTTTTCTGTCTGACGCAAGATCTTATTTAACTTGAAGGAAACCTACCACACAAAGCATTAAGACTGTTTGCCGCAATGCACCGAGCGCAGGGAAATAATTCATGTACGCATTTTATTTATTTCAGTTTTAATAAAAAGTCTTATTACAGTATGGTCGTTGCATGAGTATCGTCAGTGAGAATGTAACCAAGCACAGTATTCACCTGCTGTTAAAACTGTAAGTAAAGTTTTTAAAAGCAAGTAATAAGTAGTAATAATGCCTCCCAGTACCTACACCATTCACATCAGTACCTCAGTGCAACAGTAACCAAACTCACCTGTTGTCAATATAACGTGTAAACTTTGATGAGTTAGGTGATAAGTAGCAATAACCTCACATCAATTCACCTGCTGTCAATACCGCAAGTAAAATGTGAAGAGTTAGGTGATAAGTAGCAATAACCGCACATGAATTCGCCTGTTGTCAATACCGCGAGTAAAAGGTAAAATGTTAGGTAAGAAGCAGCAATATACTGCCCCATCTCCCCACCCCGTACCTTACATCATTCACATCAGTCGGTCAGATCAAAAGTAACGAGAGTCAGTATTCACCCGCTGTCAATACTGCAAGTAAAATGTGAAAAGTTAGGTAATAAGGAGCGATAACGACCTCCCGTACCGTACATCATTCTCCTCCGCCATGTTTTACGACCATATCCCCTTTCGGAAGCTGACGGTATACGCGCCCTCTACGATATAACTCAGACTTGCGCGGCGAGGAAGTGAGGAAACCGCAAGATTTTCGTGCAGGGGTTTATGACTGGCGGATCAGCGGCCGTATTTGTAAACCCTCCTATGCTTGTTTATAAAGACTGGTTGATTTTACTGTTGTCTTCTCTCATATAACTACCAAATACTTCACTATCAAAGTGAATATCAATGTGAAAAGATTCGTATAGCAAAACGACCTGTGACGGTACTAAACATATGAGACTAGTTCATCGTGATACTAGGTCAGAATGTCTTATAACTTCGACCCTTGGTGGTAATGGGGAGTTAGGGGCAACAAGAAACGGCAGTATATCACCACCCACTGTCACCTGCTACGAAAATCCCCGATACCTAATTCTTCATAAGGAAAAAAACGCCTATCATCTTTGCACTTTTTTTTTTTTCCGGTGTACATCTAACATAGGAAATGGAAATGTGGTTACTGTGTGCTGAGTTTTACCGCTGAACATTCTTTTTTTTTCCTCCTAGAGTAGTGTTCCAGTGACGGACTAAGATTTCTAGCAGAGTTCAGAAAAATATATAGGGAGATAGGAGGACACAGCAACTGTTGATCATAAACCATGTCATCCTACCTACTGATCGTCATATTTGCCGTATTGATGTACAAAACTGTTAAACCGATAAACCAGACTGTATAACCATTCGCTAATATAATTGCTAATCTACCCATATATGACAGATCTCTGCATCCATTTACGCTGAACAGAAATAAGTAACCAGTCTAAATCTACGCCAGCTCCATTCTTTTTAAAGTTTTTACTACCGTCATCACTCTGCACCAACCTTAACATCACTAACAGTATCATCACTAACAGTAAAAATCACTGTATCTTAAATCTCTCCTTGTCATAACCACCAGGTTTCACGACAGCCACCATTATCATTTCCGCTAGTTACAATCACCATCACAAGCACCATTGCAACTGAAACCATCACCACTGCAGCTGCGTTATTGACAGCACCATCAATAACCTCACAACTCACAACCAAACCACGATCATAATTAGCCACAACAACCAAGACGCATCGTTACAAATGCTTTGGATTCCACTTTTTAAAAAAGTAACAAATAAAAAGGTTATAATAGTCACAAATCAAGTTTCTTAGAAACTATGTCTTTGCCTCTGTTTTTTAACAGAGGTGCTGAAAATCTGATTTATCCAGTTCTCTGGCCGAAAAATGCAGCTACTGGACTGGATATCAGATAACAGCATAATTCGACAAGGTTATTCGGTCGGACTGTATATCCTTCGCACTTTTAACTGCCAGTTTGTTCTGTCACCAAAGATGTGACCCGCCACTGATTATTTCCGCATTTTAACCTTAGCGGCTATTTATCTCATCATTTTCAGTTATTTTCGTATCCACCAGCTCTCCCTTGATTTCTCCACGTGATATCAACAGATATTACATCCTTTCCACTCTTAAGTTTCAGGCTTTTGATTCGTAAGATACAACATTGAGGAAACAATGATTCTTGGCTTTAACTTCCATGTTAGCAAGGAAGGGCATCGTTCTTCGTAATGATACTATATATACCAAGGATCCTCTCTCACATTCTTATTTTTCGCTTGATTTCGTTGCCATAATATATGTACCGGTAGCCTATGCTTCTTAACACTTTCATTTACAAGAGGATAAACAACTTTTATGTACTGTACTTAATTAGTTTCCTTTATAATTATCTTTGATTCAGCACTGGAAGCCCACATGATACTTCAAATACTTAATAAAACTGCCATGTAATTTCAGTGAACCGCAAAACACTGCTGCAACGAGTAGAGATGTACCGATGTATAGGTATCGGTATCGGTGGCATCGGCCCATTTGTAGAGTATCGGTATCGGAATCGGTATCGGCTGATTTTCTGCCGATACTTCCGATACTTAAAAGGAATTTAGTGCGTAGCATATCACTCACTGGAAGTTATTTTGTTAAACAGAATTTGGATGTTTTATCGGAATGAAAAATAAATTACTCGTAATATCCAGTTATTTAGTATCATATTATTTTGAGTACATGATTTGTAGTAATACAGTACATTCTTTGGTAATAAGCCACATCCGCCACCATGGACATGTACCAGACAGGTTGGTGAGTCACAACAGCGGCTCAGGGCCCAGACACAGCCCTCAGACGGCAGACACCACCCTCCCTCACTGGTATCGGTATCGGTATCGGTAGTAGTATCGGTATCGGTCCATTTCTGTGGTATTGGTATCGGTATCGGTAACGGTCGACATTCTGGTATCGGTACATCTCTAGCAACGAGAACCAATATAATGTTACAGGTATTGCAAGCATACCGTTCCAAAGTGAATTACATGAACGAACCCGACGAGTGCAATTCCCCAGGAGCACATTTTAGGCAGGCTACTTGTGCTGTGTACGGCTACGGAATAGTAGGTAGAAAGTCGAGGCGTAGCGTCAATATTTCAGTGTTTTTAGTGACCGGTATTTAAGGGTGAGGGAGTAAAGGTTGGCGCTGTGTTGTATGACAATGTCAATACTAATAGACAGACATGGAGGGTGATATGTAGATACCGGTATGAATGACGATAGACTAAGAGATATACAGTACCTGAGAACTGGACGGTCATTAGTGCCAGCAGTAAAAGTAGCAGTTACCAAGCATATACCCGGTTTAGAATAAGAGATTTACTAGATTCTCGGTTAATCGAGGTCATGAAAAATCTTATTTATAGGAGAATTTAGAGTATTAAACACACACACACACACACACACACACACACACACACACATATATATATATATATATATATATATATATATATATATATATATATATATATATATATATCTTTTGCCAGACGCCATGATCCCATGAGGGGTGGCCATTTGACTTTGAGTTATTTGTTTTACGGGGAGGGGCACTAACCCTTCACCAACCCACCTGCTGACACACACACACACACACACACACACACACATATATATATATATATATATATATATATATATATATATATATATATATATATATATATATATATATATATATACACTGTATATTTATATTTATATTTATTTATTTATTAGCTCTTCATGAACCAAACAATTTGATCAGTCCTTTCCTCCTTTTGGAGTTTATTAGACTCCAATGCGCTGGTAAAGGAGGGAAAGATAAAAATCTGGCAAAGGCAACCCAGACTTGAGTGAAAAACAGGGGGTGCCATAATAGTGTATTATGTAACCTCCCCCTTTGTCTCCAGGACGGTTATTAATCTGTTATTTTGGAACTGAAGCTTTATCTCAAGTTGAAGAAAGTTGCTAGAGGTGCAATGACTCACATACTCATGCCTACTTAAGGTGTGATGTACAAATTTAATGGATCAGTCCAGGTATCGCAAAAATCTCATTACATTTACTGTACTGATTGGCGATTTGTTTTTGCCATCTTCCGTGACTCCTCCTACCTTGTAAGTCACAAAGGCCTAAATCATTAATATAATCATTCCTACCCTCTGTGTGACCATAGAGTCTAAGCACAGTACTCAACCAACGCCGTATAATAAGTCTTTCCCAAATATTCCTGACTAAACTAAGTAAGTGATCTCTCTCTCTCTCTCTCTCTCTCTCTCTCTCTCTCTCTCTCTCCACTACAGATAACATCAGTATCGCGTTTTCACACTCATCACTCCTCTCCCGCCATTCCTACCTGGTCCCTTCCCCTCAGATCTTTATTTGGGAGGAATTCAAATCGCCTCACCAAAACAAATTAGCAACTAATATGACAGTTTTTCACCGTACCTGTATAAGTCCCAAACATCTCAGACCAAGCTCCAAACTATACTGTTTTTTTTATCGAGGCGAAGATGCACTTGACAGATTGGTGATAATTGGCTGAATGCAACATTACTTCATAATCTAGCGTTATTAACTGACAACAAATATCTGAGGGGGAAATTTGGGTTAGTAAATATTTTTTGGACATGTTGCATTCAGCCAATCATCATCAACCTGAAAAGTGCAACTTCGCCTCAGTAAAAAAAACGGAGTATAGTACATGTAATCAAAAAAGGAATTTCGATTTATATTACTACTGCATAATTAATTCTATTTGTCATTCACTAAGTTATTCGATTCTCCATATCCTCCTCAACAGTATGTTTTTGGGATGTCTAATAAATTCTAAGTTCTATTGCTGCGTTGGCATATAATACTCGCATATGCTCAGAAGTTAGTCAGTTGGTTTATTTAAAACAACAGACTCTGTGTGAATCCTCATTGACGGCGACTGAATTAACTTTTTACACGGCTCATTACTCACATCACCGATTCAAGGAAAACGCTCACTAATAGCTGCTCACACTAACAATAAGGAAATGTGTTTTAACGAAATACCCCAAGGGCTCATCTTTACACTGCAGTACCCACGACGCCATCTTGAGTCTATGACATCAGAATAAAGATGAAACAGTTGTTATATACAGTATGTAGCCTTCGTAACGTATCGGCAGGTTCTCTATCTGAAATTTCGTTACAAGAGAAACAAATACACTTCCAGAAGGGATGTAGCAATGTTTCTCACGAGGCAGAGCTAAGATGCGCGTCGATGCAGTTGTCCTTCATCAGCTTCAGGAAAGTCGCCTCCATGATCTGTTGAACTGGTTTCAGTCATATCAGCATTTTGCAAGGACACACTGGGGCAGCGGTATTACAGTGCCTCCACCCCTCCGGGATTAGGTCTACATTCATACGCCAAGCAGTCAATATGTAATTTACCGCTGCATATATATGATTCCGGAGCAAAGCAGAGATGAGCTACTGATAACAAGTAAGCTAAGACTGCATGAAATGTAAGAACCGTGCGTATACTTCTAAATTTGCAATATATCTTCCTGTAACTATATATCCATATAGAAAGATAGACAGATAGATAGATAGACAGACAGATAAACAGACAGACAGATGGAGAGATAATCCATCATCTGACCGAAGACTACACAGATTAGCCGCTACACATTTCACAAAGTTTGTGCGTTTGCTATTGGACCATTTTAAGTTCAGCCGGCGTAGCTAATTATCACCACTGTACACTGTACAGGCAACTGCAGGGCGGACCAAGAGTCATGGAAATAATAATTTACTGAACCGTAATGAAAACTTATTCGCCTCTATTATTATGTTGAAAACATAAGCTATTACAATTTAAGCCAATTTAAATGTGCTGTTGTTTTGCGATGAATGACTCACTGAAACACTCATAATTATTCAGTCCATTCTGAAATAATCATTCTCTCTCTCTCTCTCTCTCTCTCTCTCTCTCTCCACGCAAGGCCATCAGTAGCAGGCAAAGGGCGAGGCATTTTAGAAATACCACACACTGCCTCCCCTGCAAGGAGTCACGGCACTGTCACGCATTCATCTTTTTATATCACCCTTACACATCGCATCACTAATGATGCGATGTTCACTAGCTTTGATTTTTTTTTTTTTTTTTATGCGAGGAAGAAAGAACCAAAGGCCATGAGCCCGCAATAACAGTTTCCTCCAAGAGAAAAACAAAATACAATAGAGAGCCAAATTTTGATTTATGGAAAGAGGTGAAAATTTAATAAGATAATAAACAGACTACCTTGTTTCGGTGTTACATTTACATGCTAAATGATTTTACACCATATACGGCACGGCTACAGCAAGCTACATGCTAAAATTTGCACCGATAGCAGCATTCTCATCGGCACTATTGATTATTAGTCTGTGCTGAAAAATGTCAAAATCACAAACAGACAAGGACATCGAAACAAATCTAAAATACCTTCACAAACCCATCAAGCAAGGACGGAAAAACCAACTACATAAATCCACGCATATCCATAATAAGGAGGGGGAGGGAGGAGGCCCATTCAGGAAGTCTTGGAATTTGAACCGTACCTCACATAATCTTAGTTACCTGGAATATTCAAGGTGAGGGAAAGGAGGAGAAATTACAGGAAGCTCTGATCGCATGGAGAGCTTAGCGAGTGTCGTACGTGGTGTGAATAAAATATAATCTGATGTATGAGTATTCACGTTGAGGGGTGTAATGTATGTTTTTCTTTATGCTACTTTCCTAGAGGGAGTGTTGGGAAAGATGTTAGCTCGATAATGAGAAAGATGCAGGAAACTTTGGACGCCCGAGAAGGTGTAACCCGAAGTGTCGCATTTTCAAACAGTAGTTGCTGCGGAATTTTTTATAAGTTTAGCAGTATGAAAGTCACTATACTGAGGGGAGATGATCCTTGTCCATACAAAGCTAGAAATTACTGGCAAGGCAACACACACACACACACACACACACACACACACACACACACACACACACACACACACACACACACACACACACATTATCTTTTTGGAGCACCTAAGCAACAGCAGATAAATGAAGCACAGTACCGATACACGTAACACAATGTTTTCTTAAATATATTTTTGGCAAAATGTTGAGGTTCCACTTTTTATCTTCTTTTACTATCCAGCAAATTTTTATGAAGTACAATATTATGATACCTCCCCACTGCCCCAAACCCCCATAAATTATAAATAATTGAATATAATAATAATAATAATAATAATAATAGCATAAAGATCTGAAAACAAAGCCTTAAATACCCATGGGTCATTCCCTCCACCAACGAAGATGGACGGAGGTTATAATTATATTCATTCGTGTCTCTTTGTTTGCATGTTTATTTGTATACAAGATATTTAAATCAGGTATTGTCAGATTTCAGTGAAATCTGGTGTATAGGTGGGCAGTGGGTCAAGGATCCGGATGCAGGAAGAGATTAATTTTATTGGCTTTGGTGGAGGCATGCGCTCCCTTAGACTGTGTAACAGGGCAGACTAAGACAGTAGAATTTATTATGTAACACCATAAAGGTACTCGTCTGGTAAGAAAGAGGAAATACAGCGGTAAGTCGTGATTTGTATTTGTGTTGACGGAAGTATGCGCTCTCGAAGTGTTTTCTAGTACTGCGAGTCGTTATACAAAGTTCATCATATCCGACTGTGTGTAAAATTTGATCGTCATGAACTTTTACTTAAGCAACAGTCTAAACTACAGTTTCTGAAGGGCAAACGGTACCTTCCAGATAACAGATATGGTTCAAATAACATACACCTATCTTAGAACGCCGTTGTTTCCGTATCTGTAAGTTATAATAGGGTTCAGACTTTTAAACGTTGCTAGGGAAAGTTCTGCAGGGGAATAGATTTGACGGGAAATTTTAGGTGACCATAACACTTACAAAATAAAAATAATACTGTGAACCAGCTGCAATCAACCACATAATCCAAACAATGGCTACAGATGCATCACTTAGCCCAGGCAGTCCTCACTTGAGAAAGTATTCCTGAAAAACTACAACTGCATTTTTGGTCTTTCACTTACTTTCATCTTTCCTGATGGCAGACTTCAACTCCTGGTTTTAACTCTGTTATAAATCCATCAAAAGGCGTTAGCAGAACACGCAGAGAACGTTATTTCTTGTATTCACGACACCACGTTTCGCACATTACAAGTATGTACATTATCAATTGACTAAGACTGAGGCACAATGAGCGGGTATATATGGTATATATAAACTTCATGTGGGTCAGGGAATCAAGTAAACAACTAGGAGGAAATGAGGTGAGAGGGACATTATGCAGGCGGAGGGTAGTGTTGTAATCAACCAACGCGGGGGAATATGAGGGACGTCATCACTCCGTCCCAGACTTCGTTTGGGGAGGAACAGACTTGGGTGGTGGGATGCTGGCAAATTCACCTGACTGTAGGTTCATCTTGGGGCCCCTGTCCTTGATGAGGAAGGCTTTTAATGTTTATAGGCGTCTCGTATCTGGAGCCCGCCCGATGACCTGTGTGTTCTCCTCCATCATTTGCCTGGTCAGATGGGCACTGTGGCCGTGTCTCGTGTGTGCTTTAGGGGTACCATTCCTCATGTGAAGTGTTATTTTTCGGCTAAGCTTGATGGGTGAATATCTCATGTATGAAGAGGGGAGGGACTTATATTTCCTAAGTTTGCAAGTATATTCATACACAAGATGAATCTTCCGCTGGTCCGATGTTTGTTTCGTCGGGTTGTTCTTCAAAGTCGATCAGACGTTTTCTTGCATTTATAATAAAAGGCGAAGACGTCGGTGTCTTGAGGCCTGGTTGGTTTGACAAATCTTCTGATCAGCTGTTTCCTTATTCATTATTTCATTTCATTCGATCCGGACTGAAGTGGTTAACCCTTTCAATCTGCTGTCGTATTTCTCATTTATTCTTACAGTCGCCAGACGATTTTATTAATCTTTTCGGAGACTTCTTGAAGCAAATGGATTATATTTTTATCCTCGCATTAAAAAACGTATCTTCTTATGAGTAAAGTCGTCTGGTGGTGACATAACGAAATCCAGAATACAGTGCGTCACCGAAGAGAAATGGTTAAATACTCATCCAAAACAGTGATACTATAGCGCGTCTTTTATGACCCGCCGAATATCCGTAACCCCGTTTACTTCAGTTTGATGGCCAAGTGTAGTTACTGGAGAGTTAGTATTGGCAGTAACCATGGAAACTCATTCCTACCTCATCGAACATATCAAAGAACCGCAACTTAGTGTTCAAGTTGTGGGAGTGGTCCAGTTCCATCACGTGGAAAGTAACGAACTATCGGTAGAGCAGCTTAAACATAGTTACGAGTATTTACTAATCCAAGAGCTACCACACATAAAGCGAGTCGGTGGCGCGTTCCCGTACCTGTCACTTTCTTTTTCTTTTTAGGCATAAACCACACACCTCTGTTCTTTCATTACGTCATATGTATGAAATTTTGTTCAACTGTAACGCCACCGTTTTCAGAAATATATGCATTCTCAAAACCGTACACATCACAAGGATTTTCATCTCTTAATTAGACTTTCACAGTACGCACTTTGTGTATTTTCTCAACAAGTATTTACTTTTGCATTACCCTTTTACTTATTATGGTTTATAGTATGTATATGTTAATCATTTACAGATATAATCATAAAACTTACTTCACTAGACCTATGGTAGCCCCAGCCTCCTTAAACCACTGTCTTTCCTGCTCTGCGACAGTCAGAAGATTTAGGCGGGAAAACAACTCATAATACGCACTGCCTGATAAAATTTTCGTGACTCGTTGCTCAGCTGTGGTTATTTTTGACAATTCTTTAACAGTACTTTATTCTCAGTGTGCTTCTTTTTTCGTGATGTTAATATTTTTTAAAGTGTTAATAATTCAAAACTGTTTCATGTTTATTACTGTAGTCTTCCATTTTCATTTGTCTTACTCCGAATCTTCTAGGAAGGGCAACAAGGTCAAATAAGTCAAAATGAATTATAGCTACCCGAACAAGATTTGTTGGCGCCAATGCAAGTTTCATATGCTTATCGAACTGCATAATGTTTAAAGGGAATCAACGACGTACAACAAAGTACTGAAATAAATGCGATACTGGCAATACCATCTACTGTACAATTCGACAACATTAACTTGCTGGAGGATTCGTCGTCTGGCGCGCATGGATGCAAAAATCATGATAATCTAGAAACTGCTTCCTTCTAAATTAGTTTGTGGTTATCAGTGGAAAAAAATAATAATAAATAAAGCCACTATCTTAAATTCAACTCAGAGAGGTTTCCGCACCGATAATTTTGTGTTAAATGGATTTTGTCCTTACAAGTATTACCTCTTCAGCATAAAGATTTTCTCAAAGGACACAGTAAAGAAAGAAAGAGCATTCACTGCCCTCCGTCACAAATCACGAGCCCTGGAACCTACACGATCATTTCTCTACACAGCTGCCGTCAGAAATATTGTACAGAAAAAAAGAAAAAAGATGTGTTGCATTGGCACGTGGAGCTATATAAATCGTGTATACATGCAGTGCCGATATATGAGTAAATTCTGTTTAACTCAGTAACAACCTCGTTCCAGGATCATTATGCACTAAACGTTTCTCTTGGTTCAAATACAGGGACACTTGCCATGGAGGAAAAGAATCTGAACACATTACTCTTTCCTTTCACTGGCTGGCTTACCATCTATGGCTGGTTCACCGAACACTGACATATATATCGGTAATCACTGGAAATTAATCGGCTTCAGGTTCATCATTTGGCCATATTTACCAAAAGGAAGCAAAGCGGAGTTTATATTACTGTCAAATTCGCCCACTTATCATAACGTCGCAGTCACTCCTGGCTATAACGGGGCACGTGTATTCTCAATGCTCATAATATGCACGAGGAAAAATTCGCTAAAACTGACACGTGCGATTTTTTGTAAACAGCTCATGACCTTAGCCGTGGCAGGTACCGGTCGAGTTACTCGTTGCAAGTTACAGTAAATCCTAAAGCAATGCTGTTTCGGGGTTTTGCCACATATGCAGAAGCAGTAGCTTGAGTTTTGTATTAAATTAATCATATACTAAAAATTTCAGTCAGATACCGATTATACTGGGCAAATAACACTCACAGATTTGCTTGTGTTCTAACGTGGCTTCATCATGTAGGTTACTGTCCATCAAATTTTTATACCCGCGCTTCCGAAATGAGAGAGGGTATTATGTTTCTCTTGTGTGTGTGTGTGTGTGTGTGTGTGTGTGTGTGTGTGTGTGTGTGTGTGTGTGTGTGTGTGTGTGTGTGTGTGTGTGTGTGTGTGTGTGCAAAATATGAGATCTTTTTATCTAATATTGACCAGACTTGGAGACTATTAGCTTAGGACTTTTCGTAACACTTTTTGAACGATGGATTTTGTTTTTCGCCTTTTAGAATCCCTTTACTTTTGGTAATGCAAAGCATATCGATAATGAAATTATATAAATAGCATAAATGTTGCAAAACCAGGATCGTTCGAACGTGAATACAGTGGACTGGAGGCTGATCTAGCCCTTCATCTGCAGTCCGCCATCCTCCCTTCAGGGGGACAGGGAGGGAGTTCAGGGGTTTTTAAATAACCGGACAGTAGAACCGACCCATCATATCGGTGTCAGCACTTGAAGGCGTCCTTCTCGAGCACCATAAATAGCATAATAGAACACTGAGGTGTAGTAGGCAAAACATATCGCTATGGAAGACGTGCTTCGAAGTTTCCTAACTCAACAAAAATGCAGCTTACTAACAGAAACCTGCACACATGGTACCAAAAGATGTCACACTTACTACTCCTGCTGTCAACGTCATTATAATGGGTGTAGGACGGTTAATGTTGCTGTCTGGTCTATATGTAATACGACATACATGGACGTACTGACATCCATTATAACTTTTATAGGAAAACGTTGTAAGACTTTTTTTTTTTTTTTTTTTTTTTTTTGAGGGTGGGGGGGCAATGTTGCTACAGGATTTCCATTAAAAAATCACAAGGACAGTGGTAGATGTGTATGAAAGAACAATATTATGAGAGAGAGAGAGAGAGAGAGAGAGAGAGAGAGAGAGAGGATGGGATAGGGGTGATGAGACTACTGGAATCTAGAGAAGAGATTGATTATTATTTTTTATTTTTTTTTTTTTTATGCGAGGAAGAAGGAATCAAAGGCCATGAGCCCGCAGTAACAGTTCCCTCCAAGAGAAAAACAAAATACAATAGAGAGCCAAATTCAAGATCCGATCATTTTGAGATGCCTGGACACACTGCGTTTGAAAGACTGGAGATCATAGGCAGCAGGAAATACAGATAGAGGGAGACAGTTCCAGAGCTGGCGGGGAACTACAAACTGCAGGAAGAGAATCAAATGCTATAAAATTAACACAACATTCAGCCTTGCTCAAGGAATGACGGTATCTATTACTGAAATTTTAAAAACTGACGGCTGAACGTTTATAAGAATACCGTACAAATTATGCTGACTATGTACTAAACTATCATGTACAGTATTAGTATAACTGTGATGTGTGGTATAAATGATGATTCTAACAGTAAGTGTAGATGGGGGTGATATACATTGGTTATCTGGGTAGTAGTATGAATATAGCTCAAACAAAGAAATATAATTATGGCCAAACATGGTCATCAGACGAAGTATTGTATCATGCAGCTAGTGATGTGCGCTACGTAATACCACCGCTACCAAAGTGATAACCAACAAGCACAACTTAAGGGAAATTCAGCACTATCGAACCTAAGCTAATATAACATAACCTTGCTTAGCCTAGATTAGACCAGCCTTACGTAATGTAGCCTTACTCTGCTTATCTATGCATCTTCATACACCCATAACAAACATAATTATGTTAATCATTGCGAAGAAATTAATATATTACATAAACCGCAGCAAAAATAATTACAACAAATAATATGCATATACTCACAAAGCTGATGAAGAAAGAAAGAAATATTGCGTCACTTAGTTCATTATTGCACACAGTTTGTTGCCTCAGTGAAGCTGTCTCCAGCAGCAGCCACTGCGAAAACTCCTTTTACAATGCATTTCATTATTAAATTCAGAACACACTAGTGAAGACGTAGCATAGATCCTGACAATCACTACAAGCTCAGAAGAGAGATGAGTGGTGGTAGTACTCCGGTATCGCTATCAACGTGGCAGACAACTCGATTTTAGCATCACGCGGCAGACAACTCGATTTTAGCATCACAACGCAATCAGGATGGACACCCGCGGACGAAAGTACTCCACTTTTACCAGAACACCCCCCTCCCCCCCCCGCCATCCATCAAACTGTCTCGGTTACCTCGGATCTTTACACTTACATATCTTCATTTCAGATATATGGTGACAGAGTTTATGGCAATGTTTAACACGCCTCTACCCACAAATGATGGTAAAGTGATGCGCAGCTAGCTAAATCAAGACTACCAGTATGGTGTGTCTAACAGCTGATTACCTTTCCATATTCAGTTACCATTTATCACATCAACTGATCAAGGAAGAAAGAAATAACAACATTTAGTTATTATAAATCTCATTTGCTGCCCTAAATAATATGAAGTAATTTGCAGTTATTATATTTCAAACTCTTTTAATTTCTCTGTTGAGGTTAAGACTGGTTATCAGTGGCACAGACGCGAAGTGTTAGCCGTTCTCGGATGTAAAGTTTCGGATCAGTGTCGTCCTCCACAGCGAAACTCGACTCGACTCTGGAGTGAGCCTGCCCTATATGAACCATTCAGATTTTTGTTTTTCATAGTGCTACGAATTTCCCAAACCGTTTGCTGCAGTGTTTCATATGGTAATGTTACTGTAGCTCTTAAGAAGACAGAATGCAGTTAATTTTCATTTTTTTTCCACTCCCGTGTAAAGAACATATAATGCAAAAATATTTAAAGGAGTAAATTTTCTTTTTATGGATAACACAGGGATAAATACTGCATATTATTCTGTCAGAATTTTATGGCACATGAACGAACTACTGGTGTTTCCTTCTCGGTGCAGGAGCCCGTACCGACCACAGAGCTGTATAGTATGAAGGGGCTTTATCATGGATAGCACCGCGTAATTTGTGTCCGCCGCCAGGGCAGCGGTGGTTATTGTGGCTGCCATGTTACACCATGCCTGATGCATAGGTAGACTGCGTTCTTCTGGCTACAATGATAGGTAAGGGAAGTGTTGGTAGCTGGGTATGGTAAGGCGCTGGAGGAAGAGAGAGGGAGAACGCAAGGTAGGTTGAAGGAGCAGCCAAGTGAAGTACGAATATTGCTGGAAGAGTGTCGAGCCTCAATGATTTAAGTTCATATCATGCCGCATATACTCGTATTATCATGAATATTTTACCCATTTCAGCTGATCAGTCGGTTATACTGGCCGCCATACTTTCTCAGTCGAGAAGGCTTGGTTTTTATCATAATAAACTAAGTTTGAAGGAGAAGTAAACATAAGTACAAACCAGTTCACTCGACTGATATATGGTAATTGTTTCTAGGAGGCCTGATAGGCTAATTTACTGAATTACGTTTACCTTAAGACGTGTAACTTAAAGTTATATGTCTTAAATTAAACATAATTCAGTAAATTATCAGGCCTCCCAGAAACAATTACCAGCAGTAAAAATACGTACAACAGAAATGTTTGATATAATGCTATTGTTTATTTACATTTTGTTCGAGGGCCGTAGGTATACTCTTGTATCATTATTACACCTCTTCCAGCAGAAGTGTCTTGTAGTCAGGTATTTATAACCAGAGAATCACCTTCACCCATACTAGTGTAAGGACAACAGAAAGTACGCTGATGAAAAGGAAAACCAACTCATTCACACGCACGACAAAGTTTGCAAACCTGGAAATCAAGTTTCCTACTGTTGGTAGCTAGCACCCTAGCTAATGTTTTATGGCCATGGACTGACCTTGTTGTGCTCCTTGGCTGCACTCATTTATCCGAGGAACCGAAATTTTTGATAATTGCTCTAAATCAGAAAAACGAGAGAGATCATGATGGAAGTTGAAAAAAAAAAAAAATTACGAGATGACATGAACGGTAGTGTTTACGTGAATCAGTAAGTGGATGTCAAATGAATTAGTAAAATTGGGTAATAAGGAGAGAAACGTGGGAAGAAAATTAAGATGTCTCTTTAAAAAGGATGATAGAGAAATACAGCCTTAGACTCAGAGAGACAATTATGGAAGTATTAAATCCGAGAAGTCAGAAGATGAATATGAGATGTGAGATGAGTGAGAGCAAAACTCAGGATCAAAGAGAGAGAGAGAGAGAGAGAGAGTAAAAATGAGGAAGTAAATGGCTTCCGATAGGGTTGTGCAATTACGGAACTGAGAGAGTAATTAAGAGAAAAGAAGTGAAAATGACAGAAAGGAGTAAGAATGGATGCTAGAAGAAAAGGTGTTAGGCAATTTAGAGGGGAAATGGTAGGAGAGGAGGACTTAGGTAAAGGAGGAAAGGGGGGGAGGGAACTTGGGCTGGAGAATGGGAGAAGAGAAAAACAGAAAGAGGAAGAAGTTAGGATGACTCTTTCTTTCTCTCTCTCTCTCTCTCTCTCTCTCCCCTAATTTCAGCCGCCTAAACTTTTATCTTCCATAAGATGTGTTTTGTTTCAGTTTCTGTATGTTTGAATTTTAAAGTTATTCTATCTATCTATTGCCAGACGCCTCAATCCCGTTTGGGGTGGCCACAAACAAATCGCCTCCAAGTCGCCCTGTCCCTCACCATTTCACTGCCCTGCTCCCAACTCACACCCCCCTCTCTCATATACCTCTCCACCCCATCCCTCCATCTCATCCTCGGCCTCCCCCTCCCTCTTCCCCCCTCCACCTCACTCACATACACTCTCTTCGTCAGTCTTTCACCCTCCATCCTCTCCACATGGACAACAGTTATTGCTAGCCAAATTTACAGGCAGAAGGGTTTTTTTTTTTTTTTTTTTTTTTTTTTTTTTTTTTAGCGTTATTACCTACACGAAATGTAGAAATCGAACACAGTATTCGTGTACCGTATAATTTTCAACTTAATCGTGGACAGCCTCAAGATCAGTGTCCTCATACTTCCTGTAGTTTCAGTTTTCCTTGGTGAGAGGCAATCAGTAATGAACGTAATAATATTGCCCATGTTTTTACCTCATATTAATCTTATCTGTGACTTCCGATTAACAACTTTAAGCTCGATTTCGTCATTGATGTACCTATTCATCCTGTTCATATGTAAATTTTTTTTATAATACGATTTAAGATGGTCTATTCGGCGGGGGAGGGGGGAGTGAGGGAGGAGGAAATTTGTATATCACATTTCACGAATTTCTTAACTTAGGTTTTGCAGATGTATTTTATGTTTTCAGAAATGATCCGAATAGGTTGTGTTTGTATAGTTTTCTTTCAGGTTTCGTAAGACATTATAGGGCGCGAGCGCGCTCGTGTGGGTGGGTGGGTGCAAAGGTGTGGATGCGGGTGGGTGGGTGGTGTTCAAGATGGATTCAGAAGCCACGAAATCTTAAAATTATTCTATTCAATGTACGCAACACAAGCCAAAAACGCACTCCACTTCGTTCGAGGTGTCCAAATCCACCGCCTAATAAAGCGAATATCAGAGATATCCGCAAGAAGAAAATACGGAGTGTCATAACCGCATCAAAAAAAAAAAAAAAAAAAAAAAAACGAATTATTTGCACGCATTAACTAAAAACAAAGCTTAAGTTCCAGTGATAAATTTCTCCTCCTTTATTGCTTTCAAGGTCATTGGCAGCTATTTCCTGATGCTTACTCGATTAATGGAGAGAAAGGTTAACTAAATAGGGTGCAGAGAAGTGAAATCGATGCCAGAATTCGGAGTATAATAGAGAACTAAGTCCAAGAATAAAGTGGGGAAAAACCAGGAAGAGGACACCTGTTGTGGATGTGGGAATATCCGTGAATTGCAGCAGATTTTCAGGGTTTTTTTTGTCGTTGTCTCCGTGGTTGACCTCTAGATATGGTGCCTTGAAACATGACCATGAACTGACAGGTACTGAGGTGTAGCACTCAGAAAACGGGTACACAGACTGGACACCAAGATGAAGGACAACAAAGAGTAGTCTACTGTGCTGCTGATCTTGTTGCTGTCAGATGCCATCCACATTACTTACATCACGCATATATAAACTACGAATCTTCATCAGAGCACTGATCAGAGCTTCATAATTACCTCCGCTAATGAAGTTGGAGGAGGTTATGTATTCACCAACGTTTGTATATTTGTCAACATGATTTCTCCAAAAGTTCTCTATGAACTTCTGTGAAATTTTGTGGATAGGCTGGCCATGGGCCAAGAAAAAATTGATCAAATTTGGGGTCAGATCCGGATCCGGAGTATCTCGCACATTAGCTCCAAGAGTTTTCAGTAAATTTCAATGAAATTTTGTGGAAGGGTGGGCCATGGACCTAGAAAGAACTGACTAAATTTTTGGTCGGATCCGGCTCCGGATCACGATCCTATGTATCCCGCACAGTATCTCCAAAAGTTCTTTATGAATTTCAATGAAATTTTGTGGAAGAGTGGGCCATGGGTCAAGGAACAACTGATTAATTTGAGGGCAGATCAGCATCCTATGTATTCCACATAATATCTCCACGGATCCAGATCTTTTTTAATGCCAATGGCATTGGCGGAGGTACGCGCCCTCTAAGTGCTTTTTAGTTTTGAATATATTTTTATTATCTGCAAGGCAGCCTAATATTACGAATTTTATTATTATAAAATTATACCATTTTGCAAAGAACCAAGTTTAAAAGACAGTTATCGGAGGAATACCCTTGTTCCTGGCACTCCCTAGCCATATCACAATACTACCGTAACCGTACCCAGACTCATGGTATCCACATGTTTACCACAATATGTTGGTACCCACGCCACACTGTTCAAACCACCACCATCACACCTCACAGCCACAGCAACTATAACCAAACACACCACATCAGCACAACTTACAATGACAAGTACAGTAACGAAACCATCAACACAAGAACATCACTTCACGACCCACCATAACAGTCGCAGTCATCTTGGTCCCACCACATCTGTCATCATCCCTGCTCCAGACTTCAACCACCTTCTCCACACAAAATCACCACATCTTACAATTCTCCCAAACCCAGAGTCATCATATGGTGTTTCCACCAGCCTGTACTTCGTCCCAGTCATCGCCATCACCTCCGTCACCTCATCACACCAGCTCAATCCATGTAACCTCACAACCACATCACTACACCCACACCAGGGCCACCACGCCACAGTCAGTCACCTCCACACCATCACAAACACCATCCTCAAATGTTATAGTCACTGCCTAACCACGCTAGTCACCGTCATCACCTGCATCACACATCACCATCGTCTCAGCTCCACGTAGGCTAATCATCCCAGTGACACCACATCCCCCGCCAACATACTTTCACAACACCACCACACATCACGTCGCTATGCCACACCACACCTGCTTACACCACATCCCTTAACTCAGTGGTGTCAAACTTACTCCTTCCCTAGGGCCACAATTCTGTTCTGCAGATCGTCTGAGGGCAGAGTCTACCTAACCTTATCGAAATCAGCGTAGGTATATGAAAGTACAGAGTGAAGTGAGATATATGTTACTTAAAAACAAACATAGTTTACAACTCAAGGTTTAATTATAGGATAATATCGGTTAAACATGCGTCAACTCACCCAAAATTGTGGTACGTGTGTCCCTAGGAGCCTAGACCAGCGTGTTTACGTTTTGAACTTCGTCCTAAGTTATCAAAATAAGAAATACTGTTTCCAGATTTCCATCAGATTAGTGTATCATATTTGCTCACTGTACTATACATTATTACTTTAAAGTGCATGCAAATTTAAATTTGCAATATGAAATCGGAAACATGTTGAATGAATATAATACCGGAATAATATATAGTACGACAAAGCCGCAACCTATTCAATAGGTCGGAGAAGTTCGACACGTCTTCTAACCCTTGCAGTGATATCGGCTTCTACTTCAAATTATTGATAATATTTAAATCAGAGGTGTCAAACTGGTGGCCCTTGATGAAGAAAAGAGTGGCCAGCGATGAACTAGGAAAACTAGGAAAAAATGAGAAATAAGAAACGGAGAATCCCATAAAATTTGTCATATGATCAAATGAACAAAAATTACAGCACTGTTAGGAAACCTTTATTGATAATTTGATAGATAAAAATATCATTTGAATAATTTATTGGTGAACAAATGTCACGAATCTCTTATGTTATCAATAACCTGAAGCAGAAGCCGATATCACTGAAAGTGTTAGAAGGCGTGCCGAACTTCTCCGAACATTTGAATAGGTTGCGGCTTTGCCGTATTATATATTTTACCGGTATTATTTTCATTCAACATGTTTCCAATTTCATATTGCAAATTTAAAATTTGCATGCACTTTAAAGTAATAATTTATAGTTCAGTATGCAAATATAATACACTAATCTGATGGAAATCTGGAAACAGTATTTCCTATTTTGATGAATTCGGACGAAGTTCAAAACGTAAACACGCTGGTCTAGGCTCCCAGGGGCACACGTACCACAATTTTGGGTGAGTTTACGCTTGTTTAACCGGTCTTATCCTATAATTAAACCTTGTAAACTATGTTTGTTTTTAAATAACATATATCTCATTTCACTCTGTACTCCTTTTACATACCTACGCTGATTTCGGTAAGGTTAGGTAGACTTGGCCCTCAGACGATCTACAGAACTGAAGTGTGGCCCTAGGGAAGGATTGAGTTTGAAACCACTGATTTAAACAAAAGATTCGTGACATATTTGATCACCAATAAATTATTCAAATTGTATTTTTATCGATCAAATTATCAATAAATGTTTCCTAACAGTGCTGTAATTTTTGTTCACTTGATCATATGACAAATTTTATGGTATTTTCCGTTTCTTATTTCTCATTTTTTCTTAATTCATCGCGGGCCACTCTTTTCCTCATCGAGGGCCACATGTGGCCCGCGAGCCACCAGTTTGACACCTCTGCCTTAACTCATCATCAAACACTACAACACCATACCACACTTTTAAGGTCCAGCCACACCACATCCCATAATCACCCCAGAACCACACCACACCACCATGCCACATTCCCATCCACCACACCTCATCCCTCATGGTACACCGAACCAAATCCCATAACCAGACTACAGTATTCACCAAACCACCATATTAGCACAGCCTACCACACCCCCAGCTCATATCACAGCATCAGCACATTGTATACCACCAAAACACCAGCACATTCCACACCACCTCCCCACAAAATACCAGTGCATATATACCTCACCACTACAGCAGGAAGCATCACACTGTACATCACGCGCCACACACAACGCACCACCACACGCCACATCGCCACATACCACCAAATTACCGTATACCACGCGTCACAAAACAGAACACCACAAAACCAAAACACACCACAACACAGCACACGAGCACAGCGGCGAGAGAGCATGAGGATATCCCAAGGCAATGATCCCCCTCTCTGATAAAGTCACCACAGATACTTTATCTTAATTGGTTGTAATGCTCGGCTACCAGATAATGACCCAGAAGAGGCTGTGGACGCTCGCCTTAAGTGCATGGGGGAGGGAGGGAGGTCGGACGAAGGGAAGATATGACAAGAGGGAGGTATGGGGTCACTACTTTTGATATGTGGCCAACTTCCGACATATTTGGTCCAGTAACACTCGCTCCACGGCGCCTGTGAAGCACGTTTTGATGCTGCTTAGTGGAAATAAAGTATTTGAATTTGAATTTAAATTTGAATTTGCTTAGCCTAGTCAGAGTACGAACATGACTTACAGCAAGTTACAATCGTACAGACAGAAGCACCAATATCTTCCGAAACATTGACGAATGCCTAGCGGTAAATACTGAACAGTTTGAAACACGTACCAGTAGAGATAGGGTTTTCACTGTATTACACCAGCTGTAGATTTTCTTCACGCGGAACTGGAGAAAAGAGTTGTTTCATTGACTGTGCATTCTCAGCTATCGATCATAAAACTCTGAAGATTTGAGAGTGGCTTGGATCCGTATTCTGGGTGGCATGGGAGGCTTCGTAGCACCTCTTCCCTAGCGATTTATTTTGCAGCGTACACTTTAGCATTCTCGTGTGTGTGTGTGTGTGTGTGTGTGTGTGTGTGTGTGTGTGTGTGTGAGTGTGTGTTATTTTAACATCAACATAGTTTGCATCGTTAACGTACAAAAGTAATGAAGTACTTTCCAGAATAAGTAGCTTTGGAAGAGGTATTCCGAATTCTGCAAAGCCATATAGAATACGACCCTACGAAGGATATCAGGGTTGGGAGTCGCATTCTACCTGGCTTTCAACATTTCGTAACACGCCTTCTTTAGCTGTTTATTCCGCAAAATATATTCCAATATCCTCTTATATGCTATTGACGCAAACCATGTCGATATTAAAATGACAATGACAAATAACTCTCATGAGAATGCCAGGGTGTAATATGCGAAATAAATAGCTAGGGAAGAGCTGTTACGAAATCAGGGTACAACATGGAAAATAAGTAGCTAAGGATGAAGTGTTACGAAGACCCTTGCCCCCCCCAGTGGGTGAGGCGGGCGGAATGTAGCGTGCGATGCCTGGCTCTGATACCAGTGGTGGTCGGGTCCTCGCCCACTTAGGTCTCTACACAGGACAATTAAAGGTGTAGGGGTCGCTCGAGATTGTGTGTGTGTGTGTGTGTGTGTGTGTGTGTGTGTTCAGTGGATTGGTTTAACTATTTGGTTGGTTTAGATGTCAGGTTCCCCTTAAATTTGCGTGAAAGTTTGCTATATTAATTGTGGTCCTAATATACTGTAAATAAAGACGTGTTATTATATATACAGTACATAATATATGCATACATATGACATATATATATATATATATATATATATATATATATATATATATATATACACACAGTACGGTATATATAGCATCATCATCATCAGCCGTTTGAGTATCCACTGCAGGATCGGCCTATCCCTACCGAAGTGGGGACGATACAGCCAATGTATCTCTACCAAGTGGCTTAGGCTGTGTAGTAGAGATTGTATGTAGGGTGAGAAGTGCTTGTAAGTGTAATTGTTGTGTTGGAGTGGCTTTGGATGTGTGTGTAGTCTGTGAACCAAGTGTAATCGGCCCGCACAAGCCGACTGGGTGCAAGCATACTTCATAGTATGCGACACTGGTTCAACCGCAGCACCCCTGATGTCCGCCAAAGCAGTACATGGCCAGAAGAACGCTCCCAAAGTTTATTACCCTGGAGGGGCGCGAACCCTCGTTCTTCAGTGTACGAAAACGCACACTTTACCACTGTACCACAGAGGCTTTATATATATATATATATATATATATATATATATATATATATATATATATACGGTATATATATATATATATATATATGTGTGTGTGTGTGTGTGTGTGTGTGTGTGTGTGTGTGTATGTGTGTGTGTGTGTGTACTTTCTGGATCGACTGACCACGATGTACAAAAAGAAGAAGGGTGATGTGATTATCTCTTCACATTTTCTTTGTTCCAATTAATCTTAGAATTACACTTTCTCGCATTGCCCTGACTTGATCGTATTTCTTTGTAACCTCAGTTTCTTGTCAAGGATTACCTGTGTAATCAATCAAGTAGTGTTGGTGCCATGAGAGGTATTCAGGGACAATACCGATCCTTTACCTGGTCACGTTATTCCCCGTGAACATACTATTTATTACAGTGTGTGGGTCGAGGCTTAGGCTTTTACTGAATATCTCACCACTTAGTCGGCAGAGTGATGTTTACCCCTCACTACCACTGAATGCAACAGTATCTCAGTCCTGTCCTAAGCTACATCCAGTGCCAATTTTAATGAATATCGAGCAGTTATCTCTGTGCTACTAGCGCAAGAACATAGGTTTAAATGTAGGGTGTCCGTGAAAGGTATTTGCCAATTTGAGCGCGTTGCAAATATAGTCACGAAACATGAACTATCCTAGAGATCGAGTCACTTGCTGGGCTCATATTGAAAATTCTTTTTCGTTTAAATGCTGGTGGTAAATCTAAACTCCTGGACTTGATAATTCGGTTCTTTCACGTTATTATGTAACGTTGATATTTGCAGTCTTTCTGGTAATGTTTACTATCACCTCACTGACTGCACACAAGCTTGCTTTGTGCGAGATTTTGCTAAAAGGTTATTTAACGTACCACCCTAAAACCTATCGCCTCATGGTCATGAAGCTCATAGGCCCAAACACGGGGTTCCCCCACTTGATTAACTTTTGAAAAGGCCAGTTTTTGTTCCATTTAGAGGAACTTGGACATAAATGGGTTCATTCTTTTCCATTAAAGGGGACCTCGCTAAAAAAAAAAAAAAAAAAAATGTGGAATCATATCTGGATACTAAAGAACAGTCAGTCAATTATCGAGTGCTACGTTATCACCAAGTCATTGCTGGAGCCGATACCCTCTCAGCGGCAGCGCCGTTGGTGGGAAAGCGACATTATATTTGCTCTGGATGTGTCTGAAAACAAATACTGGGGAGTTTCTCAGACTCAGTGTATGACTGACATAGACTGAAGTTGTAAACATTGTTACTGAAATCCATTCATTAATAACAAGTATATTGGCAGTATTTGCGGCCTCAGAGCAATGAATCATCTTTACGTACGGTATATATATATATATATATATATATATATATATATATATATAGAGAGAGAGAGAGAGAGAGAGAGAGAGAGAGAGAGAGAGAAAGTAAAGGTGGGAGCATTCGCCATGACGCGCCGTGGTGCTCATCTCCGTAATAAAGGCCTTTGAGCCTGTAGCGGATTATTCACCCAATATTTTGGGATACAAGGCCACTGCATCATCCAGGTCACCACAGTTACCTCCCCTAGGTGTTATCCTAGATACTTATTTTACCTAACAACCATCAGTGGGTGGATAGACACCTAAATCAAGTGGCCTCAGCTGTCCGCACCAGGATTCGAACCCTGGCGCTAGCGGGCCGTCAGCTTCGCAATCAGCGATGCTAACCACTCAGCCATATCTGTGTGTGAGTGTATATGTATGTATGTATGAATATTAAATGCATCGAGGATATGCACGATCAGAATGAATATGTAACTGAACGAAGTAGTGTCTCACTGACATAGTACAAGATCGTGTTATCAACCCTCTTTTGCACTGCGTCGTAAGTTGAAAGGAAAATTATGAATCCTGCAACCAGAGCCTGGTGCCAAAAATCCTAATTGAAATAAGCCTCTCCCTCCCTGTACGGGTGGTGAGTGTGAGCCATATGGACTGCACCAGCGCCTCGTCTTTCTTAGTGTTCATATTAGGAGTGCCGCACCCCATCACCTTCATCCAGCCGGCCCAAGTTAAGAGCAAAATGACCCACTTACCCACCTTGTTACCTGCCTTGTTACCTGCCTTCACGAGCCATATATAATCTATAATACCTGCATACTTATAATGAATAGATCGTACCATAGTTAGAGTTTTTATAGTCAACCCCTCCCTACCCACCCCCTTTCTGCCCATCCACCTCAGTCTTCCCCTCCTATCTATTACTTCCTCAGTTACCCCTCACCTTTACCACCTGTCCGAGTGTCACCCCCTTCCACCCCCCCCTCCTTCCCACCAGCTCCCCACCTTCCACCTGCATCCCACCTTCTTTCCCTCCTCTCCCTTCTGTTTATTGTTTTATCTCCTTTTATCTACATTCTATCCAAACTCATAAACCAGTGTATATTCTTCACACTATATTTCCCTGTATATTTTCCAATCGTCACTTCCTTTCCGATCACTTCCCACCCTGCTCTTGTTACCTCATGCCTTCCTCATCCTCTCCATGTTAATCTTACACCGCAGTTACCATCCTCTTACCCCTCACTTCCATGTCCTCCTCATCCTTATTACCTCCTTCATTATCTTTTCGCTTCTCACTCCATTTTCCCCTCTTACATGATCCTTTTTCCCTCCATGCAACTGAAATTTATCATATATATTATGTTCTTCCTTTTTCCACTCCTTGTACGTTTCGCAAGTCTATCGTATATATACAGTATATAGATAAATAGATAGATAGATAGATATAGATATATACTGTATGTATTGATAGATAGATAGATAAATATATAGATAGATAGATAGATAAATAAATTGATAGATAGATATACACTATATATATATATATATATATATATATATATATATATATATATATATATATATATATATATATATATATATATATATATATATATATATATATATTTATATCAGCAGCAGCAGCAGCCGTTTGACTATCCATTGCAGGACCGGCCTATCCCGACCGAAGTCGGGTCGATACAGCCAATGTATCTCTACCAAATGGCTTAGGCTGTTTGGTAGAGATTGTATGTAGGGTGAGAAGTGCTTGTAAGTGTAATTGTAGTGTTGGAGTGGCTCTGGATCTGTGTGTAGTCTGTGAACCAAGTGTAATCGGCCCGCTCAAGCCGACTGGGTGCAAGCATACTTTATAGTAAGCGACACTGGTTCAACCACAGCACCCTTTGTGTCCGCCAATGCAGTACACGCCGGCCAGGGGCGCAAACCCTGGTTCACCCATGTACGAAACGCACACTACCACTGTGCCACAGAGGCTCATATTTCCTTACTTCCATGTCTTCTTCATCCTCGTTACACCTTTCATTCTTCTTCTCACTCCTCCAGCCATTTTCCATTTTAGGCCATTGCTTTTCCCTCCCCTCTCCCTGTAGTACATTTCTGAAGTAGTGCTGAGATAAATAAGAACATTTGTGTTTCTTTATTGTACATACATCTTGGCTATTAGCAATATCTTTTTTATATTTTTTTTTTCTTCTGTGAAAGGAAATTTTTCCATAAAAACACGCAGCCTAACACGCTTAGCCAGCCCTTGACACGTAAGACTCAAATGCCACTGGTCCATTGAATCGTACTACTGAATCAAGAAGCTCATATCTCCTCCCTTTCATTCCCCCCATCCGTCTCCCTCGCCATGCTTGACTCTATCGCTTTATTCATCCCCTTATCCATTGTCGTAGTCCCATATCCATTTTGTCGTCTCTTCATCCTCTCCTCTAACCTTTCTAACCCAATCTTCGAACTCTCTGCACCCATTCCCAGACTCTCTATCACGGATCCCCGACCCCCTTCACCCATTTCCCCGTTTCTCCTCGTCCTTACCCGAAAGGCCCAATAAATTTGTTGTTGTTTGGTGTTTTTGTATTTCTTCGTTCATTGTACAAGTCCTTTTATACGCCTCACGCAGTCTTCACTCTCTCACTCGCAGTCTCTTTCCCCCACTCAGTCTCCCACCTCCTTTCACTCCCTCTTCCCCTCACCCACACCTTCACTTCCTTTTCCTCCCTCACTCACCCTTCACCAACTCACTCACACCTTCACTGCCGCGTCCCCTAGCCCACCCTTTCACTTTCATACCAATATCCCTTTCCCTTCTCACCCTTCACGTTTTCCCATCCCCTCACTCATTCCGTAATTCCTTCGTCCCCTCACCCACCCCTTCACCCCCAGTCCCCTCACCCATTCATAACTTTTTCACCATCTCATCGATATCTTTTTCTTTCATTTCATTCTTCATACCCGCTCCTTTTTTCCCCTTAACCCGTCTATCCCGAGTTGTTGTTTGAAGATATCTCCCTCCTGTACAGTAGAGGGAGCCGGGCCTTACATTAGCCTGGTCTCTGTCCCGAGAACGTATATTCGAGGTCATTCTTGCTATTTTGTCCAAGCTAGAAAAGACACCTTATATTGAGGGAGTTCGTGAAGATATTTTACACCTACAGTTCAGAAAGTCAGTCCTAAGCTACATAAACTCATATGAAGATAGTAAGAACGGAGTTAAAGCTCTTCGTGTTGTCGTCGTTGTCGTTGTCGTCGTTCGTTGTTGTTGTTGTTGCTGTTGTTGATGTCGTCCCAGCCGTGAAACAGGTGGACTGCAGGCTGAAACCGCCCTCCTCCTGCAGCCCACCCTCCTTGTTTCAGAAGACTGGGAAGTGAGTTGTGGGACATTTGTACAACCCAGCACTGGAGCCGCGTGTGCCATCACGTGAAGGCGCCATCTCCAGCACCACAGACCATCGTAGTGGAGGAGTAAATTATTTTCCCTTCCTTAGGGTCTTAATCGCTTGGCCACTTTCACTTTCCCTTTTCCTTTTCTTTCTCAACATATTCCTCCAGCTTTATAATTTTTCTTTCCTTCTTCGTTCCCTTGTCAGTCATCCCTTTCTTCTCACTCCTCTTATCCTGTCACTCAGTCCCTTCTTCCCTCACTCTCATCTCTCCGTTTCTTCATTAACGAACAGGGCGTATCATATTTTTTCCTGGCTCCCCCATCCCTCCCTCTCAGTGGACATCATGAACTAATGGTAATAATATATACTTTTTTGGCAGATCGTTCCAAGTTTTAGGAAAATTTCGAGAGGGGTCTGTTGAGTCATTATGCTATTTGTATTCTCTCTCTCTCTCTCTCTCTCTCTCTCTCTCTCTCTCTCTCTCTCTCTCTCTCTCTCTCTCTCTCTCTCATAATGTCTTCTCCTCAACATTGTGAGCAGAGGATGTTTAGCTAAGGAGACACCTTCCTGTGATGTTGTTGTTATTGTTATTGTTGTTATTGTTGTTGTTATAACTAATCGTCTGTAAGCTTAAGTTATTCTTTTCCTGCAATCCGCCATCCTTCCTTTCGTGGGATAAGAAGGGAATTGAGGAATGTTTATATAAATGGGTAACGGAACTGCCCACGTGATAGTGTCCCTCTCCAGCATCCCTTTTACAGTATGTCCTTAATCCTCGTATTCTCATATTCTCTTATTCTTTCACCTATATTAATTTCTCCTCCATTTTCTTTTCACTACCTCATCCTCATTCCCTCATTCCTTCATCGTTTTATCTCTCATTTTCATCATTTCATTCACATTCTTTTCTCCTCTCAGTCTCTCATTTTCTATCACTCAGATTCCTTTCTTTCATTCCCTCATCGTATCATCAATATTATCTCCTTTTCTCTATTCCTCCTCCCTTTGCCAGTATTCCTTCCTTCCCTCATTCCCTCATCGTTTCTCTCACCACTCCTCATACTTTCATTCAGCCTCTCAACCTCTTCCCACCCATTCCATATTTCAACTCTCCTCCTCCCCAACCCCTTAGCTCCTCCAACCCCTTTCCATTCCATTTCTCCTAACCCATCCCAATCCCAGCCCCTCCTCCCATTCCCTCATCCCGTCCTCATCCCTCTCACCTTGCATATAAGAAGAATCCCCATCCCTTTCCACCCCATTTCCCTTCATCTCCCCCTACCCCATCCCCCATCCGTATCCCATCCTCTCACCTTGCATATAGGCGTCATTAGGGCGGCAGCAGCGGGTTAATGAGAGGGCAATTATCGGTGGCCAGGAACCTCGGCTCATTATCGCACGTCAGCTAATTGAGTTACGTCCAGTGGCCCCCATTATCGCCTCCCCAAGAAGCTTTAGGGAATTATTAGTTGTGATTATTAGATTATTAAGGCTAATGACCACCTTCCGTGAGTTAGGGAATCGGGTGGGTAGAGGTGAGGCCGCTGGCTTGTATGGTGATGCTATGGTGAGGCTATGGTGTTGTCGGTGATTGTGTTACGGTATGGTGGTGCTGGTGGTGACCATGGTGTGGTGGTGGCTTATGTGGTGATGATGATCGTAGGATGGTGATAGTGGTGGCTTGTATGGTGGTGGTGGCGGTGATATTGTGCTACTGATACTGGTGATAATGTTGTGGTGGTGATGGTATGGTGGGGGCAGTAGTATTTTTTGGTGGTGATAGTGACTTGAGATAAAAGGAAGTGTAATGGCAGAGGTGGTGTAGTAGTAATAGCTGCTGTTGATGAAATAAGGGACAAGTTTCTAGATGGCACATGAGGTTTCGTGACACTTCTACCCTAGCGACTTATTTTGCATATTACAATCTATCCTTCTCTTGTATGCATTTTATATATCGCTGTATGTAGATCGCATCAAGAGCATACAGGAGGATACTGAGGCGCAATGTGCAGAATAAATCGCTAAGGAAGAGGTGCCACGAAATCTTCAAGGCCACTTATAGTACGACCGTGGGCTGTGGTAGTGCTAATGGTGGTTTCAGCTTTACGTGGTGGTGGTGTGGTGGCTGCTGGATGGCGATGGTAGAGGAATTGGTCAAAGATACTGTGGTGGTGGTCGTGGCTGATGTTGTATGTGGTGGTGGTGGTTGTAGTAGCTGAGGCTGTGGTTATCGTTATTATGTTGATTGCGAATGAAATGAAGAATGAATGCTGTTGTGGTTTGGTGGTGCTGAGGGTGGAGGCAGCGTTGGTGGTGAAGTTAAGGCAGTTACGGTACAGAGGCTAAAATATGAAATGACGAGAGTGGTAGTGGTTGTAGTCGAAATGGAGAGTACTGTGGCGGTGGTGGTGGTGTGGTAGTGGTGGTAGTTGTGTATGGTGTTCGTGGTGGTAATTGTGACACTGCGTATAACATGATAAAGGGTACTGTGGTGATGGTGGTGGAGTGAGGAGCATTGTGGTGGTGGTGATGGTAGTTTGGTGGTGATGGTGGTTGTCTGTGGTGGCGACGTTGGTAGTGATGATACAGTGGTGATAGTGGTTGAAATGAAGATGACAGTGGAAATAAAGAAAGGCGGTGGAGGTGGCAGTGTTAATGGTTATGGTGTTTATGGTGGAGATGATGGTAGAAAATCGAGAGTAATGTGACGTGGTGGTGGTGGTGTGATTGTAGCTGTGGTGGTAGATGTTGAATTAAAAGTAGCAACAGGGATACTGTAATGGTGGTAAATGTGGTTGTATGTGGTGTAATGATATCCATGGTAAAAGTGGTGGTGGTGACTTTAAAAGTAATGGGTGCTGTGATGGTGATACTTGTGGTTGTAGGTGATGTTGTTGTGGGTGTAGGTTGTAGTGACTGTGGTGGTTGTGATAGTACAGTATGCGGTGAAAATACAGACTACTTCGATCACTGTGGTGAAAATGGCGTCGGCCTGTGGTTGTTATGATGTTAACACTCTCAGGCTTCCATTAACCACTCCCAGCTGAATAAAATCGTCTATAATGTTAACTGGAAGGGAATTCTAAAGCTGCCTCGGTTATGAGAGGGTTAATGGTGACTATTAATATGTCCAGACTCCTGTGACTCTCTGCCGAATAAAATTGTTTAGCGTTAATAAGAATGGACTACACTTCTCCCGCCCTTGAGAATTGATGGTGACGGTATTAAAACTCTCAGGTTCATATACTTACTCAGCTGAGAGGGTTAACGGGTGTACATGCATGGTGTTCGTTGAGGTTGTAAAGTAGTGGTGACATCTGCTGGTGACAGTGTTGGTAGTTGTATGTAGTCTTGATAGCTGGGATGGTGGTAGTAGTGGTATCTAAATTGTGTTGGTCATAGAGACGAGGGAGTTGGCGGTGATGTTTGAGTTTGTAAGTGGCAGTACTGGTACCTGTCTGAATGAAATGGTGTTGGTCATGAAAAAGAGAGGTGTGGCGGTGGTGACTGAGTTTGTAAGTGGTAGTAATCGTAGTGGTAGTCAAAGAGAGGATAGATGCAGCCGTGGTATATAAGTCTGCAAGAGGTAATTGTTGTCGAGTCAATGTGTGGTTGTGATGCGACTCATGAAGGTGGTTGTGGTATGGTCTTGATGATAAATACTTTAGCTGTGAGTCTTTGCTGATTATATTACTCCCTCCAGTACGGAAATTTGACATCTCTTGTTTTTTTATTTACAGTATATTGTTATTATAGCCAGACGATTCTGTACAGTTAATGAAAGGACCTTGTCCTGCCTACGGGTGACTTTACACTCCCTCTTCTGTCTTTCTTTCCTTCATTCTTTCCTTTTCCTTCTGCCTGTGGGTGACTCTACACTGAGTGACAAGCCAAATGGTTTCCTGTACATCAGGAAACCATTTACTACGCTGGGTGGTAACCATATAACCAAATTTTGGCACCTGGTGGTTTAGTGGTTAATTATTGCGCTCCAGTCGGATTGAGCCGGTGAAGGTTTATATCCAAGGGGTGGTTGGGGTTGATTGCTCATGTAATGCCATTCAGGGATGAGTGAGGCTGGTCACTCTCATCTTAAATGTCGAGACCAACTGCCTAGCCCCGGGCTTCTACGCTCCTCTTGGGGCAATGTAAGATTAGGTGATGGATGGATGGATGGACTATCAGGGCGAAGGGGTTTATGAATTTCGGGTGATCATAGCGGTGGCAGTGACGGTGATCATGGGGTCGGACACAGGAAGTTGTGGGTGATGTGGCATTGTACATAGCTGCAGTAAAATTATATATAGCTTTGTGGTTAAAATGTAAGAGTGAGGAGGAGAAGGAGGAGAAGTAGTAGGAGGAGGAGGAGGACTTTTGTCATACAATAATACTTAGATTATTATTTTTACAGTTTGTAAGAATGAGAGACTGCAGGTGGTTATGATATTAATGTCAGTGGCTTCCTTGACAAGTTTCTATTCATGCTTGGCTTCTGTTTTCTCTCTCTCTCTCTCTCTCTCTCTCTCTCTCTATATATATATATATATATATATATATATATATATATATATATATATATATATATATATATATATATATATATATATATATATATATATATATATATATATATATATATATATATATATATATATATATATATATATATATATATATATATATATATATATATATATATATATATATTTATACAGTATACTGTATATCTTTCTTTCTCACTTACCCTTATCTTATCTGTTTGAGGCTGTTTCTTAGTCATTTTTTTAATATACATGTATTTCATATCATTGCTAGTACTGATTGATAATAATCTCTGGTAGTACTTTTTTATACTTTATCAGTTTTGTATTACAGTATTCCAATTTATATTTAGGATTCTTCACAGAACATAAGGTAACTCACCACCTTCGTCGCATTAACGTTTGTAGGCAAGAATAAAGAACATCCATTCCTTTATATGCAATGAAGTGTAATTAAAAGTTTTTTTAAGTAAATATTTGTACTGTTGAGAAAAATCGCATGTTGTCCCTGCCCAAAGAGAAATCTAAATTAATGATGGCCAAGGTGCCATGACTCCCTCCTCCAAAAACATAAGGCTGCACGTGAAAGCTCTGAGGCCTCTTGCCCAGATCCCTAGTATATCGAACCTCGTAGCACTGCCATGTTATCACTCTTGCGTTAGACTTGCGTATATTAAGTTTACCTGTTATGATTCATTATGTACTGTATATTCCGTGAATTTGTATGAGCAGAACATGCTTGACTGCAGGTCCTTTGAGAACTGTGTCGGTGTACATACATTTTTTTATGTATTCAAAGCTGCATTGCATCCCTTCTCTGTTCCAAAGCAGTTATTGGCACGTGAATTATCGCTCGAGAATGAAAATCATAGTCAGAATTAATCATCTGTAAGTACTCCATACGTACAGTAATTGTTTTAACAACGACAGGGAAGAAACAAGATTTGTTCAATACTAGGGAAAAACTTTGACGGTACACAACTTGCTCGATAATCGCTTTGAAATTCTAAAGTGCCCGGCAAGTAGTGGGGTTCGCTGGGACGCTGGCAGCTGCTGATCCTGAATGAAATTTACCGAGATACCACGATACCCTCCAATTATTTGTTTCTTTCTTCCTTCTATTTTGCCACAGCCACGCCCAGTAGTAAATTTTATGTAGCTTATAGTAATGTAAGGTTTAACGAATTACTTCGTCTCAGTGTAAGAGAAAGGAATGTGTGCTGGCGAAAGCAGTTTGATACTCAGCATCTGTTGACATTGTAGGTAACTGTATAAGGAAAACAGACAGAGATTAGTTATGTAAAAATTCATGATAATAATTATGTTATAAACATTTTCATAGCAAACAAAAGTACATTTATTCGTCACCCTTTCATTCTGAGGACTTTTTTTTTTTTTTTATCAGCCCTATCTTCTGACTTGTTTTATTCGGCGTCATGGAAACATTTTAGATCAGATAATTTAAACATAGCCTTTATATGTTGCCCTTTCACTTTTAGAGGTCCATCCTTAACTGAATGAAATAATCTGATATGAGGGTAAATATAACTAGGAAGACACATCATAATGAAAATGCTAAATAACAACTGTGGGCAAAGACAACGCAATGCTGTGTTGACGGTTACACTGAACTCAGCTTTATGTGGGTGGTGTTTGAACTACCTTCTGTGGGTACATTTCGAGGCAACATTCAGTATCGTCTGAGAGTTCCACATGAGGAAACACCGCTATGATATTTAGGCTCTGGACTATACGAGGTCAATTATTTTGTTGCGAATGTCATTTAAATTCAAACTACTATTACTGGTACTTAGTTTGCTGTATTATAAAGCATTATTCGCTGTACACAATACAACCAAAAGTTAGAACTACAAACACAAATGAAATAGGATACTGCACTTACTATTCATCCTGACTGTCTGCTTACAAATATCTGAAAGTTTCAAGCTATGAGAACCCAGTGTTATTGTTAAAACATTAAACCTATATGATCTCCGTATATATGTAAGAAATTGATACGTAAGAAATGATCTCCTATATACGTAAGAAATTGTCTTCAGTACGCGACAGACTCGTAAAATTACCATGCGATCGAAATCTCACCAGTCCCCTAGTTTTTACCATTCCAAATCGTGTACAGTAGTGCCACCTGGAGATACGGAAGCGGATCTGATAACAGGTATTTTTTTTTTAATTTCCAACGTACTCTTCCCTTGCTATTAACATTATTTCCTTCACTTCATGCATAAGTGAAAATTCGGAATATATAGAATACTTATTAAATACAATTAATACTTGTTATATAGCATGAAATATTACTGATAGAAGATTGAATACAGAGATGCCACTTTTTGCATGATTGCCCTTTTTTGCCCTTCTGTTGGTATACCTGATCCAGTTCGTATTCTGTGATTTACCTGAGCTGCTTCCGAAATACGTTGTGCGTGTGTGTGTGTGTGTGTGTGTGTGTGTGTGTGTGTGTGTGTGTGTGTGTGTGTGTGTGTGTGTGTGTTTGGAAAAGTGAAGGGAGTTGAAGGGCTGGGAGGAAAAAAAAGTTTTAGGAATGAGTGTGGATGGTGGAAATCTGAACTTTGCTAAACACACACACACACACACACACACACACACACACACACACACACACACACACACACACACACACACACGCTGGTGCAGTGGCAACGCTCTCGCTTGCCAACTGGTGGACGGGAGTTCGCGCCTCGCTCAGGTTGCGAAAAGTTTCACTGACGAAGTGGGTGGTTACTGTCCCCCTTGAGCAAGGGGACGGGTGTGTGCGTGTGTGAAGGTCACAGCCTTGCCCTTAGATCGGACTATATGAGCTCTCAGCTCCCTTCCGGGAGGGTAAAAGCTGACGATCACGACCATCAAAGTGATCCTGACCGACCCGGTGAATTACACACACACATACACACACACACACACACACAAAACACTCTCCCATTTCTATAATCACTCCAAAGCTTTCCCTTTCAAGTAATCACCATTATTTTTATTAAAGAAATTCGTATTTTTTTTTTAATCTCATTTAATTACCGCATCAACAGATTCTCATGCAAACCTCTTTCAATTATAACCTCTCCTCGGACGCTCATGTGCACAAAACCCTCTCACTTGTGTTACCCGGAGAGAAAGAGAGAGAGAGAGAGAGAGAGAGGGAGGGAGAGAATCAAGTGTGGGCTAACCGACCCACTGCAGTTACCCTCTTCGTGTTCAGAGAGAGAGAGAGAGAGAGAGAGAGAGAGAGAGAGAGAGATTCAACTATGGGCTAACCGACCAGCTGCATTTTTTTTTTTTTAATGCAAGGGAGAATGAACCAAAGGCCAGGAGCCCGCAAGATTGTTCCCTCCAAGAGAAAAAAAAAACAAGATACCAGAGAGCCAGTTTCCAGATCCGTTCATTTCGAGTTACTGGTTTCATGTTCAAGGTGAGAGAGAGAGAGAGAGAGAGAGAGAGAGAGAGAGAGAGGGAGGGAGGGAGAGGTAAGGAGTGAGGAGGGAAAATTGAAGCCTAAAAGCATGGAAATTATTACTAACTCTGGCCCGACTTAACGTTGATAAGATATTTGGCTACACACATCACCACCACACAAGTTGCTTCATTAGAGGGGGAGAGAGAGAGAGAGAGAGAGAGAGAGAGAGAGGATAATTTTGAGTAAGATTTGTATTTTTTTTCATTATCACGTACATTCAACTTGCAGAGAGATAGATCCATCGATTTTCCTATAGCTACTACTCAGTTTTATATCTCGCTTGTGTATTTGCCCCTCATGATATTACTACTTTCCCTCTTTATCTCTGTCTATCTATCTATATCTGTCTATCTATCTGTCTGTCTGTCTGTCTGGCTGGCTCAACATAAATCTCTGTATATCTCTTGTTATTAGCTATTTCCTCTTAATCTTGATTCTCTCTCTCTCTCTCTCTCTCTCTCTCTCTCTCTCTCTCTCTCTCTCCGATCATCCCGAGGTGCGTCTGTCATTACCAAGGCAGGAAAAAGCATCATTCATTAGTAAGGCAAAGATACAATCAACATATTTTTCTCCCCCATTTTCAATTACGGTGCCGGACCATGAAATTGCACGCTCCATTGATTTATTTCTTCAACCTACCGCAGCCAACCACCCCCACCACCACCACCACAACGAGCATCTCCAGCATGTTCTCCAAATCTGTAGGACCCTCTTCTCCCTGTTCTCCACCTTCACTTTTATTCCTCCTCCTCGTCCATCTCCACCGTTGCCCGTCACCTTCTCCAACATCACTAGGGTCTTCATCACTGTTCCTTTTCATCTTCAGAACATCTTCATTCTCCAACACTCACCTCTAGGAACACCAGAAAAATATTTGCCAATGTACTTCTCCATCTCAGTACCTACTCCATCATGACCACATTAGCATCTCCATCATTTTTCTTCTCTCATCAGCATTTTCTCCACCACTTCATCTACGGTACCTTTATCTCCACCACCACTTGCATCTCCACCACTAATCTCCATCTTCGCTACCTCCTCCTCCTCCTTCTCCTCTGTTGTCCTCCTATACCATCAGGATCTTCACCCCCGTTTATCTCCTCCTCCTCCTCCCTCCACCTCGGCCACTCTTCTCCTCCACCTCCTGAAGTTTCTTGCCTATCTCCTCGACCATTGGCTCTCCATCTTCAGAACTTCTTTTTCGCCTCGGGAACCTCTTTCTCCTCCTCCTCCTCCTCCTCCTCCTCCTCCTCCTCCACCACCACCACCACCACCACCACCACCACCACCACTGTTCATTTCCCCTTCCACCTACCCTTCTCCACCTTCGTTAATGTTCCCTCCACCTCCCACTTTTTCCTCCACCATTAATACCTTCTCATCTTCTTCCACCTTCTTCTCCTCCTCCTCCACTGTGCTGACTGCTACTACCACTATCACCAGCACCACCATAAACTCATCACCATTACCTCCACCACCACTACCACCACCACCTTCGATTCCTTCACCACCAGTATCACCTCCTACACCACCATCAGTTTCTTCAGCATCACCACCACCACCACCACCATCACCACCACCACCATCATTAGCTTCACCATGACCACCACCACCACCACCACCATCATTAATTTCTCCACCACAACCACCACCATCATTAATTTCTCCACCACAACCACCACCACCACCATCGTTAGCTCCACCACCACCATCATTAACACCACCACCACCACAATCAACACCATCTTCTCATCATCCACACCCAGTGTCCACTTTTTTTTAAATACATATCATCCACCTGCAAAAAAAACATAGCGCATCTTTATCTCCTTCAGATACAATGTGAGAGAGAGAGAGAGAGAGAGAGAGAGAGAGAGAGAGATTCATTACATTTTTTTTTTTGCAAAACACTAAACAATACTCGTTTATGCAATGTGTAATAGTTCATGCAATTTTAAACCATTAAAGGTTATCTATGGGGGCCAGTCGAGGATTCCCCTCTCCCCTCTCTCTCTCTCTCTCTCTCTCTCTCTCTCCCTCCCATCCATCACTGTGACCACTTTCTCTGATCCCTCCACCAATAGTCGCCCATAATGTACCGGTATGAGAATCCTGGTGTATTTTTTATCACTGTCAGGGAAAGATAGTAAACTGTGTCTTCTTTCGAAATGTCTCTTATAGTTTAGCATTTCAGTTATCCAGTGAAATGTTTAATGCTTCAGTCGCTAGTATGTGGAAGACTAAGTCCATAATTACAAACTACGAGTAAGTGACAGTCCATTGGTTAGATTGATTTTTCACTCACCCTGCCTTGCACGTGTTGTTATATCCTTTCCTTTTCTCATTCCCCAGCTCACTGTGAGTGGGCAGGAAGCACCATTTCTCTGGGCGGAGGAGGAGGTTCTAAATTAATGTTGTCATAGCAACTGGGAGTGTTACAGGAAACGTTTTAGAGCTAACTGTTGTACCATTATTTTTTCCCAGTTTGGTTTCACAGTCTCCTGCTGTGGAGTGAAGCTGCACAGTTTTCCTGTGTTTTATGTTATTCCCACAATACTTACTTCTCATACTGGATATTTTGTTTATATCATGAATATGATAACAATAAACATTTTTAGGAAAACGGAGATGACAGTTTACTAGACACATTGGGGTGCTTTTAGTTTCTTATTTCCTATTATCTCAAACATGAATCCTTGCTGCATGCAGTGACATCAACAACCAATTATACACAAAATAAAAGCGCTGCGAACGATTTCCATTGATACTGGTGACCTGAAACTTGTCGGTTTCAAACCATAGATTTTTTTAACGCGTCGTTCTCTCTTACGAAGTTAATTCATCGTACAGTCACGTGCATGAGTGTTCAGCGATAGCACAGCTCCATATTCTGGTTCTGCATCATACATCTTCAGCTGGAACCAAGGTCTGTTCATCGAGACCAAAAACACCAAATATAATTTTTCAAGAAAGCCTGACAACACGCTTGAAACTAACACTGCAACAGAGCGAAGTCTAATAAGCTTTATTCAAAATGGCAGACAGAAGAATTTTGATACTTTGTACCCAAAGTCGATATTACTGTGATGTGTAATTTCTCCTTTTGTCTCCGCACAGGTGATCTTTCACATTACAGTATTAATCTTGATCCCCTTACTTTATCGAGTGTTATTTTCTTTTTAATCGCCATATCAGAATCACATGTGATGGATTAATGAGAGAGCATAAGTGAAGGGTGCATGGTGGTGGGTGTTGTGAGTGTGGGTGGTAAAGCAGTGTAATAGGTGTGTGGTCCGCCCCGCCTGCAGCAGAGATTACTATCTGCCCTCTTACACCTCAGCAACAACCCGACCATCATCATCTCGCCCCTCCAATCTCTTGGGTAACTCGAGAGGATAAAATGTGGGAAAAATCCTCTCTCTCTCTCTCTCTCTCTCTCTCTCTCTCTCTCTCTCTCTCTCTCTCTCTCTCTCTCTCTCTCAAAACAGGAAATCAATCGTCCGCAAGGTAACTCGCAGAGAAAAAAAAAGTAGGAGACGCATCAATAACACTCATACCGACCGCCACACCAGACGTATCTTTGGCCTGAGAATTTCGAAGTGGTGTGCGTCCCTCCCCACTGCAATTAAGGGAAGATCGTGATACAAGATTGCTGAATTTAGGCCCAGCGTATCTGAGCTAATGGCTGATGTAAATTGTTGCTACTAATGACTGGCTTGTGATTTGAGAGAGGGGGAAGTGGAGAGAGAGAGAGAGAGAGAGAGAGAGAGAGAGAGAGCGTGTGTGTGTGTGTGTGTGTGTGTGTGTGTGTGTTTGATTGGGGGGGGACTTGTGAAAATTAGAAAGGAAGAAAAAAAAAGAAGAGATTGGGAGAAAGGGAGTGAGATAGAATGAGAGTGTGTGTGGGGGGGGGGTTGGGGGGGGCTTGTGAAAAATGGGAGGAAGGGGAGAGTAATGAAAAATGGAGGAGAAAATCAGAAAGGAAAAAAGAAAGAGGGTATTAGTGACTCGTATAACTAGATTGAGAAAGGGTGAGAGTGGAAGAAAATGTAAAAGAGAGAATTAGGGTGCGTGTGTGGCTTGTGAAATGAGAGATAAAAAAGACAGTGAGAAAGGGAGAAAGGGTGTGTGGCTTTTGAAAAATGAGAAAAGGAAGAAAAAGTGGAGAAAGCGAAAAGGAGGAGGGGGGAGACAACGTGGGTGTGTGTGGTATGGAGGAGGGGTGGGAGTTTGGGGTGAGGGATCTGGAGGTAGGGGAGAGGGTGGGGTGTCGGAGGGGGGTGGGAGAGGCAAGATGACCAGCCGTGACGAAAGTGAGATGTACAAGACTCAAGCACTATTTTAATTGCTCTCATTAGCGGAGGGCCGAGTTGGTCTTTGCGCCGAGTTCACCCAGCTTGCAGTAAACACCAATCTTTGCCGTTTTTGTCCGCCAATCTCGCTTTATTATCGTTTCCCAGGCCAGGGGGAGAACCAGAAGAGGATGCTATTTTGGGGGTGATATATAGATGGCAATTTCTGGGTCTCGTATTACCTGTTTTGTGAAGATATGGCGCTGCTTAGTGACGGAGATGGAGAGTAGAGCATTACGCGCTGTCTTTAAGGTCTGAAAAATTTTGCATACTGTCTATAATAATTGACGTCTGTCTATATTTTGTTTGTCAGCTATGCACACCATAATTTTAAAACTACAGTGCCGAATGTTTGAATGGAAATAGATATGGTCTAGAAGTGGGACACGAGCACCATATGAACAGCGATTGGTGTTGGGAGGAGGAGACACCCCCCCCCCCAGCTCCAACTCTCCACCCAAAGAAATACCCACAGTGACCCAGATAAAAAGGTGAAATTTTGTATGACATAGACAAGGGGTTGAGTTGGTGAGGAGGGATGGCACAGCCTCGACCCCAGTCCCAGCCTACAAGAAAACTTCTCTCTCTCTCTCTCTCTCTTGCCGTCCTGCACGGAATCGTTTTTCTCTCTCTTTCACCCCTTCCCCTGTCCTCTTCCTCATTCACTCAACCGCACCTCCATCATCCCTTATTCGTTCTCCATCCCTCCACTCGTTCACTCCAACTCTATTTCGCATCAGTCTCTGCCTTCGTTCTTTCCCTTGTCACTGTCCATCCTTACCACTTGCATCTATCCCTACACTGCAGCAGCCTGTCCTCTTCATTCTCTGTCCCTCCCTCCCTGCCCTCCTACTCAGCCTCTTATCAATATCCCTTGTGTTATTTTCTCTCTTAACCCTTTACCCCTTCATCCTTACCCCTTCTGCCAAAACCCACCTCTCCTCGACCCAGCACTCCCATACCCCATCCATTCTCTCTCCACCCATCCCTGCCCTCCTACTTATATCTAGTACTTTTTCATTCCGTTTCCTGTCTTCATCTTTTTCCATCCTTGCATCCTCTCCTCTGTCTTCATCTTTCTCCATTCTTCCGTCCTCTCCCCTGTCTTCATTTTTCTCCATCCCTCCACCCTCTCCCTTATTGTTGTCTTTCTCCATTCCTGTGCCCTCTTCTTCCCAACTCCACCCTTCCATCACCTATTCCCCCTCATCTGTCCTGTGTGTGTGTGTGTGTGTGTGTGTGTGTGTGTGTGTGTGTGTGTGTGTGTGTGTGTGTGTGTGTGTGTGTGTGTGTGTGTGTGTGTGTGTGTGTGTGTTTATTTCCATCCCTACTCTCCTGTTTAAATTTATGTTTATCTATCTTCCTTTCTACTTCTATCAACATCATATCTCCGCCGCTCCTTTATCTTTGCCCTGTCCTTTTGTCTGTCTCTCCCTCCACTTTTTCCCCCAAACTCCATCTCACCTCAGTCCCTCCTTCATTTCTTCTTCTATCTTGATTCTCAATTCACAGCCCCTCCATCTTTATCCCATCTGCCCAGCCCCACCCTTCTACTGCCTGTCTCTCCTTCATGCCCCATTTCATTACCTAACCTTCCATTCGTTCCCGCTTATTTTTCATCCGCATCAATCCCACTTTCATCCTTTCTATCTCCTCTTCCTCCCTCACACCTTTGCGCTTCTGCCCTACCCTGTCCAATCCTTTCTTTTTCTTCTTTTTTCCCCCTATTCATACGGTTTAACTTCTCTCTTATATATCTCACCGCACCTCCATTTTCTTCCCCCTCCTTGGTCACAAGTATACCCATTCATCCTCTTCCAAACCTCTTCCATCTACCCTTTCATCCCCACGTCACCTCATACCCAACCATCTTTTCTTCACTCCTATCCACACCTCTCTATCCCCTCCTATTCCCTATCCATACCTCCCCATCACCTCCTCACCCCTATTCATTCCCCTCCTTCCTTTCTTCCTCACCCTTAAACATACTCGTACGTTTCTGTTCCCAACCACACTCCAGACTACTTTTACGTCCTTCTTCTCACCCCTATACATGAATCCCTGTCCATCTACTCCTCCTCTTCATCCATTTCCATCTATCCCTCCATCCTCGTCAACCTCACGCCTTTCCATCTACCTCTCTATATTCCTCCATATCCCTGTCCATTTACCCATTCTTCCCTGTCCCTCCACATCTCGCACCCCTTCCCACCCTCCCCCATCAGCCCCGGTCGAAGAAAAGGAAGTGGATGATGATGATGGGGAGTAAGAGGGGCGAGTTCATTAATTAAAAACAGGTTGAGTTGCCGCATGGAGTTAGAAACTATAAAGAGAAAGGAAAGTATTATTGCACTGGATAACCTATGGTGAATGTTTAATGGGGTACGTTATATCATCTGTGGTTAATTGTTTGATTGAACGCGGTTTGTTCTTACCGTATGGTGTGTGTGTGTGTGTGTGTGTGTGTGTGCGTGTGCGTGTGCGTGCGCACTCGCATTGTACAAACAGAAACATATGCTCAACGCACACACACGATTGTACTCACACACGCAACTGTCTTCTTTCTAGACCCAGCCACACCCGTACACTTACCTATACCCTTCCGCATTTACACTTACCTGTATATCATTACCCTCTGTCATGTGCGTGTAAGTATTTATTTACACATTCGAACCTAATTCATATACAGTACACCTATGCACACATGTGTACGCACCCATGATTAACACACACACACACACACACACACACACACACACACACACACACACGCACGCACGCACGCACGCACGCACGCACGCACGCACGCACGCACGCACGCACGCACACACACACACACACACACACACACACACACACACACACACACACACACACACACACACACACACACACACACACACACACACACACACACACACACACACACACACACACACACACACACACACACACACGGGCGAGTATGCCTATTTCCACATAGACTTCCTTCACAGAACCACCCACGCTCATGGTCTTACACACCCACGTGCAGCACTACCCCCTCCCTCCCTTCCTTCCTTCCCCCTTCACACACCTTCCACCCTGTGGAGGAAACACGCTGCCCTAAATTAATTGAACCAACTCTTAGAGGCGAGAAGGAGGCATAAAGCTGACCTTAATGAGCGGGTGAGCGAGGACGTAATGGCAGGCCGTCCCACTCTCAAATTATCCCAGCCGCGACTCAGGGTTGCATCACGCCCGCCCTCTCATCCAGCCCGCCGCGCCCCGCCTCGCCCGGCGTTATTAGTAGTCGGGGGAGACGCGCGCCCACTGTGCAAACAACGATGAAGCCATAAATACGGGCTGATTTAAGGCAGTTTGAGGGTTCCGCTGTACTGGGTTACGATGCTGGCTGGATGCTGGGTTCTGCTTGGATTGCTGGTGGTATTGTTTGCTCTTTTTTATTAGCCTGATGATTGAGAGTGCAGTCGGTATATTCTGGGTGTTCAGAGAAATGTGGGGAAGCAGTATTGCTTGGGACAGTGGCGTATAATTGTTTTTGTTGAATGCCAAGGTTGAAAGAAAGGAAGTTTGGTTTCAGTCTGAGACTAATACTAAAAACAGTTAATGGTATGGTTATTCTTTACTCTTATCTTTTACAAAAAGAGAGTATCACATGTTCATCTTGTTTTTTTTCTACTCTTGTCATTCTTGAGGGGAACCTCGACCACCCGACCTTAACGCACATTTTCACGTTAATAAGTTATCCACCACAGTTAACAGCTTTGGACTGGAAACACAGTTTACTTTCTCATAAGTTATTCAACAGAAAGAGTAACTACAAAACCCCAATTAAAATGTTTGAAAATATTTAATATATTGCCATTTAAACCACGCTTCTCAGTTTGGTATTTTTGTGGGGCCGAATTGACGCTGTACACAACACTAAATGTGAAAAGAAGCCAGTTTTCCATATATCCACTCAGATTTATATTCGGCTTATAATTTTGCTGTAATTGGCGAAAAACAGAAACTGCGGAAACTATTACTTCTTTTTATATCCATTTTTCTTGGTACCGGTAACTGTACTGACTGCTGTCGTACTTTATTGCTGTGTGTAGTTTAGCCTACTGTGTGAAGAAAAGAGTGACGTCCATCTTGACTAACAAGTTTTGTTTGGTTACAACTGAACAAATATTACATCTTATAAGGAGACATGTCATTACTGAGTTTTTGTCAAGACGTTACTAGACTGAATGTCGCTATTGATAGTATTCTTTTGACCGTAAGCTCTAGTGACTTGGGTAGGTGGTAAAAGTTTTATATATCTTATTAATTAAGGGGAAAGGTAGTTTGATTGACTGGCTTTTGTTTTCTACAGGGTGTATGCCAAACTTGGGGAGGCTATTCTTGGTCTAAAGCTGAGTAATAAATGCCTTAGTATCATGTGTCCCATTCTCAGCCAGTTCGGAGCTACCGTTACTGGTGGCTACGGCTGAGTTATGAGGTACACCATTTTCACGCAAGAACTTTTCAGTAATAATAGGTCTGTAACAGTTGAAAATGGAATCCATGTTGAAATAGCATTTCTTACTCAAAATTAGTCCAAGCATATCCTCCCCTTGTTTTGTAAAATTTTCACGGAACACCCGTATATTGTGCTTTTCTAGGCTGTCCCCTCCACGATGCAACTCCAGATGCCTACACAGATGATGAGTGTACCATAAATTCATACTCTTTCTTTCTTGAAACCCCCCAAAAAAAATATTGCCGGAAAGTCATTCTATCTATCTATTGCCAGACGCTTCAATCCCGTTTGGGGTGGCCACAAACAAATCGCCTCCAAGTCGCCCTGTCCCCCGCCATTTCACTGCCCTGCTCCCAACTCACACACCCCTCTCTCATATACCTCTTCACCCCATCCCTCCATCTCATCCTCGGCCTCCCCCTCCCTCTTCCCCCCTCCACCTCACTCACATACACTCTCTTCGTCAGTCTTTCACCCTCCATCCTCTCCACATGGCTGGAAAGTCAATCCTCGTAAATGAGGCTAATGGAAGACTAATCGACATGCAGGACCGGGTATCAGTAACTTCTGCATCTAAAGATTTATTAAGGATTGTTGATTACTTGAGTGTATGCCCACCGCGAAGCTCTGACATTATCCATGCAAGCTCTTAGCTTTTACGGCAGCTGTATCTATCTGAGCACATACATAGTGTGTTATCGGAGATAGGGTAGGTTTTCGTGTGTCAGCTGCTGTTTTAGAAGTTTATACCATCAGTCGGAGTGACAGTTAGATGCCATGTGCGCATGGATTTCGTCCTCCAAGAATCAGCTAATGACTTTTATTGTGTAATGCCATCAAGGGCGTAGGTTGGTCGAGTACCGTTTAACCGTTAACTGTTTTGGATTACAGCAGCTGAGCCTCAGGCTCCTACATCTCAAGGGATAACGTGTGGGTGGCTGTCATTGTTTACCTGCGTTTACCTTCTGCCTATATGCCTATCAAAAGTACTTAATAATCTTTTACCTACCTACTTATCTTTTCAGTACTTTCCAGCCTGCTCTTTTACCTACCTGTCCTTTTTCACATCAACTTGATATTCACCTCCTCTATCAATAACGTCCTCTCCACATCTTTTTAATGCAATAAGAAAGAAGCACAGTCTGATAGCCTGCTTCAGTAATCATCCTTTGCAAAGAAGTCGTCCTTTTAAGTAATTTTTTGCCTTAACCTTCTACGTGCCTACCTACCTACCTACCATTCTTATACTTTGCTCTGACTGAATATTTTGGATCCTTGTTTTCTTGTTTGCCACATGTTACCTACGTGTACCTACCTACCTCCTTACAAATGTATCACCTTGGTGGCTTGTATATCTACTGTATCTACCTATTAGCCAACCTACTTCCTGACCAACCTACCAGTCTATTTCCATAATTACCTGCTTATCTACCTTCCTCCAGCCAGCCAGCCTACCTCCAAGTCAGTCTACCTCCACATGTACTTTACCAGTCTACTAACCCATTTACAAGACAGCCTGCCTCTTTGCTAATCTCCCCATCACCATATCTACCAGTCGGTCTAATTCAGTATAAACTTATCAAATGATCCAACCCACCTACCTACCTATCTGTTAGTCAGTCTTACCACGCTATCTACCTACTAACCTACTTACCTTCCGGCCTTATTACCAGCCAGCCTAACCCCATTACCAACTTACCTACACATCAACCCCCTCCCTCCCTCCTTATCTACTTACCTACCTCCTTATGTATCCATCACTTACCTTAATTTCCTAGCAGCCTATCAGTCTATACGCCTTCCTTCCTATTTACCTATCAGCTTTCCTACCTGCTTACCTACCTACCTCCCTACTTGGCTTTCTGAGTGAGGTGTTGCGTGTGGGTGGGTAGTGAGCCGCATAATGGTTTTACCTGCACACATAATGCATCGGTGTGTGTGTGTGTGTGTGTGTGTGTGTGTGTGAGAGAGAGAGAGAGAGAGAGAGAGAGAGAGAGAGATCCATGTGTTCTTCCATCCATATATATCTAGCTACCTCCAACCCCGCCCCCACATTTCAACACTCCTGACCTGCATCTTTCACTCCTCCTTCGCACTCCCATCCCATACCATAACCCTCATCCCACCACCATAAACTCCCATACTTGCCACCATCCTCAGTCCGAGAGTCCATTGCGCTCCCATAACTTATAATTCTCCCTACCATTACCATCTTCAAATCTTCCATTTTTCAGCATTATATTTCAGGTTCACTTTACTCTCAGACAGAATATTCTCACCTCATTTTCTCACTTCTTTCTCCTCACTTTAACTCGTCCATTTCTTCCACCATATATTACTTCAATTATTGGCTGTTCCTTTTTACGTCTTATATCTTTCCTCATCACCTTCTTCCTTACACTCATATTTTATCTCTGGCATAATCAGAGTTCTTACGATGTTCTTCCTCAATCATTATTCATATCGTGTTTCTTTACCCCTTTTCTTTTACCCCTCTCATCGTCGGGTCAACTCAGATATTATACTTCAGCTAACACCAGATGATTTTGTTCATGTGAGAGTGAGCCATGGTAGCCTGAGGAAATTAATGCAGTCTCCATCAACACTCTGATGGTCGGGACAATTTTAGCATTCTGTTCCCTCTCACGTCAGAAAATTCGATTCAGCCGGGAGTCAATTACAGGACCCTGAGTGTTAAAGCTACCTTCCGCACAATCCCAGCCTCCTGTTCTTGTCATAACCTTCCTTTTTAATCATCAGCCATTCGTTTCCACAACACTTCATTTTCCTTTCCTTCCATTCGTTTCCACAGCTATTCATTTTTCTTTCCTTCAAGAACATCGTGAACTTCCCATAACTCAGGTTCGACACATACTACGTTCTTTTTCTGTTCCTCATTCGCACTGGCAATATCGTCCATTCAGATGTAAACAGTATCTCCTCCACTCGTTATTAACTCTTGCAACATCCTCCTTTCCCATTCAGAGCAATACCATTCCCTCTCTCAGTCACATCATTCCTCGTCTCTCCCACCCATTTATCTCTTCTTTACTGGGCACTGTCTCTCCCGACCCAGAATCAGATAATCTCGTCTCGCCTTTCCCTTGCCAAGCCACATCTCTCTACCAGCCATATCACACCTCTCTGCCGCTTCTGGATTTCATTGTTCCATCTCTCCATTTTCCTCCACCGTGCAAAACATCATCAACATTCCCATCACTACAGGAGCCAACATTATCATCCCTTTCCTACTGCTCCTCATCCACCTACTCATCCAGTTCTTCAAAGCACTGCCTTGCCACCTTGCCACATCATCCTTACCTCTCCATCCACCGCACATTCCTTACTTCTTCACCTATCACACCATGCCTACCTCTCCACTCACATGCTTTACCTCTCCACTCAGCATACAATTCCTTACCTCTCCACCCACCACATCATTCCTCACATCAACACTCACCACACCATTCCTCACCTCTCCACCCACCACGCCATTCCTTTCCTCTCCATCCACCACTCCATGCTCACCTCGCCACCTCCCTGCCCATTTCTCCACCCACCATACCATTCCTTACCTCTCCATTGACCATAATATTCCCTACCTCTCCATCTACCACACCATTCACTACCTTTCCACTCACCACACCATTCCCTACCGCTCCACCCAGAACTCCATGCATTCCTCTTCACTCACCACATCATCCCTGTCTACCTCTTAGCCTACCACACCATCCCTATCTACCTCTCAGGCTACCGCACTATCCCCACCTCTCCACCTAGCTATCCTTCGTCTATTCCCCTCACCCTTCTCCCTCTACCTAGCCCAGACAAGAGCCACCTTTGCACTCTTCTATCTAACAACACCAATCCAATATTTCCCACCTTTTCCCTATACCTCTGTTCCTCCACCCAACCTCACAATCACCTGACCTTTCCATCTAGCCACACCATCCCTACTTCTCCCACCTATCCACCCAACCCCTATCCTTCACCCAACCAACCCTCCCCTTCTCCAATCCCTTACCCCTCCCCTGTACCTCCCCCCCCCCCCGCCTTGTCCGACCAGCTAGGAGGCGAAATCGCAGTGTCAGCCCCAAGATGGACGAGGCCATCTGTTATCGCGGGGGAGGCCGCTAGACGCTAAGCGATGGGATAATTAAAAACAAACTTGGGATCCTCTTAAGGGAAGGGGAAGTGTGTGGTGCAGGGAAAGGGAACGAAGGAATGGAAAAAGGCAAGAAGAGGACTAGTATATGAGGTGAAGGGAAAGCAGTTAGAAATTGGTTAGTAAATCTAGCAAAACACACACACACACACACACACATACACACACACACATACAAGAGAAAAGATGGGTTAAGGAACGGTATGTAGGAATAACTGTTTTACGACGAGGACGCTTTTTATTCTAGCTTATTGTCGCTAACTTCAAGCAGTTTTATTCAGCTTTGTTTAGCAGTGAGGAGGTTAAGGAAGGTTATGCCTTACTCCTCCTGTTCAAAAAAATCACTCCCAAAGTAAAAAAAAAAAAAAAAAAAAAATCGTAATACAGAATTCATTTGGCTCAGTGAGTTGAATAGGAAATGTGGTTAGTAAATAAAGAGAGAGAGAGAGAGAGAGACATTAGTTAGGAAAGAAATGGAGATAAATGAAAATACAGTGAGCGAGGGTGAGGAATATTGTGAATAGCAAAATAGGACGAGTGAAGTCTAGTAATATATCGAATATCATATGTAGCAAATTACCTTTGAGTCAAATGATACTGATTAAGTGTGTAGGAAATGGTCCAGGTGTGAGTTAGGGTGAGGAAAAAGTGTGTGTGTGTGTGTGTGTGTGTGTGTGTGTGTGTGTGTGTGTGTGTGTGTGTAATTCACCGGGTCGGTCAGAATCATTGATGGTCGTGATCGTCAGCTTTTACCCTCCCGGAAGGGAGCTGAGAGCTCATATAGTCCGATCTAAGGGCAAGGCTGTGACCTGCACACACTCACACACCCGTCCCCTTGCTCAAGGGGGACAGTAACCGCCCACTTTGTCAGTGAAACTTTTCGCAGCCTGAGCGAGGCGCGAACTCCCGTCTGCCAGATGGCAAGCGAGAACGCTACCAGTGAGCCAGCGAGCGGTGTGTGTGTGTGTGTGTGTGTGTGTGTGTGTGTGTGTGTGTGTGTGCAAAACGAGGGGTGTCATGGCTCTGAATAGAAGGGAATACATTAATTTGTAGGAAAAATGTGTTTGTAGAAAATAGGCGTGTGGGGGGGAAAGGAAAACTTGGTACTCGTATGTGTAGAGAGGTTGCATATAGATGTGTGTGTGTGTGTGTGTGTGTGTGTGTGTGTGTGTGTGTGTGTGAAAGGTAACTATATGTGTTAGAGAAAGTTATGTTTGGGGAAATTTATGTTTCTAGATGAGATGTTTGTGTGGAAGGAGGATGTGCGTAGGAGAGATGAGTAAGTAGGAGGAATGAGTATAGGAGAAGGGTATTTGCAGAAGGAGGTGAAGGAAATAGATGTGTGTGTGTGTGTGTGTGTGTGTGTGTGTGTGTGTGTGTGTGAGAGAGAGAGAGAGAGAGAGAGAGAGAAAGAGAGAGAAACACAAAAACCCACTCCACGTAAGAAGCACAAGAGACACCGTAAAGCTTTCTCATACTCCTAATAATTTTCCTGAGCCGTGGGTGCAGCAACAACAATAATTTTACCCCGCATTTACTGTTGACAAATAATCTTCCACTACACTGCCACGCCTCGAGCACCTCTCAGCTCGTCTTTCTACACTCCTGACGCTTCATAAACACTCTATTAACGAGGGAAAACACTAGTAACTGCTTATATATTATCTCATTTAGGCCACATGCATCACCGAGGAAGCCCAAGTGGATGTGTTTGGTTTGGAATGTTGTTTTAGGGGGAGATGGCGATGTTTGCCGTGGTAAGTGAATCGCCATAACATTTTTTTCTTTTTGTTCTAACATGACGAAGATTCCTGCCTCCTTTCAGCTCAGTTAATGTCCGGGTGTAGGCAGACTGAACTATCGATCTAACCTGTAAACAAAGACTCTTTCCTACCTCACAATTAAAACTCATCGAATTTCATGCAACCACAGTTTAGTTTTCAATTTGTAGGTGTGAACCAGTTTTTTTTTTTTTTTCTGATTCAGAACAACCCAACAAATATGGCCAAACCACCTCAGTGTGCAGTATTCCTCCTAACGCTTCCTATCACATCCACATCCACACCACAACGCTCCTTTATATCCTCATTTGTCAGCCTCTCTCTCCATGTGACTTTAAGAGGAGCCTGTGGAGTCACATGGAGAGACAGGCTGACAAATGAGGATATAAAGGAGCGTTGTGGTGTGGATGTGGATGTGATAGGAAGCGTTAGGAGGAATACTGTACACTGAGGTGGTTTGGCCATGTGGAGAGGATGGAGGGTGAAAGATTGACGAAGAGAGTGTATGTGAGTGAGGTGGAGGGGGGAAGAGGGAGGGGGAGGCCGAGGGTGAGATGAAGGGATGGGGTGGAGAGGTATATGAGAGAGGGGGGTGTGAGTTGGGAGCGGGGCAGTGAAATGGCGGGGGACAGGGCGACGTGGAGGCGATTTGTTTGTGGCCACCCCGAACGGGATTGAGGCGTCTGGCAATAGATAGATAAATAGATAGACTTCCTTGACGCATCTCACCTCATCTCATCTCATTTCTCTCTCTCTCTCTCTCTCTCTCTTTCTCTGTACCTGTGTGTGTGTGTATATATATATATATATATATATATATATATATATATATATATATATATATATATATATAATATATATATATATATATATATATTTATTTACTCATCAGCTGGCTTAATATGTAGACGTTAGATTCTTAGGTATTACAATTATGCTGTCTTTCTCCTTACTCTGTCTTCTCCTGGAATTTGGAACTTTCAGAGTTAAGTTTTCTGCTGCTTCTATCCAAAAACCAGTCTTGTCCACAGTGAAAATTAATAAATAATTGCAGTTCAATCACAGTGATGATAAAAACATTGTTTCTGTTACAGCTAATGGTGATAACTGTCAGTTTCACTGTTTCTGTAGTTCGAATAGTAGCCTGGCTCCCTACGCTTAGGCTTCATCTTTGCGCTTCCTTATGTGTGTGTGTGTGAGTGTATGTGTGTGTGTGTGTGTGTGTGTGTGTGTGTGTGTGTGTGTGTATGTGTGTGTGTTTTACTTTTCTAGAATTTTTGCCTTAATCGAAGTACGACACTATCAAGAAAACAATAGAATTCTGATAAGAGCCTTCGTTGCATTTTGCCGTTTTTTTAGCAAGACATACACATACAGTATGAGTGTTAGCTTAAGTCCTTAATAAAAACTCAAGCACAACAACTCTTTGTACATCTGTGTTCCAGTTAAAAAGTGTCATGAGGTCAAAGGGCACGATCATATGCAGACTCTGACAGCAACCACGCGTCTTATATTATGCAGATTATTATTTATCATTTTGAATATGAATAAACCTACATGTCAGTGATACCTGGGATATTTGCTTTCACCCTCACACTTTCTTCTTCACCAGCATCTTATCCGCTTTATCTGTACCCTCCTTCCTTCTTTCCCTCCCCCTCCCATCTCCCTCTTTTCTTTCCCTTGGTTCCCACGCCACCCATCCCGGCAAGTTACCGTGCGATCCCCAGTCTTTGATCTACCCTGCCAAATTCCCTGCCTCTCACCCTGTCATCCTCACTCTTAGCCATCAAGCAGCAGTCTGGGACCCATTCCACTGTCACATTACCCACTGTTCACCCATCACTATACTCTGTCCGCTTTAACTAGGCCTAAAATATCCTTCATTCCATACTGAAAGGTGGTCTGTAGCAAGAATGTAATACTAGAATATGGTGCTAGTCACAAAGAAGTGAAATGGAAACGACGCAGATACGTTATATTGTCTTATTCTGCCACTGGACTACAGAAAATGGACTATAAAAGGACGAAAATCTCTGCCAAGCTGAGGTGGACTAACTATATACAATGTTCCCGGAATCTATCACCCCGCTTCTCACTCCCTTCACCGTTCATCTGTTCCTTTATCAGCTCACTCGCCCACTTATCTGTTCACCGCCACACACTCTCCCATACAGCTTTGGCATCCACTCACATACCCATTCAGCAAACTACAAATTGAGTCATATTTATTTTCTTACGCCCCTGACCCACCCACTCACTGCTTGCTATCCAACCCACCACCTCACCACCACCACCACCCCACCTACGCCGTGCCTGTCACCACCTTACCTGCCGCCCTACAACCTTGTCACTACACATACCAACCTGACACACCAATGCATTGTCTGACACTTTACAACCACCCTGCTTTGCCGCGCTAAATGACCCTGCTATCATCACAATTCAGCCCTGCCACCACCACAACGCAACCCTGTCACCGCCACAACTCAACCTTGCTGCCATCACCACACTACAACTCTACCACCACCCCACCACCACCACAATGCATCCTTGCCACCACCACGACGCAACCCTGTCACCGCCACCATCCAACCCTGCTGCCATCACAACACCACAACTTTGCCGCCACCCCACCACCCTGCCTTTCACCACACAACCCTGCCACCATCACACCCGAACTTTGCCTTTCACCATACTACTATCTTGACTACCACTGCACCAAACCACCGAGCCTCCCACACCACCACACCAAGCCACGCTACCATCCCACCCCACCACACGGCCCACCACACCTCAAATTACCACCCCACCCCACTACACCTCCTTACCACACCTCAGCCCACCACATACCACCCAGCCTACCACACCACCACACCTCCATCCCAGCAGTGTACCGTGTGAACACCATTTAGCGCCAGTAGTCATTTGTCTCCTATTGGCCCGTGACGAAAGTGCAGGCAGGGAGAAGGAGGGACGAGGACGGAAGGGAGGGGGAAGGAGGGGACGGAGGGAGAGAGGGAGGGGGAAGGAGGGGACGGAGGGAGAGAGGGAGGGAAAACGATGGGAGAATATTGAAGACAGGAGAGAGGGAGAGAAGGAGGGAAGGAAAATGAGGGAAGAGGACTGACGAAAAGAAAGAGAGAAAGAGGGAGAAAAGAACAAAGTGGGAAGAACATTGGATGAGTGAGAGGGGGAGAGAAGAAAGATGGGAAAAAGAAAGGAAGAGAATTTAAGGAGGGAGAGGGAGAGTGAAAGAGGAGGAGGAGAAGGCTGAGGAGAGAGAGGGAGGGAGAGGAAAAGCAGGGACGGTGACTGAAGAGAGGAGAAGGATGTATGGGAGAAGGAAGGGAAACTATTGATAAAGCTGGGAGAGAGAGAGAGAGGTGGAGGCAGACGAGGGAAATTAACACTTAGGCTCCGTCGGGTGCTCCAGGTGAATAAAATAGTCTAGTGTTAACTGGTATAAACTTCAGACTTCTAAATTTACGGCCACAAGGTTGACCAAATTATGTTTTAACCTTTCTGCCGTGGCGGGCTTCTTTAAGGTGTGTAAAATAGTATGGTGTTAGCGTAAATTAAATGTTCCGTTCATACTTTGCGATAAAAGGGTAATAGAGAGAGTGGAAAAGAGAACAAATGAAGGTGCTAGGGAAGGGTAAGCGAATGTGAACGGGGATGAAAGAGAGAGAGGCAAGGAGCGAGGGAGAGAAGGAAGGAGGAAGGAGAAAAAATGAGGAAGGGAGGGAGGGACACAGGGTAGGAGGAAGAAAGAAAAGGAATGGGTGAGGGAAGGAAGGAGACGGGGAAAGAAAGAAGGACAGAGGGAGAGAAGTTATTGGAACAGTGAAAGGAAGAGAGAGAACTGAATCTGAGTGCTTGGTAGCCGTAAGAGATGGGACGGGGAGTAAGTGCGAGGAAGCAGAGAAGACAGGAAAGAGAGAGAGGCTGGGAAAAGAGAGGAGGATGAGGCAAACGGGAGGAAGCTAATAGATGGGCGTACTGAAATTTGAAGAAAAAGGAAAGAAAGCAAAAGTTGAAAGTCTTAGATCATATCAGAGTACGGAATCAGAAGATGACTTAGGTAAAATAAAGTAGGAAATTGGTTCAGACTGAGGGAATCAGAAACTCTTTATGATGATACATTTAATCCCTTTACTACAATGTCCTGTTGATTTTATTTTTGCCTTCTTCACGCTATTATATCCGGATTAGGAGAGACTTTTTTAACTGGAGGGATTTCATATAACTTTCATTAGCTCCTTCACCAAGACAGATTCCCCCTAGGCTGAATAAAATCGTCAGGGAGAAAGCTGAAATTTAATCGAAATGACGTTCTTAAGGTGAAGGAGATAAAAGGTAAGTAGAAAAATAATGAGGCGACTGAAGTTGCTTCAAAAAGCTGAGAAAGCAGAAGAAAAACAAGAAAATATTACAGAGGACTCAAAAGAAATAAAGATGGTTGGAATAAAAATGCTTGGAATATTGTTTTAAAAGTATGAGAAAGAAACAACAAGAAATAATCAATAAAGTAGTTTTTAAAGATGAGGGGAAATAAAGTGTGGAATAGAAAAAATGGCTGTTAACTTTGAGAGGTAATTATTAATAAATGATGTCAAGAATAACGGAGGAAAATGCGAAGAAAAAATATATAGATTGGAAGAAAGGCTTTTGATTTTAAGAGACAGAGAAGAAAAAAGTAAAACCGAGGAGAAATGTGAATATGTGGATGGAAAGAACTGTTGACATCTCTTTCACCCCACTCGTTTTCCCCATTAGCACAGCTTGTTAACTACACACACACACACACACACACACACACACACACACACACACACACACACACACACACACATACCATTATCTTGACCATTACGTTAGTTCCACACGTCACAGGGCGCTACCACGTCATTTTCTCTGCGTCACCCTTATGCGTAAATCATCAGCGTCATTCGTCTACATCGTTTATTTGTACAGTGATTTTATGCCCATTACCAGCAATATATGAGTCGTTCCTTCTCACTGTTGCTATATAGTTCTCCTTCTCTCATCTACGTCACTCCGTCCTTCCTCCCGGGCACTTACATCATTCTCGTCTTATTGAACATCACTTTCTCTACGTCAGTTTAGTTTTCTGCGTCACTGTTAATTTTTACTTCACCTTTTCCATTCATTTTACTTCGTTCTTTTTCGTCACATCTAAATACGTCTTTTACAGCCTATATGCACAGTTAATACGTCGTTTTTCTTTTTTCTTTTTTTCTGTCAGATGAGTTTTCTGCGTCACTGTTCTCATAAATCTAGTTATTTTATCTACGACACTTTTTTTTTTTTTCATTTCTGTTTGCCACATCCGTATACTCGTATATCTCAGCTTAATTACACCTTTGTATTAACCCAGTCGTGCCCCGACGAACTCTAGCATTCTGTTATGAAAAAGTAATAAAATTTAACGAAGCGTCTATTATCAAAATTCGGCAAAACGCACCAAACTCAGTACTAAAACTGGGTTGTCTGGGGAATCACTAATGCGTCAGCAACCCTGAGCACATCGATGGAAAGCTTAATACCAATACTAGCAAACTTGCTCGCTTGAACATTTTCCACACAATCAAGTGTGGACGCGTGTAACTTCGTTCATTCATTTCGTTACCAACGTACCATTTTTTGTCTTCATCATGCTCCTTTATCCTTCATCCATCGCCCCATAGTACACTTACACTGTGGGTTACTTCCACACTGGATCTGTTCACATCTTGACGAAAGGAATCCCCATAATGGTAAGCCTGTACTGATAATGTAAGGAATTTGCTCAATATGCAACGGTAACCATTCCTATTATGCGTCTGCTAATAGTTCGGTCGCTCGCCGATATCACTACCACAAAGATAACTGAAGCGAAAAGCAGAGGAATAAAGGTTTTGTTCCTTCGCATACTTATTCCTTTAATTGGGTGGCGTCTTTGATTTTATTTTTATTATCACCGTATGAAAGACATCTTGTACTGAATGGGTTACTGAAGCCTATATCTATATCCTTAAATTGTAAAATTTCCCCCCTAAACTTAATGGAAACGTTTGGATATAGCAAAAATGTCATAAACAAAGCGTCATCGTGGTGGAAGAGAGCAAAAAAAAAAAAAAAAAAAAAAAAAAAAAACATGGAAGTGTTCTAATAGGAACCATTATTAATTTCTGGATTCTGATGATTTTTTTTTTAACTCATATTTTCAGGTATCCACTCGTAAATTGTATCCTGCACATTAAATTCAACCGTTACATCATAGACCCCTCATTAGCTGTCTACTGCTTGATCTCGGCTAAATTTGGGACGGAATTTGGTGCTCGTTTTCTTTTTTCGTTCTTTTTTATATCTCCAAATTTCAGTTAATTTACTTATCTGCAGATCTCCCAAATAATCTCAAGTAAGCAGACTTTAATTTTCACTCCTGAATGAGCCGAAAACTAGCGCAATTAAACTGATCTAGAGTCAGCGAAAATTTCTGTGTAAATAACCTGCTCCAAATACATCTCCCGGTGCCACTTCCCAGATTGGTTTACGACATTCTAACGAGGGATCTGCCAGTTGCCAAATGATCTGTACCGCCTCAGCAATTTAATGGAGTTTTGTAATGGTGGAGGTAATGGAAGAGGTTTATTAGGATTTATCGCCACCTCCCACACCACACCACCACCCGCCGCCTGTCAGAATAATAACCCCTCCCCACCTCCCTCTCTTACCGTCTCTACTATGCAATGCTCATTCACCCTAGATTTCTTTCTCCTCTCCTACCTGTGCTCTTTACCTTCTCCATCCATCATTATGCTCTGCACCATTTCCACCAAAATGCACCTCACCACCTCCACCAAAATGCACCTCACCACCTCCACCACATACTCCTCACTACCTCTACCACATACTCCTCACTACCTCTACCACATACTCCTCACTACCGCCACCACATACCTCTGACCACCTCCACCACATACTCCTCACCACCTCCTCCACATGCTTCTAACCACATCCAACGCATACTCCTCACCACCTCCACCACATGCTAGTCACTCACCGTATACTCCCCCACCATTCCTCCAAATTCTCACCACCAGAGTTGTAATGCTTTGTTATGCTTATAATTCGCTATATGATTGTGAATTTAAAGCTACTATAGGGCTTTAAAAACACTTGAAAAAACAGCAAGCTGAAAAGCTGAAATTAAGTGGTAATACTGTATATTTAGAATTTGATCTTGGAATAATACTTGGCTTTCTTCTACTGGATTTTAACTGATGTTTTTGTCGGATGCTGTACAACTGTGACCTGCGTCCTTTGCCTTCGTGAGCAGTTAGTCATCTGCTTTTTTTTATACCTCAGTATTTGTAATTGCCGCCCCACAGAAATCATATCTTCTTTATCCCTCCATCTTTTGGCAGAAAAGTGCAAAGGGGTTGTAAGTTAATTAACCACACACCCATACCACCCACGAATACATTTAAGAACATAACACTTGTGTGGCCTTGCCAACCAACAGACATCGACAGGAGCTTACATTTACTGAATCTGACAAAGAAAAAGAACAAAAAGGGGTACCTTGCAATTATTTGGAATTATAACCTTTCGGCACGAGGACACCATGTATGTTGTTGCATCTCCAGACAATTTTAAAATGATCTGGATATATTTTTCGAACGTAAGAAGTAAAACTACAGGATGGCCCATAATAAAACGCTCCATTTCTACTCCGCCGGATGCTGCGGGTACGATTCAGTCTGCGTTATCATTGTCTGTCCTGGATCATTTTTTTTCGTTTCTCATTCCCACTGCCATACGCGTAACAACACCAGCAGGCTGAACCGCCCCCGCGAAACATAAGACACTGCCAGTTGAGTTTACAGTGAAGTGCTATTATCGAACCACCCTGTATACCTTGCCTTCATTAATCCCTTCAGCACAAGAGGTGTCCAAAGTAGAGTATAATCGTCTGGTGGTAGAAAAAAGTAAATAAAAATCAGCCCCGTTCCCTGTGGCTTTGGGTTGGTGGGTCGCCGTGTGGTGTGGATGGACCGACCCCTCTCCCACCTATCCATCATCCGCCTTGCCACTCATCCATCACTCAGGCTCACTCACTCACCCATCCTTCTTACTCACCTGCAGACCCTCATTCAACTCTCTTTCTTTCTTTCTCACGCAATGTTCATACTAATCACTCTCACCATCACCAGTCACCCATGCTGTGTCACTCATCTGCACATTCCATTCATCCTTCTTATGCTGGCCCGCTCACCTGCATTCTTCATCCATCCTTCTTACCCATTTGCAGACACTCACTTCCCCACTCACGCCAAGCTCATACCAGTCTCACTTATCACCACCTCCCTCCTTCACTCGCACTTACTCACTCACCCACACACCTCAACGAAGTGCATACCAGTCTCCTTTATTCACAGCCAGCGTCCCCCATCACTCATACGCCCATTCTCATCCGCACAATTCACTCATCTTTCTTTTCACTTGCTGGGTCTCGGTCTCGCTCACTCATTCACTCACTCACTCACTTACATAGAGTTCCCACCAGGCTCTCTCACCCACATCTACCCTCATCATAACATCACTCTCATCAACTAACATCCCCGTACGTCTCTCTCCCGCAACACAGTTTTGTCTCATCCTAAGTTGTGGCATAATTACTTCTACACATCTGCAGTTGATGCTTCGATGAAATGGAAAAGAAGGCCGTATTTAAGGACGCAAAGGTTATTTTTCGTAAAAGAGACGAAGTAAACGAAGACAAGATAAGGGATGGGGGAGCAAAAGAAAGCACGACACCAGATGGTAGAAATAAACGAAGGAAAGAAAAGAGGTTGGGGTAAACGATGGCAAGAAATTACAGGTTATCGGGAGAAATAAACGGAGGCAAAAAAAGAGATTGAGGGAGTAAACGAAGACAAGAAAATAGATGGGAAAAATAAACGAAGGCAAGAAGAGGGCTGGAGGAGTAAATGAGGGCAAGAAACGGAGATGGGAAAGTAAACAGAAACAAGTAAACAGGTAGAGGGGTAAACAAGGGCAAAACAAGAGATGAGTGCGTTGAAAAATAAACAAATAAAAATATGGAAGGAGAGAAGAAAACGCTGAAAGTATTAAATCGCACCTGAGTCCTTATACACAGTTTCATCACCTTCGTGTTTCGTCTACTGCTCTGAGTGAATTATGAATAAAAAATATTCAGTGTTCTGCATTCTGTTCTAGCTACATTGATAACGACCTGGTATTGTTCCACCGATGTAATCATGCCCTAAATCATTTTCTTAGTAGCAGTTTAACGTCATCTAGAGTGTTGTTTTCCTTATCATGATCCCTTGTAATTTCATTTACATAAGTTGTATTTTATTCGGTGCTCTTATATAAATTTCTGAACCGTTGCTGACAATTTTTTTCATCATCATTATTATCTCGGGTATCGGAGATCTTAATAATATCTTATCAAATATTGTGTATCACTAATTATATAATTCTCGCAGCTTGAGCAAAAACCTTATCAAATAATTCCACCTCCCCCCCCCATCCTCCCACCTCTCACGACCACCCTCACCTCCAGCCAGACACCTTCACTGGACCACCCCTGCTGTGCTCTTGGTCTCACTTCCTCCCCCTGCCCCTTCTCTCGCTTCTTCTCCCCACCCATCTCTCCTCTCTCCTCCCTCTCCTCGCCTCACTCCCTTCCCTTCTCTCCCGTAACTATCCTAACCCCTCTGTCCCCCATATCCTCTCCCTCCTTCTTCCTCTCCCCTCTCCCATCTCTCTCCCTTCTCCCTGTCCTCTCCCCTCACCCTCGCCACCCTCCTCTCGCCTTCCTCAACACCATACTCGCCTCGTCCTGATGTGCATGCCATCAGCATGTGTGTGTGTGTGTGTGTGTGTGTGTGTGTGTGTGTGTGTGTGTGTGTGTGTGTGTGTGAGAGAGAGAGAGAGAGAGAGAGAGAGAGAGAACGACTACATGTATTTACGTAAATCAGTGTGTACATGTGTGCGTTTACGTGTGTGCGGAATCAAGCATTAAGGTACAGATGTCTATTCCATGAGGAGTAAATTACTTCAAGAAATAATTTATTGGTTTTTAGTAGATACCTCTTAACTCATACCACCATACAACACCGGTCTATTAACATTCCCAGGCTCCTGTGCTCACTCCCTGGTAAGAAGGAAAGAAAGAAAAATCGTCTGTGGATACCTAGAATAGTACACCAGGGCTATTAACCAAGAGAAGTTTAATATACCAGTCTACTAAAACCATCTTACATAAGGACTTAGTAATACCACCAAGATTATAACAGTATATTAGTAGCGGTTTACAATATTGCTCAGTTATACAAGTCAGTCTCTTCCAGTCTGTAGCGCCTGCCAGTCAGTAGCACACATCGGTATCAGTACTAACCCGTTCAGTCCGATGACGTTTATATTTTATTCACGCTGCTTCCAAGTGACTTGTTAAGCTTTGAAGAGGCCATTAGTATCGACGGGTATATAAACAATCTCCATAACACCTTCACCTCCTGGATTATCTCCACAGGCTAAATAAAATCGTCTGAAAATACCAGGAACAAAATAATGTGCCAACAAAATGAAAGAGTCAATACCACCCACAAATTTAGACACACCAGCTGAGGAACGCCACACCAGCAGCACTCAATTAACACCACCTTACACCGCCCCTTAGTTCATGCTTGTCAGTACACACCACTCAGTATATCCAGTCAGGTAATATTAGCCAGTCAGTACCCTTTTACTATCCATCCCCCACACATCCACTGGCTGCAGCAAATTTCTATAACCTAAATTTAGTTCTTCGCCGCAAGTTGGATTAAAATGCAACGTTCTATATATCTCGCGAAAATGTTAATTGGGATAGTTTTTTTTTTTTTTTTAATAATTTCTGGTGCCCGAAATTTCTTTTGAGCATAGTAAAATCATTTGTCGTTCACCGAAATAAACTGCAGAGTAGTTATTTCTCAGTCAAATGTCAATATCAGCCAACAAAACCAGTTACTCAGTACCACCTTGAACTCCCAATCAGCAAAATGCCAGTGTATAAGTACCAATGCAGTGCACCAGTTGTTTAATGTCACTCTGCAACGCCACAGTGCCATTTACTGTAATTATACTGACCTACCTCAATACCAGATGTATTTTTTAAGCTGAGTGCGTTTCGGGGAAAAAAAAAAAAAAAAAACATTCATGTCCTAAAGCAATTAACCATTTCACGTCCAGATGAGTTTTTAAAAAATGGTTCTTAAGGAGATAACACTAAATAATAAAATATTACACTGAAACACCAGTCTACTTATCCCATACTGTATTATCGTCCAGTTAATACCACACCTCAGTACCACTTGCGTCAACCAGTAAACTAATCCCTTATATTCCCGCTAACTCCGGATATTTTTGGGGGGTGTCGATTAAAGCTATAACTACCCCTCCACCCGTTCGAAAAGTCTCCCAGATCAAACAGAACTGCTTAGTATTACCAAAAATGAAATAAAAAGACTTGGTGGTGAAAAAAGCCCCAGCCAGCCAATAATTAACCTCAGTGTTCATTCCCACTAATGGCTTTATTAAACCAACCATCACGTCACAGCTTTAACCCATTCACTACGAGAACCGTCTACAAGGCCAAGTGAAATAATATAGGCTAGTGGAAAGAATAAAATTTATTTAAATATAATAATAATATTTAATCTCACTGAAGGCGTTGATGTAGACTATTTCAAACCCCTTCACAACGAGGAATCACTTTTCCACTAAATAAAATCACATGTCGGTACCAGGAATGATAGTCTCAACGTACTGAGGGTGTTTTATGCAAATAGAGTGATTATGTCTCTGGTTTTGATATTCAGTTAGCGGGAATGAGTTCTCGGAAAGCTAGACTGATTACTGTACCGATATTAGTAATTCTGTGACGAAATTAAAATTATTTGACGGCTCTGATATTTAGTCATCTTTTATTATGTGCAAAGAAGAAAGAACCAAAGGCTACAAGCCCGCGGAACTGGTATAAGTTGAGAGGGACTGGGATTGATTTAACGAGTCTGAGTAGTGACTGAGGGATTAGTATGTATTTAGGAAGACTGATAGTTATTTAATGGCACTAGAGTGTTATTTAGCGAGTTGGTATGAAGTTAGAGAAATTGATAGTTAATTAGTGAGACAAGGTATATATCTATTTAATGGGATTACATTTTAATTTGCCATGATCGAGAGTTAATTTTAGTGGGTCTGAGCTTTCAGTTATCGGGCATCCATTATTTGACTTTCATTATCAGGCTTTCATGTATCAGTTTCATTATCATTTATAAAGGTTTCAGTTTATCGGACTTTCTTTAGTGGACTTTCACCATCCGGCTTTCATTGTCAACCTTTCTTTTATTGAGCTTTCAGTTATACTTCATTCATTATCGGGCTTTCATTTATCAGACCTTAATGGCGTTTATTATATCAGGCTCTCATTTATCGGACATTAATTTCTCCTGTTATCATTATTATCTGGGTGTCAGTTACCATTATATAATTCTCTGGACGCTCATTATCTGACATTCATTTTCTGGGCTTTATCATCGGGCTCTAACTTAATAGACTTTTATTACGTGGGCTCACAATTTCGGGCGTTTATTATTTATCATTTATCAAGGTGTGGGTTACTAAAGCATCATTACCGGTTTCTTATAATAGATAAATAAATAAAACGGAAATCTTGATGAAACATGAAACTATAGCTTTGTTTTAAAAAGTGAATTATACAGATTTTTTTTTTTACCCCTTCATTTCAACTTGTGTGTGTGTGTGTGTGTGTGTGTGTGTGTGTGTGTGTGTGTGTGTGTTTCGGTTCATGTCTGTGTATTTGCTCTTATTTATTTTTATCTATACTATTTCTGTTGTTATATTTTATGCTCGTCACTAAATCTCATAAAACTGTATGTAGTAAAGATTCTCTCTCTCCCTGCAGGTAATCCTTGCTTCCCTGTCCATTGCTGATGTGGGAGTGGTAAGTTAATATATTGAGTTTTTTCATTTCTTCCATTCTTTTTCATCAGATTTTCATTTATCAGGCCCTCATTTATCAGACTTCCGTATGATAAATCAGATTATTTATCGTATTTTTATTCATCGATCTTATTGAATTTTCACTGATTGGATTTTGATTTATTGGACTTTCACAGTTCCGCATATCAGATTTTCATATATCGGATTTTCATTTATCGGATTTTCATTTATCGGATTTTCATTTATCGGATTTTCATTTATCGGATTTTCATATATCGGATTTTCATTTATCGGATTTTCATTTATCGGATTTTCATTTATCGGATTTTCATATATCGGATTTTCATTTATCGGATTTTCATTTATCGGACTTCTCAGCCTGTCTCTGTCGGAATAACTTCAATATTCTAATGCATTTAACGCCAAGCTGTTCAACCTACAGGGAGTCATTAGTGCAGGAAAGCGTAATACAATCACCTTTAACCCTCTCACGATGGGGACAGCTCTTGGTTTCTATTCCAACTAACATCAGATTTTATTCAGAGAGTGAGTCGCAGGAGCCTATTGTTAAACAGACTTATTTATACTGTACTTTTATTTCCAGACACTATTTTACCGAGCAGTCGTTTTATCGGGCTTTCATTTATTTCATATATCTGGCTTCCATTTATCGGGCTTTCATTTATCGGGCGTCCTTTTATCAGGCTTTCATTTATCGGGCTTCCATTTATCAGGCTTCCATTTATCGGGCGTCCATTTATCAGGCTTCCATTTATCGGGCTTCCATTTATCAGCCATTCCTTACCCAAACCTCAGAAGATAGAAAAATACTGCAATAACTACAATCGGGTTCGTTAAAATTTCTCACCCAGATGACGCATTCGATATTCTTCTTGTTATTTTGGCTTCCAGTGGACGATTATACTCAGCTTAGGAGAGACGTTTCGAAATAAATGTCTTGGTTGCAGCCCTCATGAACCTATTCTGGAGATGTCTCTCTTAAGATACATAAAATCATCTGGTGGTGGACTGATTAAAATGGGAAGGACGGCATCTGACTGAAGGGTTTGTCAGTCGGTCGTTCTTTCAGTGTGCTAGCTGACTTTTCTCCGAGGCACTTGGTAAGAAAATAGAAATGGAAAATATTACATACATATATAACTAAGTGGTTAAATTATGGTCCCCCCTTATCATCATTACGGTCTTTTTTTTTAATATTATGGATTTTGTCACTCAGCTGTACAAAATCGTTCGGCGTTAGCAGATACGGATTCACAGAGTTGACCCGACTACGAGGTTAATGATGGCTCTTTTAATTCTTCCAGACCTTTACAGCGCACTTTTAGCTAAATGAAATCGCTTGGCATTACCTGGAATAAAATGCTAAAACAGACGCGACCACGAGAAGGTTAATTTGGCCAACACTTGTATTATAAGACTTTTTAAAATACATATTACTGTATTGCACTTTGACCGTGAAACCTGGCGTGCTTGTTCCGTAGAATTTTATCAAGTTGGATTATAATTTTGTATACTTAAATGGTGACTGGAGTTTCATAAGTTATTGTTATGGCAGTTCTCCGGATAATATAGTTAATTTTTATTTTCTTCTGGATTCTACCTTTCAAATCTATAATAACGAGCATAAGAATAGCGTGATGATGAACATGATTTAGCTTATTTATTTAATCATTTACTTATTCATATCTCCGTCCATAATTATTTTTCTTACGACAAACTATGGACGAAACATACTTGGATTCACCGATTATTATTTTTCGTTTAGCTTGATCAGACACTTTTTTTATTCTTTCCCTTTTTTTTTTTTTCATTAAATGGGATCAGATTTCATTGTTGTCGCTAATTATCAGGTTATGAAATGGGGTTGTATTCATTTATTCGTCCATTCTTCATCGGGCTTTCATCTAATGGAACTGGGCTTCATTTACCAGACATTTATATAGCGGATTTTCATTTAGTGGAATTTCCCTTTATGTAACGGGCTTTCGTTTCACAGGATGTCATTACACGAGGTTGCATTAGTTGTACTCTCAATTATAGGACTTTCATTCATCGGGCTTACATTTTTCGGTCTGTCATTTATCGGACTGTCATATATGGAGTCTTCCTTGGCGTGAAGTGTGTGTGATACTCGGGGCTAGGGTATAACTGCAAGGGATGGGAGAGGTTGAGGTGGTGTCAGTCCCAGAGGTTATATAATTTTCTAGTGTGTATTTACGGGATTTTGTCGATACCGTAAAACTAAACCATGGTGTAGGCTCGATGCTAAAAGGGGGGATATATAACCTTGATTTGGACAGGCGAAGGATCTACTGTAATTCATTTTAACGGGTGAATTTATAAGCTTTCGGCCATTTCTGCCAGTATCAGTATAGAGCAAAAGGTTCATGTACTTTCACAAGCAGAAAGTTCCCCGACACTCCTTTACCAGCGCTGTTCCTGCCTTTCATATTTCTCATTCCTCACAGAGCGTCAGGGACTATCCTTCCTTCCCATACTCATTTATTGTGTGCTTCATATTGTTATTACGTATTAATATTTCATATAACACATTTCAAGGCCAAATTCGATGGCAAAATGCTGCCGAACTATATGACAATATAGTAATGTGTTGCAGTGGCTAATTTATAAGTTACGTAGTGAATATAAGTGCTTTTTGATACTCGTTTGTTCAAATGTTCGAGTTTTTGTGATGTCTTGTATAGCATGCAGGGCGTCCCGAGAAAAAGTATGCTAAACTTCAGGAGGTTATTTTTGAGTGATTTTGAGTAATAAACGCTCTGTCTGCTTCATGAAGTAAATAGACATGCCGGCATGGGTTTTGCTCCAGTGTACGTGAAGGTGCAACCACCAGATAGAAAAAGTGCAATCCTAAATGAAATGGGAGAGGAAGCTGCATCAAAACTTGAGTATTTCTCATTACACATTAGTGCAAAACATGGCTATGCATGCACTAGTAGGACATAAAATTACAGGTTAGGACATTAGATACATACAGACAATTGCAGGATAGAGCATTGGAGATATATACAGGAGTAATTTCAAACATCTGGTGCCGAATTGCGCAGAGACAAAGTCGCTCAGATCCCCCTCCCTCCCTGGATATCGCAACAGATCCGCTCCAGTTTTTTCTGTCCGCGTAATAGTTGGCGGGATGAAGTTTCCTGTTTTCATTCATCCTCAATAGCTACCTGTGTGAGACTTGTTTCCGCTCCTTGTTTGTACCTGCGAGGGGTTGCACACACACACACACACACACACACACACACACACACACACACACACACACACACACACACACACACACACACACACACACACACACACACACACACACACACACACACACACACACACACACACACACACACACACACACTACCGTACTTTCTTTCACAAATTCCTGTTGTCATTTGCGCTGTTCTGCTCTAAATACAGTCTGACCTTAAAAACAAAATCATATCATTTCTCCCCGTAATTCTGATCCCCACTAATTAAAACAAAGCATCCGTTTATTCCCTCTCTCTGTCACGCCTTTTACATTTCGTCGTTAATTAGTGTAAAAGAAATGGATATATATATAATGACCCTGGTTTTAATGACGAGTGGAGTTAATTAAAGATGTATTTTTAATGAGTTAGGAAGCTGTCATTTGGGAGGTGTATGATTGGTTGTTGTTAATTAATGTTTTGTTTGGTTGGCATCATTTTCAGGTCGGCATTCTCTCTCTCTCTCTCTCTCTCTCTCTCTCTCTCTCTCTCTCTCTCTCTCTCCTTCCTATGTGTTTTCGTCTAATTACTCTTTATTCTTTTCTTCAGCTTCCATTCTTCTTCATCTTCTTCTTCTAATGCATCGTTTCACCCTTTCTTCCTAGTCCTGGAGAGGGACGCCTTCACGTGGTGTTACTAAAATAATTGGGCGGCTTCGTTCTTAAAACACGTCTCAGTCTCCGTGTTTATGCTCAGCCTGCAGTCCACTTGGTTCACGTCCAGATGAGCCTTATATCACAACAACAACAACTACAACGACCACCACCGCCACTACTACTACTACTACTACTACACCTTATCTTTGTTATTCTCTTGTTTCTTCAGTTCCCACGCTCTTCTGCCTCATGCCTTTTGATCTTAAGTTGTTATACTGTTACCTTCTCTCACCGGCACCATCTTCTCTCACTTTTTCTTTTCCTCCCGCGTTCTGTTGATCTTTCCTCGGCTCTTATACACCCTTTAGCCCTCATTTCTTTTCGTTTGCTATATTAAGGAGTATGTCTTTTAACTGAATCCATACTACCTAGAAAAAAACTTAATATACTGTATGTGTGGTTTGTGAATCTGTGTAATCCTAACCTACCCCCTCCTCCTTTCCCTTCCTTCATCCCTCGCTGCTCTTTCATTTTCCCTCATTTTCACATCCCTCTTTCCTCCCTTCCTCTTTCCTCTTTTCTCACACCCTTCTCTCCTCCCTCCCTCTTCCTCTTCCTTCTTTCCTCCCATACCCTCCCCTCCCTGCCTCCCTCTTCCCTCTACCTTCATACGCCTCCTTCCCTTTTCCCTCCTTTCTTGTATGCCCTTTTCCTCTCTCCCCTTCTCTTCTCTGGTTCCTCTTTCCCTCTTCCCTTGTCTCTCGCAAACATCTTTTCTTCCTCTCCCCCTCTTCCCTTTCTCCCCTTCCCTCTTTCCCTCGTCTCTCCTTCCCTCCTTACTCCCATCCTTCCCTCCTGCATTTCGCCTCCTTCACATACCCTTTTCTCCCACCCCCTTCCTTGCTCTTATGCCTCTCATGCTCCCTCACACCGTTCCTCTCCTCATTCTTCCTCATACTTCCTTCCCTCCCTGTCTCTTCTCCCTTTCCTCCCTCTACTCTCACACTCCCCTTTCCTCCTTCTTCCCTCACACTCCCCTTTCCTCCCTCCACTCTACCTATATCCCTCTCCCCCTCCCTTTTTGACACGCTGCCACTGTATCGCTCCCCACCTGACATGCACACTCTACTCTCTCTCTCTCTCTCTCTCTCTCTCTCTCTCTCTCTCTCTCTCTCTATGTATGTATATATATATATATATATATATATATATATATATATGCTATCGGTTTGTCGATAAAAGACATCACTCTGCATAAATATTAATACATACATACGTACAAAAATATATGTATATATATATATATATATATATATATATATATATATATATATATATATATATATATAAATATAAATATATATATATATATATATATATATATATATATATATATATATATATATATATATATGTATATATATATATATAACCTTTCATCTGTCAGTCTGTTTGTCTATCAATTTGTCTATATTTATGCATGTATGTATCTGAGTATCTATCTATCTATCTTCTCTCCTACGCCATCCGTAGGGTTTCGTAAGGTTACAAAATATATGGTACCTTTGAAGAGATGCAGTTGTTTGTAGGTAATACAGTATGTCCGGACACAGAATCTGATAGTTGCCATTGGTTGGAAAGAGGTACCATCTTTTAATAGTCCACTTTGGATCTATCTTTTTCTATTACCATAGCAACATTTTTTTATCCATTGTGAAAGTGTGTCAGTTCTGGGTTTTGAGTATGGATATAGATGCAGACAGACAGAACACGTTGAGTCAGGCTGCTGGAGAGGTGCACCTGTGTGTGGTGGCAACGATATTACTGGACGACTCCTCTCCCCAGTTTTATGAACATCCCACAGCTCATTCCCTGTCCCTCGAAAGAAGGATGTTGGGCTGCAGGATATGGGCATCTTCAGCCAGCAGTCCACTTGATTCACATTTCAGTTGAACTTGGGGTCACAACAAAGACAGCATAGAGTCAGTATATTTATCGCGAGAAATTTTCTTCCAAAATTAGCCTGACTGACACGGTGCATGCCTGTTTAAGCTTCAGATGGTTGTTTTAGGGTCGATATCACAGTAGTTCATTTTGCTGGAATTCACTCTCACACACTTATCTGGAAGTAAAAAATGTCGTACTGCTAACTTATCCCTGAAAAAAGTCGGTCTTTAATTTCTCTTAGCTTATTTTATCACTATTTTTCACTTTATTCACTCTCCTTCGTCTCTACGTCATTCCATCAGTATCTCCCTCCTTCGGTCTATCTCTCCCCCATTCATGTTCTCCCACCTTACCTCCATCGGCTCCTTCCTCTATCTGTCACTCCCTCCATCTGTCTCTCTCCCTCCATCTCCTTCCCCCCCTTCCACCTGTTTCTCGCTCTTGCACTTCCTCTCCTTCCGTAATACAGTATAATAACCATTAATAAATATGGATGAATGAAAAATCAGCCAACTTAGTTTGCTCAAATAAAGGTAAGCATGCAGGTCATTCTTTTGGTCAAGCCTCGATGACAGGCGAGGGTGAGATCAGATTAACACAGGCCACAGGAGAGGCAATACACACCTCTTCCCTTGTAATATCTCCACCCTCAGTAAACTCCTATACAACGTCGTCTGTCATTATCTCATTATTTGAGTACAGAGGGGAAAGGAGAACATAGATGTAGTAATTGCACCCGTTCATACAAGAGACAGACAGACAGACATACAGACAGACACGGGGGGGGGGGGACAGGGCATTCACCATCGCCACTGCACAGTCGGCCAACGATGACAATACATGTCTCAACATTGCCACACAACCCCCTCCTCCAAACTGGGTAGCAAGTAATCCCTCACATCCTCTTAATCCCTAATGTATGCCACACCTCATCATACAACACGACCTTCCTCTTCCTCTTCACTTATTGATGTATATGATAAAATTAAATATTAGTTTAATCCGTCTACATTTCCAGAGCGCATTTGAAAAAGTTTTCCACACGTAAAAAGGAGATTTCAATGTCCATAATTTCAGTGACATTGTGCTCTAAGGTGGACTGACAGCTGGCCTGCGGAATTTAGGCAGAAAGTTGTGATTAGCAGTCAAGAATCAGACCAAATGAGTGTTACACGTGGAGTGCCACGGGGTTCAGTTTGGGTTCCCATTCTGTTTCTGAGATATGTTTAGGATACTGACGAAGGTTGGTAATGCAAAAATATCCAAATTTCTGATGATACAAAAACTGGCAGCAGTGTAGACGCTATTGTACAATAACATTATCGTAATTCAGAGATCTTTTGACAAACTTTATTTCGGCTAAAACATGGCTTATAAATTTTAACTTTGATAAATGCAAAGTCCTGAACATTGGGAGTAGAGATTAAATAATTGACCTTGCAATGTAAACCAAGAAAAAGTTCATTAATACTTATAACAATCATGCAAAGCCATATCGAAAGTCCATCGATGCAGTAAAGAAAGTTAATTGCTGTTGCCGGATTCGTAGGTAGAGCATTCGAATTCAACAAGGAAAATATCTCATGTAGAGCAGTTCCATAATACACCCACACCTTGAATTTTGTCTTCAGTGTTAGTCACCATTTACAAATATAAGACAAAACAAGAAAAATTGGAGGAACAAACCATCGAGGAACGTTTAGAGGAGCTGATAGTGCTGAACTTACCAAACAGCAGACTATGAGGATTTCTGACACCAGTGATTAAGTTATTCAAAAGACATGACATTACGGATGATATTAAGTTCTTCACAGTAAAAGAGTCGAATTGCACTAGAGATAATGGTGACACAATTATTGTCAACTGTTTCCAGTCAAATAGCCTAAAGTAAAGCACTTCTTCGGAAGAGTTGTAAACGTATGGAGCAAATTGACTAGGAATGTGGTAGAATGTAATACAGTAATAACATTTTCAAAAATCGCTTGGGTAAGTTTCTAGCTTCTGATTCCTAGTTAACCCATTTACGCCCAGTGTCCTCAAAATAGGACGGAACTGGGTATTTTCAAAATTTAATAGAGAAGGGAACCCCGGGGTAGGGACCAATGAGCTTCGTTACCATGAGCCGACAGGCGGAGGGCAGTACGCCTAGCACCTTTCTGGCAAAATCCCTCGCACAGGAACTCTGGGAGCTAATGGGTTAAGCACATCCGTGGATAACAGGAAACAGTGTAATCAGGTTAACTGTTTTCCTTTCATCCCGATGATGGAGATACAGCAACAGGTCTACATCGTTACGAAGTTATTGTTTGTTGTACATATTAAGATACTGAAGAATACAGTTTTCAGAGGGTACTTTACTCTGAAATTCCTATGACAGTTTTTTTATAGTGCTCGGTTGACTTTCTCCCTTCTTCCTGACGACATTTACAGTACTGGAAGAACTGGTGGGTCGGAGAACGTCTTACTTTATCATCTTTATCTTCAACTCATAGAGAAGATACTGTGGTCATTGTTTTTTCTTTCACAAGCGGCGTCGAAACAATCATTAGATCTGCTGTTGTTCGTCTTCAATTATTTTATGTGCGCCTTTGTAAAAGACAAATTTCCCTCCTCCTAAGCAGCCACACCAGACACCCGACCAACTATTTACATTCACTTACGTCCTCTCTCTCGCCAAACTTTTTTCCTCCGACAAAAAAAAAAAAAAAAAAAAAAAAAAAAAAATGCTGCGGACAGAATCGAGCGTCGTGTTGGCAGTGTTTTTTACGATTTGCAAAGGGGGATTAAAACACACACACACACACACACACACACACACACACACACACACACACACACACACACACACACACACACACACACACACACACACACACACACACACACAAGTAGAGAGGTTGATTGGCAAAATGAGGTGTTTTCTATTTCACATTAACTCAAGAATTTTGTCTCTTAGATATATCATTATTGGAGGAGCTTTTGAGTAGTTGCATTTTCCTTTCTCTCCCTCTTTTTTTTTCTTTCTAATGCGACAAAATAGCAGAATAAATGTTTATTGAATATTTGTAAGAGAAGTAGATAAGTAGTGGGTGGATGACTTTTGTGTTGTGTTGTGTCGTGTGTGTGTGTGTATGAGACAGAGAAAGATAAATGTGTGTGTGTGTGTGTGTGTGTGTGTGTGTGTGTGTGTGTGTGTGTGTGTGTGTGTGTGTGTGTGTGTGTGTGTGTGTGTGTGTGTGTGTGTGTGTGCTTCATCTGTTTTATCAAGTCCTCTACATTGGTTTTCTTTCTCCCCATTATTTCTAATCGCTTAGCTTTCTATCTTGATTATTTCTTCCTTCAGTACCCTAATCTCTCTCTCTCTCTCTCTCTCTCTCTCTCTCTCTCTCTCTCTCTCATGCTACGGTATTTCTTTTTATGACATCATTCACCTCCCTTTTTTCTTCTTTCTTATTGTACAGATTTTCACCCTTCTCTGTCAGTAATTTCCTTTCTCTGATTTTGCTCGTATTCATAACAGCAACTGTTTTACATGTCTCTGCTTTTGTATATTTCTTGTCATTCCCTCTGTCATTCCTCTATCTCGTTTTCTTCGTTTTCTTTCACATTTTCAGCTACTCTGAGAACATTATTTTCAATTTTTCCCGTGATTAGCTTTTTCCTCCTCCTTTCTCTCTGTCTGCATTCTCTTCTTGCCCTTCCCTTTCATCTCTATCTCCTTCTCGTCTCTCCAGTATTGTTCCAAGCTTGTTAAATGCCTTTTTTTTTTTTTTTTACTTCGCTTTCCTTTCTTCCTTTCTGTGCTCTGTCCTTCACCCCCCTATTCCTTTCCCGCTCTCCTTCCATGTCTCTTTCATTCTTTCAGTATAGTTTTCTTCCCTCCTTCCCTGTCTCTTCCTTTCTTTCGACTTTTTCATAACCTTCCCCACTCCTTCGCTTTCTCTCCCTCCCTTACTCCTTTCCCTCTCACACTTCTTTCCTCTTTTCCTCTCGTCCTCTTTTCTTTCCTCTCTCTGTCTTTGTTTCCTGCTTTTTTTTTATTGTTTTCACTGTGGTGACGGTGATTATATTGTAATTTTTGTCATTCTTATTAGTGTTAGAAGCATATTACTCTTCTCTGATGGCCTGGTGTCGACTCTGAGGTCTGAATGTTGTCCATCGATGTTGACATTTTCGCTGTCGTCTTTGTGTACTTCATTCACGCTAGCACCAGAACATTTTATTAAAGTGCCCCTTTCACTGCTGTCATTGCACCTAGGAATTTTATGCAAACGAATTCCAGAAGGTTTTGTTCAACTGAAGGAAATAATGGAAGTCAAAAGGTTAAATGACAGGGGATTTAAAAGAATGGAAGTGTTAGAAATCAAGTTCTTATGCCTATTTGAGTGCCAGGATTTTTTCTCAGTTGAAGGAAATTATCTTATGTTAGCCTGAATAAAATCTCTCGTGAGTTCATAACAGCGAAGGTGTTGACCGAGGTTTGTGACTGCTTTGGTTTCTGTCGGGTGAACAAAATATTTTAGTGATGGACTGAAGGTAATACCTCAGTGCGTGCGTAACAATTAAGGGTTATGTATAGTGAGATGGTTGGACAGCAAAGATGGAGGTGAGGATGCTGACGCAGTAAGATTTGAAGAGTGCTGGAGATAGACCCCTTCACGTGGCAGCATCAACATAACTGCAACTCCGCACTCCGATTAAACAAGCGCCCCTCTTCTCCCTCTCTATCTCCCGACAGAAAAATAATGAACAGCAGAAGAGGGAAAGCTTCAACCTGCAATTCATTGGTTTAGCGTTCGGATGAGCCTGCAACAACAACAATAACATCAGCAGCAGTAATATTAGAAAGAATTGACCGCGGTGTATCAGATGATATGACCGCATGGGGAGACTGTGTGGGAAAATGCCAGATCAGAAATGGAGATAGTGATGGGAATCGTGAAGCCAAGAAGTGGGTGGAACGATGATGTAAAAGTACTTGGATATAACCGTGCAGTTGTCTGAGCATCCACACATATGAAAGATATTTATAGAAGAGAACAAAGTGGAATGAAATAGTGACTAAGGCAAACTCAGTGTCAGTGCTGTGAAATATGCGAATTATGAAGCGATTGGTGGAAACCACAAAGTAAACGGTGCGTCCTGACTGTGGAAATTCAGATTAGCTTTGGTGTAGCCCATTATGTGCGACAGCGAAGGGAATGAGTCCGAGTAAATTAGATTGCTTCTGAGCTTGGTTTAGGGCAACACACCGCTGAAACTGGTGACGGTGATCTTGTGACGCAAAAATTTTTACGATTAGTAGTAGCAGTAGTGGTAGGCTAGTAGTAGTAGTTGTAGTAGCAGCAGCAGCAACAGCATAAATGTACATAGTAGTGGTAGTAATAGTAGTATTTTACCAGCAACGTCAGCAATATTGTTGCCATTGCCTTTCGTAACCTGCTAAAACTAGATATTCTTCTGCTTCCATGTCCAATACATTTTTTTTTTTTTTTGTACCAACATCCCAAAAAACAGGCAGGCACGTTCACAGTGTCACAAACAAATGATTTTGCTTGCATGATTTTTTTTTTTTTTTTTTTTTACCCTTGGAGCCTGAGAAGCCACTCGTAAGATAAATAAAAATCGTCTCCTGGTAGTTGAAAAAAAGTAACTTAAGATACTTTGCGTGGTGGAAGGGTTATAATAATAGACTGAAAGAAAGTTGCAAAATCAGGGAAAAATGGTGAAGAATAAAACCAAGAATTAGTATAAACGAAAGTAAAAGAGAGAGAGAGAGAGAGAGAGAGAGAGAGAGAGAGAGAGAGAGAGACCATAAACAATTTCGTGTCGGCCAAAAAAGAGGAGCAAGAAATTATGTTGCTCTTGATCTCTCAATTGCTGGACTCTCACGCTCCCTCCTCCTGCACGCGATGGACAGAGAGAGAGAGAGAGAGAGAGAGAGAGAGAGAGAGAGAGAGAGCAAAAAAACAAATAATAATAGTTTTAGTGATCTTTTGGAGGCCTTTTGATTCTGGTAATTATTTTTATCCCTATTTTATGAGTACAGGGAGGCTGATTATAAAATTCCTCTATATCTCTTCTTGTAATAATGTACCTGCTTGGTTGGCAGACTTTTCAGTATCACCAAATATGAATATATTGCTTCGTAAACTTTCGTCAGTAGCATTTATGTAAATATAACAGAGAATAAAGCCAAGATCTGAACCCTTCAGCACTACACTTAAAACAGCTATCTGAATATTTTACAGCCTTCGTTATCATCATTTATGTGAATTATAAAATGAATTGGACCAAGCACTAAACTTTGTAGTATCACAATTTTAACAGTTCTCTAGTCATTATTTTCTACTAAATACGACCCTGTCTTTACGCGAAGGCCAGTTTCCTGTCCTTTTTCTGCACTACAGCAATCTAACCACCTGCCCCAAAGCCTCGAAAGATGTAATTAGCGATTGATTGTTTCTTTTATATACACTATTTCCGGTCGTTTGCTCTTCCCACTGATTCATTAATATCTCCTCCTACTCCTGTCCTCCGTGTCTCTTCTTTTTTCTTCGTGACCATTCTGCCATTTATGTTTCCGTCCTCTTACTTTTTGCACATAATTCTCCTTTCTTCCTTTGTCTTCATTCGTTCCTCACCCCTACTATTAATAAAACTCTCATTCTTATTTTTCTTTCCTCGCTTTTCCTGCCTCTGTTTTCCTTCGTCTTTCTGCCGTCTCGTTTCCTTTCTCGGTGATATCCTTCCTTCTCACCATCGCTCTTCCCTTTCCCTCCCTATCTTTCTACGTTTTTCCTCTCAGTTCTGTGTGTGTGTGTTTTTTTCCCTTATTCCTCTCTTCTCTCGCATTCTCTCATCCCTTTCCTTAAATTTTGTACCTCCATTTTTCCCCTCTTTCCTTTTTTCTTTCTCATCCCTTCCATCTTCTTCCTCCCCCTCCTCCCCCCTCTCCCCACTCTCTGCAGTGATGAGAGGTGCCGCCCCACTGGAACCAGTTAGTAGTGTTAGTGGTGGTTATCCCCTGACCACCACGGCCTTCCTATTGGCACTCTGTGGCACCATGCTCGAGGGGTGGAGGTAGGGGTGCGCTTTCTCTCTCTCTCTCTCTCTCTCTCTCACTTTATTTATTTATAGTTAGTTAGCTATGTATATATTAAATTTTTTGGCAACGATATTCACCACTTACTGCAGTGTTTTTGGCTTCTCTCATCTCCTCCCTATATATCCATCCCAGCTGGTTCTTTCGCACAATATTCTCACATCCTTTCTCCTACACTCCCTTCTCTTCTGCTCCCACGCCTCCCACAACCCCTCCCACACACCACTTCCCTACCTCCTTTCCCACAGCTCCCCCTGGCCCACATTCTCTCTGTCTGTCTTCTGCCTTTTACCCGCAGCCTCCCACACGCACTCTATTCTTTCATTCTCACACCCGACATCTCTGCGTGCTTCCTCACTCACCCTCTCTTCCACGTTCCTTCACTCACTCAATCCCTCTCTACCTCCTCTTCCTCTCTATCCTTTCCCTCTATACCTCCTCTCCCATATTCCCTCTCTCCCACACTCTCTCACACTCACTTTCCCTGCCACCTCTCCCACACCGCTCTTGCCCCACAGCCTCTCCCCATTAGAGCCTGCCTCGGCCACCCCTCTAAGTGGGTCACACAACCAGTGTAGAACAAAGAACTCAGAGATGTGTGTGTGTGTGTGTGTGTGTGTGTGTGTGTGTGTGTGTGTGTGTGTGTGTGTGTGTGTGTGTGTGTGTGTGTGTATGAGATGATATATTATGTAATGAATTTTTTTGTCGAAAGCCTCTTTACAAAACAGAATATGATTAATAAGAAATAGAATAATTCTTAACACTTCTGTATTGCTAAAACTTGCTTATATGTCTTGGTATTTGCCCTAATTCTGCGCTGTAAACTAATGACGTCGCAGTTAAAATTATTCTTTTGTAAGTTTACCATCTGCAAAATCGAAAGTACAGTAGCCAAGTTGTCTTTTATTCATCTTTAGTGCCTCGAAAACGTTTTATGATTGTTGACCCACTTCCTATAGCACTCTTAACCTCCCTCCACCACTTCCACTGATAATTCACAGTCTGGATATTCCTTATATTTGGAATTCTGTTTGCTGTAAAATGTACTGAACACTGTTGATGATGAATATAACTTTTAGATGCTTATACGTAATTTTCTTTCAAATGTTCTCTCCGTTTTTTTTTTTTATCCTTCTATTAAGAATGGCTTTGTTTCATTTCAGATTATATGAGTGCTCGTAAAACTAACGATAAACTGGTGTTACTCGGTTTGGAACTGTCGATCATATTTTCTTTTAACTCTCGTCCGTAAATGAATCTCAGGTGTTATCCTTCATCGCCTTCAATGCCTCAGTTAAAAACTAAGGCACTGCTCTGTAATGAAGTACTTGACCATTAATGTAAACCTATTCTACAGTCACCTAAGTTCCGTAACGCGTCGAGGAGTTCTAAGGCTTCCATGACTACCCGCACCTAAAACACAAATCTTCATAAAAATCATTACCATATCATAGGTAAAAATCAGAGGCCCACGGATGGTCACCGTCCCTCCATTTATACCTGCGACCCTCCCTTCCTTCCCTCCCCCCTCATCTCTCCCTCTCCTCTCACTCCTTTTTCTCATCTCCGGCGGTCAGACTCTTGGACAAAGTTTGTTTTCTCCTTGTACTGGCTCACTCAACAGTACATTTAATTAGGGACCTGGATGTAAACGACTACTGTGGGTTGTATTCTAAAGGGGAAGACTGGAACTTAGGGTCTTGTTTTTCTCCGCTTTCACCTCCGTCTACCTGTCCTATTCTTTTCTTCCTTCAGTTTTAGTTTGCTTTTACTCCTCCACCTGTTTACATTCCCCTGATTCTCCTCCACTTTAACTCAGCCTCTTTCTACCTCTCGTTCGCGTAATCTTTCTCAAATCTTTATCCCGACTGTTCCTTGATTTCTCTCTCTCTCTCTCTCTCTCTCTCTCTCTCTCTCTCTCTCATTTCTGTCTCCTGCCCCCCAGATATCACTAGTCACTGTTAGTCTCACTTTTTTCTCTCTCTTCCAATCTGTCTCTTACTTCGAAATCTCTGTTGCCCCTACTGCCATCCTTAATTATTTCTTCGGAATCTTACAAGTCCTTCGCATTACTCTTCTGCAATGCTGGGTCTGCTTTTACATAACTCTCTCATCGTACAATCGCTTTTTCTAACGTTTTTTTCTCTCCATCATTTTCCCTTGATGTGTTCCCCGTCCCTTCTCCCATATATCTGACTACAGTATTTTTTCTTCCTCACTCCTCTTACCTCTCCCTGCTCACCTCCCCCCTTCTTGACCTTCACGAAGCCTCCAGGTACTAAGAATCGGTCCTGTCTCTTTGTGCGATTCTGTCTCCCCGTCTGAGTGTTCCTGTCTCTTCGTCCTCGCTGCCATAAATCCCCGTCACTCGTTGTTCCTCCAATGTTGTTCTGTCCTCGGTGCATGAAATATGGCAGAAGAATTTGCATCGCCAATTTGTCTTCGCGTTCTGCCTGCTCTTCTGCTATTTAAAGAATTATGGCGGCTCATCCTGGAGGGTAGAGGGTTTTTGTTTGAGGAATCTGAAGGACGGTGCTTGTTTACTGAGGCCCAGGTAAACAAGGTGCAAATATTTACTGCATCACATGGTTGAAGAATTAAAACCCTACAGTACCAATTGGGAAAACAAATAAAAGTTCCCGAAGACGATGTCGAGGGTCTTGGGCGGCTGGGTCAGAATGAAAGTTTTCCATCCGTCTGTTTGTCTGTCAGTTCGTTTGTTCGCACTCTACAGACCACAGTCCATGGCTGATTTTGACGAGTGAGGCGTCAAATGCATCCTCTCTGGCTGACGGCGTATCCATAACTTAGTGGTTGACATGTTCAAGTCAACCCCAAGGCCACAGTGATAATAATAATTAAAAAGAAAAGGCAAGACTATGGAGCAAGCTTCTTTATTTACAGGAAAGTGGGTAGAAAAAATATATTTATGTAATTAGAAATAGCGCTCAAAATGCTGTAATTTATACGCAGATCACAATTTTTTACATCTCATTGGCAGTTGGCGTATCGTAGAAGCCTTTATAAACAATCATGAACTATAAACTCACGACAAAGGATGCAGAAATCGCTTAGTAATCTATGACATACTAAAACGGCTTCTCTCCCACGGTTGGTATACGAAAGGAACTCAAATTAGGCACTTAGGGAATGTCACACTTCCTCCTAATTTTGTGAGACAACGAAGGGCGAGGAGACAAGTGAAAGCCTGAAATCAAGTATAGTCATTCATCAAAAACACTCGTGCTTCTTGCGTCCTAAAAGCAGGCAAAAAGAGGAGAGTCAAAAAGGGTTAACGTCTCAAGATTTTGGAAATAAGGTAAGGCAGGGAGGATGAGGAGGGTGGATGGTAGGAGGGATGTATGGGAGAGGAGGAAGGGTGGAGGGGTGAGGTTTATGGCAGGGAGGCAGGGCAGGGCAGGGCAGGCAGGTCCCTTGAGGCTCGCCGCTCTCCAAGCTTTACGACCCCAGAGGATAACCTGGCTACTGGTCTTTGCCTCACCATCCCAAGATCCCTCGTGGAAGCTAAGAGGCGAGGCTAGGTGAAATGAGGCTTTGATTTTATAAATCGTCCACCGGAGAGCATCATTAGCTTCACCCATCACCAGCCTGTAATTTTATATTCTCATTACGTCGAACACATATGCGTGTAGGTTACATAGGTGGGTCATTTTTGTATAAACTTTTTCTGTGAAGAGGCATGTACAGTATGTATGGATTTTTGTGTGTACGTGGTTTTGTGTGATCATGAGTGTGCATGCATGAATATATGTGTATAGTTTATTGCATTCAAGAGGATGTGCGACTTTTGAAATTAATACTTTGTTGGGTTTTCATCAGCATATGCATATCAGTTGCAATTTTATGCAGTGGTTTATACTTACAGTCGGTGCTTTATCGTGGCACGGAAATTATACCTGCTGTCCCGTCTTCCTCTTTTTATGTCTTAAAATTTTATTTACAAGAATTTCTGAATCTTTACAGTCTCATTATAATTATATTCTTGCCTCAGGAAGGGGTATTGAAATATTAGAATGAAGTCTGTTGCTTGCATGAATATATCTCTGAACTGATATGAACAAAAACCCACAATTCAAAAGAAAACAGAAGGAAAAAAATAATGGGAGACTTTGTTCTTCTGAATCGTTTGATCTTCCTTCAGATAATGATCCAAATACATTGGATTGGCAGTCCTTCGCTGTTGATTTGCCTTATGAATATTACTGAACTGTTATTCGTTTCGAAAAACCTGAGGGAATAAATATGCTAAGTTTCACGACAATGCAAATTATCAGAAATTCTGAATATATCTGACTGCACGTTGCGGCACAGTAATGGAAGAATGTTAATCAGTGGGGAACAAGACTACACCATCAGTCTTGAGGCTGTAATATAGTATGTGCGAGTACACACACACACACACACACACACACACACACACACACACACACACACACACACACACACACACACACACACACACACACACACACACACTGATATACCAAGACGCAAATTTGTCACGAAGTTTGGGTCAGGATAGAACACTTGCCACAAAGGTGAATTATTTGGCCAAGCACCGTATGTCAGTAGTCCGGGTGGCGGATCCAGAGGGGGGTCCTGGGGGGTAAAACAGCCGTCTGATTTCAGCTTTTTTTTTTTTTTTTTTTTTTTTTTTTTTTTTTTTTAATAGGCCACCAGCAGGGAAAATATTACCTCTTCATAGAGCGAACAGTTAACATACATAACCCGTAGTGAGTAAACAGAAGTATTATAAGGAACTTGCAAGACATTTTCTCTCTCTCTCTCTCTCTCTCTCTCTCTCTCTCTCTCTCTCTCTCTCTCTCTCTCTCTCTCTTGTATTTGATTTGATTGTGTAAAGCTAAGAACATGGAGTGTGGAGAGAGGTGCAATGAGGTGTAGAGAGGTGTAGAAAGGTGTGTGAGTGTAATGAGGTAGGGTGAAGCGCAGAGGTGTTGTGAGTTGCAGAGATATAGTGAGGCACAAAGGTGCAACGAGGTGCACAGGTGTAGGTGAGTGTAGAGGTGTAATGATGTGTAGCAAGTGAGTGACGTGTAGAGGTACAGTGAAGTGTAGAGGTGTTAGAGAAGTAGTTGGGTTCAGAAGTGTAGAGAAGTGTAATGAGATGCAATCGTGTAGTGAGGCAGAGATGTGGAGAGGCGTAGTGAGGTGAGTCAGGTGGCACTGCGAGGGCGAAGGGGGAAGGGATTGTGTGTGTGTGTGTGTGTGTGTGTGTGTGTGTGTGTGTGTGTGTGTGTGTGTGTATGGAAGTCAGCCAACAATGGTTTACCTCTTGCTCAAACCAGCCATTGTGTTGCAACCCATTGTTACCTCACCCATGCATGTACCCCGCACGCACACATTCACATACATTTACATACAAACACGCACATCCAGCCACATAATAGTCATACTCACATTCACTCGTGCATATCTATACACACACACACACAAGCACAGGCAGTAATTACTCATGCATTTAAACACACACACACACACACACACACACACACACACACACACACACACACACACACACACACACACACACACACACACACACACACAAGCACAGGCAGTAATTACTCATGCATTTAAACACACACACACACACACACACACACACACACACACACATAAAAAAATACACACATATACATGAACATACTCTCACATGTACACGCATGCAGGCACACGCATATATATTGAGAAACGCACTAATAAATCACAAATGACAGCCACCGTCACTAATCCCCGGCACACTGGCTAACCAACACCTAACGTCCGTCCTGACATGAATATCACAGCCATTACCACAAAATAACACACTATTTTAGAAACACACACATTACTTAGGCAAACACGCTCACCCATGCTCATTCGTTCGGATACTTCTACGTCCTCTGTCAGTGCTAGACTCTTTTTATCCTATCTTGGCCTAAAAATTCCATCCCTCGATCTTCAATACTGAGTTATACCAATACATTAACACTAGAATATGACGCTAGTCACGAAAATGTGCTTTGGTAGGGAAGTCTTAGTTCTGTGCTATTCTGCCAGTGGGGTATGTGAAATAAGTTGCAAAGGAAAGAAAACCCTGGGCCTGGTTAACGCCAAAGAACTATAACAGTATTAGATACACAACACACACGCGCCAATCTAGGCTAAGTTCATCAAAATGCCTCCTTATCTTACATGATATACAGTTACTGTATGTGTGTCAGTCCATGATTGACTGTGTATTTCGTTATCAGATTCCTACAGTGAAATTAGTTTATAAGCATGGCATGCGTTGCCAAGCTACCTATTGTACGAATACATATAAAAAAAATTTATGAATGTGACAACGAAAATATGAGAAAGAACGAAATATTTTGGAACTGTATCACCATTTTTACTCAACTGCGTCTGAAGAAGCACAGGTTCAATATACCAGCTCTGCTTGGGAAGAACGGCACCCCATGGTGTTCCGGTATCCCTCACCGTGGTGCAGGTGCTGCGTACCACAAGGATATCTTTGGGAATGAAGTGTGGTTGCGGTTCCACACTCTGCGGGCACAGTGCTACTGCGGTTCAATCTACTCCATCGCACTACACGTGCAGAATTCCAACCTTTAAACTCGATTTTTTCTTCACCCCCTTAATATGCGGAACGCCTCCAATTGAGTTCTGCTATTAAGTTAATAAGCCTATTCTCGATATAATAATGATTCAGAGTTTAGCATGTGAATATAAGACAGATGTGCAATTGTGGGAGTCTGTTTTAAGAGTGCGCGGTCATGTCTTGTGGGGCAGTACAGTTGTGGTTCATGTGCGGGTGCGGTGAGGGTCAGAGTTAAAATTCTGTGGTTGCGGCATGAATGCTGCTCTAACAGTGTAGGTGAGGTGTGGGTGCAGATCCAGATACCGAAACCACGCAGAACTCTGCCAGGTGGCACCACCACAATGTTCTTTGTTCGCAGTGATCCCAGAGTACGAGCACAGTTTGAGAAACATTTTCACAGCTGACATATTATCAAGAATTCAGCTTCTTACAGAGATAACTTGAGAGGAAGAGTTACAAAACAATTTTCCAAGACCAGTTAAATTTGTTCATGTAACTCGGAACTCGCTCGTTATCTTTTGTCACATTGGTCGCATTAACGCTCACCCCTCACTCTAGTAGCTTAAAAGTCATCTTTGAAAAAGGTTATCCTGAATGAAGATGGTTAAGCAAAGCGTTCATACATTACTGAAGAATTTAAGGTATCAAAACCAACGTTAAGTGGTTTTATGAAAACGAAGAACGAACACATTCCTATTGGTTACCTATTTGTTCAGTCAGTTGTCTGTGCATCTATCATGACAGATTTCCGCCGTCGGTAAAAATATACCGTTTCACTGTTTGTGGTTCAGTGCTCAATACACTTGTCAGGGTGGTGGCTTGGCTTCGTCTTGCACGAAAGAATTCGAATCTCCCAGAGGTTAGTGGAGGGCTCTGACTATACAAAACTTTCCAGAGACGTAGGTAGATCTACCCTTAAATATCCTGCACTAATATAGTCTAGCCTTCGGTCTCTGCTTCCAGAAGGAGGCAGTATGAACTGGCTATTATAATTCTGCTTTTTGAAATTATATGGCGAGACAATTTGAAATAGGTAACGTTTGTCAAATAACAGTAAACAGCGTCTCCCATGAAACACCAACCTGACCCAGGTTAGCTTTAGTGAGTGTCCCAAAGGTGGCCTCGTGGACGATAATACGGGGACTGAGGGGACGATAGGCTGTAGGACGGCATAGGAATTAAAAGGAATTGCGAATATCAGGAAGCCAGTTTACCCATAGTGACGTTATCTGTTGGAGAAACAACTCTTTCTACTAAGGATCTAACCAACAGAAAAGAGGGCATAAAGTGTAAGTGAATGAATGGATGGATAATCTTCAAAGGTCTAAAACAACACCAGTCTAGGGAAGGCATGGAAAATGTCCATTAGATTATCCTGCGGTTAAATGTAAAAACAAATGAGCAAAGTCTACTACAGTATTAATAATATGATGGATAATTTTAAAGACAATGGATGAAGACATGAAGAATACTCGGCTATTGATACATTGCTTGAGGTATGATAGTTTGCAAGAGAGGATATGTGATTTGATTTTATAATAGTTCGGTGTACCAGTGGGCGGATGAAAGAATACATAAAGAGTAATTCGCATATCCAAATTATTGCTTCATATCAAAATAAAAACCAGCAAGGAAAACTAAATTATATGAATAATCCAGTGAATAAATAACTGGTTGGAAGAAGAGATGAAGGAAGACATGAAAACTTAATCGAGTATTAATAATGAAAACTAAACAGATGACGTAATGGCCGTTTATGAGCTAAGTCTGAGGTAAATATAGACTCAAGAACCATTCCAACACAGATTTTTAGTACTGCATTACAGCTCGTAAATTGGTCAACTCCCACGCCAAAATTATGGAAATGAGCTCCTCGGGTAAGATTCAAAATGGCGTCTCTCTCTCTCTCTCTCTCTCTCTCTCTCTCTCTCTCTCTCTCTCTCTCTCTCTCTCTCTCTCTTTGCAATATGGCCCTTTGAAGGTTTTGTTTTGTTACCCATCAGTCTGAAAAATGTTACTGACAGACAACATAAGTCTTCCATATAATATTACATGAAACGAGAAATTAAAGTAAACAGACAGACGTAGACAGGTAGACTTGAAAAGAGTGCTATAATCATCAATCTTACAATAAACAGATGGAAAATAAATATCTGGTAACGTGTGTACTTAAGTTGGTCTAAAACTGCCATCTCACCGTAGTCTTTGCTAAACTGTAACCCGAAATTATCACTAGACTTAGATGCCAGTCATGAAGAAACGTTATGGAATGGATGAAGAGTCTCCGAATTGTCTCATTCTGCCTCCGAGCTACGGAAAATAAGCTGCAAAAGACGCTTAATCTCCGCTATGTAAATGTGAACGAATTTTAGGTACCGGGTATGTGTGGGAGGGCGTGGAGTCTCGTGTCGGCCACCAGGGTACCCTCACCACCACCACCACTACTGTTTCCTCTAACCTCACCTTATTTGCATATTCATGAGCTGGTCTCATTGGCTCTCACTTATATGTGCCTGGTCGCCTAGTTAATATACGGGGTGCTCGTGGCTCATGGAGAGAGAGAGAGAGAGAGAGAGAGAGAGGGGGGGGGATGGAAAATGAAAGCTGTTTGAATTTAGAGAGGGAGGGGAAATGAAAGGTATTTGAGCCTCGGGAGAGTGATGCTCACTATCGGTATTTTGACAGCATTACCAGTAAGTCTTCCAGATCAGCAGCCTTTTATGGTAATTTCCTTTACTAGATTCAAGCACGGCTCTTCATACGACTTTAAATAATTTCTCATTTTTATAAGCACGAGTTTTTACTTTTTACCCTATTCAAATTAATGCCTAAAATTATACAAACCTCTTTTGTATTTGTTATGTGGTGCTTTTTTCTTATTATAATGCCTCGTCATTTTTGGTTGTTTGTGATTGCCATTGATAGGGATTATTTTTTATTTGAGGTACATTATGAGCGTACACTACCCGCCTCCCACACGTGATCAATCTGTGACGAAGAGGCTTTCATAAAAATGTGGAGGTTAAAACTTGAATTATTTTATGGCAGGGGAGGTGAACTCGAGGTGAGGAGGAGAGAATGGGAGAGAGGAAGAGAAGGAACGGAGGGGAGAGGAGGAGAAAGGAAAGAGAGAGGAGGGAGGAGGTTAGTAGCGAGGTAATCTATGGGCATGGGGAGGAAGCTATAGTACAGGGAGTGGCCTAAGGAGAAAGAAGGTTATGAAAAAGTAAGAGAGAGAGAGAGAGAGATGATTAAAGATTTTTTATTATATTTACGTGGACATTTTTAATACATGCCTCTTTTTATTTTCTTTTACTTTACAACCGCATGCATCTTCCCGACCACGTTGCTCTTTTATGCATATATATATATATATATATATATATATATATATATATATATATATATATATATATATATATATATTTCACTCTACTATAAGCCAGCAAAATAACAAGGGGTTTCAGTATCGTAGTAAGTATGTTGCCAAAAAGAGTGAACATAAAACATAAATGACTGAAAGCAGGAAATGTAGAAAGGAAAAGAAGTTAAAAGGAAATGAAAGAAGGAACTGAAAGATGAAAGGAAAATTTTAAAAATGGGAAGTATAGAGTACAGAGAAGGAAAGAAAAAAACATGGTTGAGTGAAAGAAAGAGACAACAGAGAAAAAATTGAAATGATAGATGACAGAGAAGGAAGAAAATGCTAAAAAAGAAATAAAGAAGAAAAAGGGTGATTGACGGAGAGGAAGAGAGATTAAGAAAAAAAAAGGTGGGATGGGGGAGAGGCAGAGGACAGAAGCGATGGTGGTAAAAAGATAGGGGTGTCGGGAGCATCAGAATGCTGCCATCTTTTTATTACTTCATGTCTTTTATAATGGCTTTATGGGCGAGCCTGAGGGAAGGAGAGGAGGGAGACGAGGAAGGCAAAAAGACCGCAGTGTGTGAGAGGGGGACATACCTGGAAAATGAGACAGACAGACAGACAGACAGGGAAGGAAAGGGGAGACAGACAGGCAGACAGGGAAGGAAAGGGGAGGCAGACAGGGAAGGGAAGGTATATGGAAATGCTGTGGGAAGGGCGAGCTACCATGATCATCATTCTGAGTTATTATACTGCATTAACTATTTGATCCTGAGAACATAATTTTTAGTTTATTCTTGCCCCTTCCGTTAGATTTAGTTCAGCTTGCGAGCACCATAGACCTCTCGCATCTAAACCCTTAAATTTCCAAAGTCTCTCCACAGCTAAAGAAACTAGTCTGGAGATATAACAAAAAAATAAAAATAAAATGCGCTATCAAGTTGTGGGGGCAGAATAAATACTGATTATGTGGAAGTAAATGATATACAGGCATTTCTCATTGTAGGTCTGGGATGTCCTGCAAAAACCACAACTTTCCTCATACAGTTGGTGCCGTAAGTCTGAGGAACTTCCGAGTCAGCTTGATGGGTAGCGGTGGGCCTTTGATAACCAATTTTTCTCTGATTTACGCTGAACTTTATAGCAAAACAGAGCGTCCAAAAAGCTATTTATAACGAGAACTTACGAGATTATATAATTTTTCCCCGTGTGCCTATATGTATTCTGATTTATATTATACACTTATTTCATTTACTGCCATGAACCCTCTCAGTCAGTTTATAGGGAGTGTTTAGACTAACACCGGGCAGCGAGAAATACTAGCAGTCAAATAGTTACAAATATATTATAATTTAAGGACCAGTTTATGGCCGAGCTGTTTTTCAGAACACCTGTGCCGTATATACTGATATATATGTGTAAATTATGTTGACCTCACGCTGAGATTCAACACACCTGCAAATGGTTCAGTCAGGGTCACTTTACTAGGGATAAATCTTTGGTCACGTCTTCTCAATCTTGTTTGTGTGTGGGGGGGGGGGAGGGGGAATGAAGCGGGGTGTTATTCCATTTTCCCCCAAACTACACGACTGGACGATTTGCGTCAGAAAAAGTCCGAATTCAATCGCTGAGTGACAAGACTCTAAATGTAGTAGAGGATGTCTCGATAAGTCTGTAATATTACCCGTCTCCGCCCCGGAGGGGCTCGGGGACGAGTATTGTTTTCACTCGGTTTGTCTGTTTGCTTGTTTGTCTGTCTGACTGTCTGTCGACAACTTTACGGGAAACCTATTGGTGCAATTTTGACTAAAATTACAGGGATGATGGACTGTGACCTGCTGGCCACGTCATTAAATTTTGGGCCAAACTGGGCCAAAGACCAGGCAGTAGGCCCGAGAAATGTTAAAAAAAAGAAAAAAAAAAATCGCCATAACTCCTTCCAAATTCGTCATATCGACATGAAACCCAAACCTACAGTAAAGGTGCATCTTCCAGATCTGCGTCCTATAACATGTCTCATTACATCGGGGGGTCACCCCTCAGTTAGCGGTAGAGGGATCAGTGTCAGGTGGGTCGGGCCTAAAATTTCAAATGGGCATAAAATCGTCAATTTTCACCCGATTTACCTCAAATTTGATATGTGACATCTTTGACTTGATATCCTGTTGTGTTTATACTTCAGCACTAAAATGACTGCCCGAGACCCTTGGCACCGCTTCTTGTTTTGTTTCTCTTTCTCAGACTTGCCTTTGAATCTAATTTCAAAGCGTAAATTATAGCTCACTATCTTTTTTTTTTTTTTTATCTTAGGAGTAGATGTATTATTATAAAGAAATTTACCCTAACACACGCCCAAATGCTTACCCTGGTCCACTCCCTGTCACTGTTTTTCCTACCACGTCTTGCATATGTCACCTCCGCTCTCACTGTACTTTGTCCACTAAAACTTGGCGAGCGACTGACATTTCAACATCTTCAGTGCTGAGCTGTAACAACAAATTAACACTAAATAAGGAGCGGTGCCAGGCACAGCAAACCCGTCCCTGGCAGTCATTTTAGTGCTGACGTATAAACACAACAGGATATCTAGTCAAAGATGTAACATATCAAATTTGGAGCAAATTGGGTGAAAATTGACGATGTTATGCCCATTTGAAATTTTTGGCCTGACCCACCTGACATTGACCCCCCTACCGTTAACTGGGGGGGTGGGGATGACCCCTCTGATGTAATGAGGCATGTAATAGGATGCAGATTTGAAAGATGCACCTTTAGGTTTTACTTTCATATCCATATGACGAATTTCAAATGAGGTATGGCAAAAAAAATAGCGATTTTTACTCGTCCCCGTTTTTTTACATTTAGGGGGGCCTACAGCCTGGGCCTTTGCCCAGTTTGGCCCAAAATGTAATCAGGTGATCAGATGGTCATAGCCCATCATCCCTGAATTTTAGTCAAAATCGCACCAGTAGTTTTCGCGTATAGTTGTTAACAGACAGACAGACAAACAACAAACAATTAAACAAATAGACAAACCAAATGAAAACAATACCCGACCCCGAGCCCCTCCGGGGTGGGGATGGGTAAATATGGTGCTAGTCAACAAGAAGTGCTGTGGAAAGAAATAAGAGACGCAGCATTATCTTACTAACTCCGCTGTGAGTGCCGAGAATGTACGGTAGTGCAAAAGGACGAAAAGTTCCGCAGAGTTTAGGCTGACGAACCATTTTTTTTTTTTTTTTTTTTTACGGCGTGACAAATAGCACCGGATAAATTGGAACTAAAATGGTGTTTATTTTATGGGGAAGAAAGGTCAGGCAGAGGATGATGGCGGAACAGTGGGGATGATGAGCGAGACACAGGCAGCTCAGCGTTATGGCGGCAATCCTTCACGGGGGCTCCTCCAGGAATGTCCACTTTTGGTCAGCTCCTTCAGTTGGGGTAGGCGTGACGAGGGGACGCCAGAGTGTGCATAGTGACCAGGGTAGACAAGCAGTGTGTATGTTCACACCTACATGAGTACGTATGATCACAGCCCTTAACCCTTGCAGCGCAGTTACATCTTTCATACCGTTTTTATGGCTATGAAGCAAACGATATGTTGCTATTATTGAATGCCTGTTTTAGTGACGGGGATCATCAGGCTACATCTGTTGCAGCCCCTCCAGCTCGAAAAGTCTGTGCTATGGAGAACAAAATTGTCTAGAGTAACAAGGAAAAAATATGTCACTGGACTGGAGGGATTAAGCAAGTAAGGATACATGATAGGGCTTCAATAAATCTTGTGTACTAGCGGTATTACTGGAAGGAAATATTGGGTGTTAAGGTGATTGCCGCATTCCTGTCCGTGGTACCTTCACCCTAACTGAACAAACAAGCAGGTGATGGCCAGTATTTCGCGAACAGTACCTACTTTACCTGTTTTCAACTTGAGGACGTAATTTTTGTGGTGTTCTTGCTGTCACCAGACATTGTAATTTATTTTCGGATAAATTGTTCAAACAGGTGTTGTTAAATATAGCCTTCAATAACCCCTTGGCTACTAAGGAGCTCTTTTAGGCTGAGTAAAATCATCTGGCAGCAGCAAGTCTAGTCTTTGAAAGGTTGTTATCTGACAGGAGTTAAGACTGCCTGACATTCTGAATATCCTTCCAGAGAGCCTCCCTTGTTCCCCCCTCGTAACTACATGCCTATTCATCAAGAGAAGCATAAAAGCAAACTTTAGCATGCAAATATATACTGCATACGTGGCTATTTACATACCCATAACCGTAAGGCAGGAACTAATTTTTGCATATATTTTGAAGAACGTCTCAAAACATGAAGGATCCTTATACCATGGAGCTTTAAGACGACGGACACTTTGCAAAAATGTTTGTGCGAACAGGACAGTTATCATTTTTTAAAGAAGACTTAGGATTAATGCCTATCGACTGCTCGAGGTCATTAAGACAGCCATTTGGTTTTTACCAAATCACAATTTTCCCTTAATTACGACACGCAACAATCGAGTTTACAACCAGGTTCCCATCTGTACTGCTGGTGTGAACAGGGACATAGAGGAAACAAACTTTGTCCAACGTTCCAATCGGCTCGGAAATCGAAGTTCAGTTTTTCCAGCTACTTACTTGATGTGTTAACCACGCCACCGTCTGTCGCCCACCCTTTTTTCGTTCAAGACCATAATTGTTCCTTTAGGCGTGAATACCGGGGAGACCTGCTGCCACCCGGATAGGCGTGGATAGCTGCGTGGCCGGCGATATGCACATTGATTGGAAAGGATTGGGAACGTCCGGCATGCTGAGTGTACCACCAGGAATGCCATTTGCCTAAGAAATAGACACATTGGATGCTGACTTGACGGAAAGGTATTGCAGGTGAGTGCAATTAACATTTCAAGGCCCCTGTGACTCACTCGGCTCAAAGAAATGGTTTGATGTCAGCTGGAATAGAGTACTAGAGTTCTACCCTCGAGAAAAAGTTAATGGTAACAGAATTTGCACTCTTAGGTACTGTGTCTCACTCTTAGCTAAACACAGTCGTTTGACGCTCGCTGCAATTCATGAGAGGGTTAAGTATGAAAATACTGTGCTTCAGTATTTTTGGTTGCTGCATGAGTAAACCCGTAAGCCAGAAGAGAAAATACAGGAATGACGAAAGCAAACAAAAGAGGTTGTTCTTGTTCTTGTTGTGGCCTCACGCTCGTTTCGATGAGCTGAAGTTACCCCTCTGCTGCAGCCCAGCATCCTCCTTTGAGAGAAAGGGAGTGAGCTGAGGGACATTTATATAACCGGGCAGCAGAGTCGTCCTGGTTTATCGGTGCCACCAAGCGAAGGTATCCTTCTACAACACCAAGCATAAGGGGTGAGGGCAGGAGGAGCCGCCATAAAGCCATTCTGGGCAGTGATAGATTTGTGGCCAGGTATGATCGTCGGCATTACCTCCAGTAAAGCATTTTTTTCTCTCTCTCTCTCCCCTTCCTGCCCCCCCCCCCTCCCTGGTCCATCCTTAGAGCTTGTTTTCACTCGTTGCTCTTACACCTTGCCGCCTCGTACCATTCCTCCTTTCCTCTCTCTTTCCCTCACTTCCCTCGCTCTTCCCTTCTGTCCCATCCCTTCTCTCGACCTCCCCCCAGTTCTTCCTCAAAGGTGATTTTAACTCGTTTCTAATGTCCTTACCGCTCTGTATCATCCCTCCTTCCTCTGTCTTTCCCTAACTCCCCTATCCCCTCCTTCTCTTCTTTCTTTCCTTTCCTCCTCCCTTCCCTCACTGGCAGTATCACAATAAGACAGTCTTTTCTCTACCGTTTCTCTCTCCCCCAGGTTGTTCCTCGGAGCTGGTTTCCAATCATTTCTCCATTTCCATGCTGCTTTCTCTCATTCTTTCATTCTTTTTTTTCTCCTTTCCCTTTCTGTTTTTCTCCTTCTATCACCTCCCTCTCTTTCTCTCCCTAGTCCACCGCGGAGGTGGTTTTAACTCGTTTCACTTTTTCCTTGCCGCCTTCTTATCATCGCTCATTTCCTCTCTCCTGCCTCCCCTCCCTTCCGTCTCTCCTCTCCCCTTCTTTCCTCTGACCTCCCCCTTTCCCTCTCTCTTCTCTGTTTCTCTCCTTTTCCTTCTCTCATCTCCCTTGTTCCCTTCTTTCCTCTCTCCTCTGAATCCTTCCATAAAGATGGTTTTTACTCGTTACTCGATTTCCATGCTTCTTAATGCCACCCAATCATTCCCTTTTTTCTCTCTCTCCTTCCCTCCCTGTCCTCTCTTGTTTCCCCTTCCCTCCCTTTCTTCTCTCTTGCCCACTCCCTCCCATTCCTCTTCTCTTCTTCCTTCCCCTTTCTTTCATCCTCTTCCTTCCTTCGGTCCTTTCCTTTCGTCTCCCTCTGTCCTTTATTTCTTTTCTCTTCTAACCTTTTCTCCCTTTCATTTCTCTTCAAGCTTTCCCTTCCTTCCTCTCATTCTTCTCTCCCTCCGTCCCTTCTCTCTCTCTTTTATCCCCTTCCATATTCTCCTTTAGTCTTCTCTCTTTTCTTTATATTCCTTTCTTCTCCCAGTTAAATATCGGCGCTGGTTTTTACCCCATCCTCCCTTGTCTTTGCCCTCTTGTACCATCACCCCAGTCTTTTCCTCCTTGTCCTCTCTCTTTTCCTTTTCTCTCCTTCTCTCTCTCATTTCCTTTTCTCTCCTTCTCTCTCTCCTTTCCTTTTCTCTCCTTTCCCCCTCTCCTTTCCTTTTCTTTCTTCTCCCTCTCTCGTCCCCCCTTTCGTTGTTTCTCATTCCCTACATCCTTCCCTCCCCTGTCGTCTCCCTTTCCCTCATCTTCCCTTCTCTCCGGCGGTCGGCTCCTTTCAACCTCCCGATATCTGCGCGTCTTTTACAATTTTAGGGAATATATTTTTTTATGGTGGCGGTCCAGGGCTGTCATGGTGGTGTGGGGTGGCGGGACAGCGGTGATGATGGTGGTGATGATAGTTGTGGTGGTGAAATATAGGCCTTTCTGTTATTGTTATTGCTCTGCCCTCCGTTCCACACATCATCTGTAATCATTATGCTACCCTGGTTTTTCACTCTAATGATCTGTATTAATTTTAGCCCATATGTTGTTCGCGTATCTTCACGGTTCCCTTCATGTGCGGTCTTTGTACTTCTGTAGTTTGAATTTCATTGCCTGATATAATCTTAGCATATGTGTTGGTAGATTTTTTTTTTTTTTTTTCAAAGTAGCAAGCTTTTGTATGATAACCTCACTGCGATTTTTTTTTTTAATTGCAGAAAAGTACGCAGTCATACTTGGCAATATAGTAAGGACCTATAATTTTCCATCATTTTTGCAGCGTATTTCGTTCATACCCACGATAATTATTACAATTAAAACTTACATTACCTTACTGTCACTGGTCTTGTTATAGTGGTCGTCGAGAGCAACTAAGATTTTTCTTTTTTCTTTTTATCTTCTTTTTCTGCCATAAGTCTTCTCCGCCACTACCATACCTCTCTCCGTCCCTAGCATACCTACCATACCCACCTCCTCCCTCTACCATATCTCTGTCTGCCACGATCATATCTTTCTTTACCCCTGCCTTTCCTCTTTCTGCTCGTACCATACCCGCTCTCTGTGCCAGATCCAATCCCCACTCTTTTATTCCAGCCCTCTCTGCCCGCACCAAAGGCCACTCTCTGTCTCTACCATGCAGCCGTCCAACCACTACCATATAATCTCCCTCATTTTCATGCCCTAACTCGATATCTTCCATGCCTTTTCTGTGACCCTGCCATATCCCCTTGTCCCTACCATGCCCATTCTGTGTCCCTACCTTCTCTTTCTGTGCCTCTCACGTACTTACCTCTTCTGTGTCCTTACTGCAGCTTTTTGTGGCCCCACCAAAAAATTTATCTCCACAGTTTTCCTATAACTCTACCATATCCATATTGAACCTTTGTCATTACCCTTTCACTGCCCCTACCATGATTTCCTCTACCTCTGCTTACCCTTTTCCTACATCTACCATACCATACTTTGCAATTCCAACACCTGGTCTCTGCCATTATCTTCTCCGTGTCTCCTCTACATCCTCAAACCCCAGTCATTTCCATTTCCTTCCCTAGCCATGCCTTCTTCTGTATCGCAACCATTTTCTTTCTCCTCTGTCTCTTACATACCATTTCTCTCTTCTCTTCTTCTCCCATATAAACACCATAACTTAACTCTCCATACACCCACCATTCTTCCGACGTTGCCATACCACTGCAGTTCCTATCATTGCATTTCTGTCTTACTTATTCCATCATATTCCTTCCCTAGCCCTAGATGCACCCTCACAGCCCCTGCCATACAAATACCATAATTATTTACCCATGTTCCCATCATACTCTTTACGCTACCATACCTCTCTTAAGCATACCATTCCACATCCCTCCGTAAAACCCTCTTCTTTACAGCTACCATACTCTCAAACTTTCTCTCTCATGGAGCCACTTTACTCCTGCCATAACAACGCATTGCCCCTACCATACTCCCCTTTTAACTTATATTCTTGCAGTCCCAACTATGCTCTCGTAGCCCTTACCATTTTTCTTTCTTGCCTCTACCATGTCATTCTCTGCCCCCTTTTATAATCTAGGAACCCTTGTCATGCCCTCACAGTCCCTACCATTTTCATTCCATGTCCCTGCCGTACCCTAAGTTTCCGCACCATACCACCATACTCCTTCACTTCCTCTACCATGGAACCACTCATACCATAACCATACCTTCTTTCTGCTCTCTTACGAATATTCTTGCAGATTTTACCGTACTCTTATAATCCCTACAATTTTCTTTCCATGTCCCTACCATTCTCCTTCCATGTCCCTACCATTCTTCTTCCATACCCTACCATTCTCCCTCCACACCTCTACCATTTTCCTTCCACACCCCAACCATTCTCCTTCCACACCCCTACCATTTTCCTTCCACACCCCAGCCATTCTCCTTTCACATCCCCTACCATTTTTCTTCCACACCCCCTACCATTTTCCTTCCACACCCCCTACCATTTTCCTTCCACACCCCAGCCATTCTCCTTTCACACCACCTACCATTCTCCTTCCACACCCCCTACCATTCTCCTTCCACACCCCCTACCATTCTCCTTCCACACCCCCTACCATTCTCCTTCCACACCCCCTACCGTTCTCCTTCCACACCCCTACCATTCTCCTTCCACACCCCTACCATTCTCCTTCCACACCCCTACCATTCTCCTTCCACACCCCCTACCATTTTCCTTCCACACCCCCTACCATTCTCCTTCCACACCCCTACCATTCTCCTTCCACACCCCTACCATTCTCCTTCCACACCTCTGCCATTTTCCTTCCACACTCCCTACCATTTTCCTTCCACACCCCTACCAAACTCCTTCCACATCCCCTACCATTCTCCTTCCACACCCCCTACCATCCTCCTTCCACACTCCTACCATGTTCCTTCCACATACCATGTTCCATCCACACCCCCTACCATTTTCTATCCACACCCCTACCATTTTCCTTCCAAACCCCTACCGTGCTCTAACAATCCCATAGTACACCACCATCCCACCTCAATTTTCCACCAACAACCACTCCTTATCGTCCCTACCTTCCTTCCCCGAACGAGTAATCTGAGTGGGGAAGGAAAGTGGGAGAGGTGAGGGAAGGCAGGGAGGGAAGAAGTGGGGGGAAGGGAGGATGAGTCTGAGGAAGGGAGAAAGAATGGGAGGGCAGGATGGTGAGGAAAGAGGGAGGATGGATGAGACTGGGGAAGTGAGGGAGGAAAAAACGAAGAATGAGAGCAAATGAAGGTGAAAGATGAAGAGGGAGAGGATGAGCCTGAGAATGGGAGAGAGATTGAGTGAAATGAGAGAGGATGCGAAAGAGGAGGAGGAGAGGAAGGAAAGGGGAGAAAAAGAGGACGGGAGGAAGGATGAGACTGAGGGAAAGATGACAGGATGTAAGGTGAAATAAGCGGGGGGGGATGGAGGGAATAAGGATGAGACTGGGAAAGGGAGAGAGGATAAGATGGAAGAAAGCTTATGGGGGTAAAGCTAAAGATAAAGGGACGAGAGAGAGAGAGAGAGAGAGAGAGACTAGAAGGTAGGGAATCAAAAATATAAAAACGAGATGATAAACTGAGAAGAGGGAGGAAATTATGAAAAATTGAGTAGGAAGGAATGATTGAGCGTGAGAGGGAAGAAAAGAGGGGGAGATCGGGAGATATAAAAGGAGTCGGGAGAGGAATGACAAGGTAGAGTGAGAGGGGGAGAGTGAGGGAATGAGTGTGAGTAAGAGGGAGGTATGAGAGATGTATGGAGATGTCCACCGGTAGTGTCCTGATGCCCTGCTCTGCCCAGGTTATATGGCACTCAGTCCGCATCGCCCAGCACGACTACGGCCTGGGCTTCTCGTGTCGTAGGTTTTCTTCTCTTTCTCCTCTTTCTCACGATGCTGCATAACGAAAAAAAGATTATGTGTGGAAAGTATAGTACGATATGGATCTGTCCCCATACCTGATATCGTGGGATGTTGCTCGGTAGTGTAAAGTTGGTAAATACATCAGTGAGATTCGTATTTCCCAACAACCCCTTCCTCTTATCGCATCATGAAGCCTTTAAATTTGTCTACGGTACTCCAGATAATACACAGAAATAGCAAGTCTTGTTGGTGAATATAATAGTGTACAGTTATAGAAGTAGGTTTAAACGCAAGAAATCATACACCCCCTTTCCATAAATATGCCGAGGATGGATTCGAATAGGTGAGAAGATGGAGGGACGGAGGCAGAGAGGAGAACATGGCTGTAAATTATGTAACAATCAGACCTTCTGTTTTAATCCATAAATCAGCGTAAGAGGCTTCCTGTGTCGCTGGGAACACGGGGACGCAGCCTCGCCAGGAGCTGTGGGTGTCTTAGGGCATGGGAGTCTTGTTGCCTGTGTTTACGTTCTTGTGGTTGTAAGTTTCCCATGAGGCTGGTCTTGGTGGTGTGAGATTTGAAGGAATGATGTAGGTGATGTACCGTGTAGAGATTTAGAGCCAAGATGTTGTAGTTGCGATGGAGAGATGGACTAAAGTTGTAAGTAAGATTAAAGTGATAGACTGTGTTGATATTTAGAGTGCAGATGCAGCAGTGTTATACTGAAATACTGTTTTTTGTTTTTGTTTTTTTTTTTTGTATGCTTTGAATGATGAAGCATATAAATGACGTTGGGTTATCTTGATACGAGATTGCTGAAAAGATGTACTGTGATGGTAGAGAAAAAAGTTGAATGATTTTTTTTATTATTGTACTGCAAGATAGGTGTGAAAAGAGGTTGATCAGAAAAGAGAAGTCTTGTGTACAAGAATGATATAAGAAGAGTGAAACACTGAAATTAAAGCAGAATATTATACATCTATATCTATATCTATCTATCTATCATCTATCTATCTATCTGTCTATCTATCTATCTATCTATCTATCTATCTATCTATAATCTTGAAAATAAACAGGAGCACGAGAGCGATGATCGAATCCATCTTTATATATAATACACACACACACACACACACACACACAGGCAGTCAGATCATGGGTATGAGGATGTGTGGGTTTTCTACTGTCTGGTAGCAGACCGGTGGTAAGCTGGTGGTTAGAGCTGGTTGGGATGGTGGTAGTTGTGGTAGCTGAGAAGGATGGGTATGGGAGAGAGAAGGAGAGGAAGAAGGAAGAGACAAGGACAAGGGAGGGGGGGGGGAGAGAAGACGGGGGAGTGGTTGGTAGAGTTTTGGGGGTTATGGAGGCATATTGGTGGGCAGGTCAGCGTGTACCCGCCTCCCATGCTGACATAAAACCAAGCCTCCATGTCACCAATTCGTCAGTCGTGTTACCTCCGTCTCTCAAGGCAGTTCCTCCTTCCCTCCCTCCTCCTCCTCCTCCTCCTGTCACACCTAACCTATCAGAGGAAGGAGCAAGAGGTGAAGGGCTATAATCACCCACACGAAACAATTACCGATTTGGGACATTAGCCAAGCGAGAATCAGTACCCGTGTTCTTGTGGTGATTGGAATAATGGGATGCTTGATTAAAACAAGCCGAGCAATACCGAGAAGCAAACCCGTGTGAAAGTTTGGGTCAGACAAGCGAGCGGCCCACCCGAACAGCCTCCTCCTCCGTGCGTGATTAATCTGTGAACATTGATTAGCGGTGGCGGCGACCTGGTGCAAACAGCGGGGAACCTCGTCCACCTGCGTGTGTATGTATGTGTGTGTGTGTGTGTGTGTGTGTGTGTGTGTGTGTGTGTGTGTGTGTGTGTGTGTGTGTACGTGTCCCTGCGAGAGATGATCGGCTGTGTAATAATGTGATGACCCATCTCGACTGCACAGCGCCAGACAATACAACACATTCAACGCTGCACTCTTGGTGATCACAGAACTCAGGCGTCTCCAGTGGAAGAAACTTGGACACCGAGGAAGTTTTACTTACCGAACAAGGTGTGATGAGTGGAACGCTTCACTATAGGGAACACATTACTGATAACTCTTTACAGTGATCAAGAGTGTTTACAGTGCGCTAGACTCATGTTTCTTGCCTAAATCTCAGAGAACCTACAAGTTGAAGAGCAATCAAAAAGTGCCTTGTTTGCACGAACAGTGAGATACAGCTGAAAATAAACTGCCTTACAGAATTAGGATTGGTGAAAATTTATACTACTTTGGTACCACTTTACACATTGCTGATCTCTGCGAACACCTCAAGAGCCACTACACCAGCCGAGGGGCGTCCCAGGAGCTACCGAACTCGTGCGTGCCAGGCCAACTACGGTACTACGGCTTTTTACCCTCTCTTAACGGGAACACAGCGGCCCCGGGGACTTTTCTCTGAACGGCGAGGAGAGCCAACATTCTGAGACGCCAGAACAACAGCTCTCCTTTCTCAGAGTTGGGCTGATGAAGAAAAAAGTGGAGGGGTGAAGAAACGGCCGCGGCGAATCGGATCGTCGTTAGCTGACCGGAAGAGGGATCTTTTACCTCTTCGCTGTGTGCTGGTGACGCCAAGTGAGAGATAGTCTATGGTATTCGATCATAACAACGCAAGATCATCACCAAAGAACCGCGAGACAGTAAGCTGTAAAATCCCCACTTTACGCATCTGTTTTTCACTTGTTTAACCCAGAACTCTAGAAACCACGGTGACATTAAAGCAACTGAAGCCCGCGAGCCGTAGTAGAAAACCAGAGATTAACTAGAGAGACACGATACAAGTAGACAAGAAAGGGGGAAAGCGGAGGAACAACAAGAACCCAATTAAGACAAAAGGACTCGCCCGATTATCTCATCCAGAGTAACGTCGCTAAAAACTTGTCGTCTGGGAGGGAAGCGAGCCAGACGGAACGACAGTGAGACCAAGAAGTGAGACGAGAGGAGGCTTTTGTCGTCATCAGAATGGAGTGGATATCCCTGGTATCTACGGGTGAGTCTGTGGTGTGGTGGTGTTGTAGTGGTGTGAAGTGGTGTGGTATTGATGTGAAGTGGAGTGGTGGTGGTGTGAAGTGGTGTGGTAGCGATGTGGTTATGGTGTGGAAGTGGTGTGGTGGCAATGTAGTTGTGGTGCGGAAAGGATGAGTGTGGTATTAATAGTGTGGTAGTGGTGACGTGGATGGTAGGAGTGGTGTTAGTGTGGTACCGGTGGTAAGGCAGTGATGGTGGTGTTGTGACAGCAATGATGTGGAAGTGGTGGGTGTAGTACTGAGGGTGTGGTACTGATTACGTGAGTGTGGTGTGCTAGTGGTGTAGGCATAGAGTGGCAGAGGTGTTGGGCAGTGATAGTTGCAATGGTGTGGATGGTGTGTGACATGGATGGTGTAGATGTCCTGTGGTATAGGTGGTCTGTAAGCAGTAACTGTGGTGGCGTGGCAGATGCGAGTGTTAGCTTGTGGTTGAGACTTCGTTTTTGTGATTAGACAATGGTGGTGGTATGGTGGTGTGGTGGTGTTAGTGTAGTGGTAGTGCTGTGGTGGTTTTGGTGGTGGTGATGGTTATATACTACTTTATGGGGTGGATATGGTTGTGTGACAGAGAGGATAGGTGATATGACGTGGCACTGGTAGTGATGATTGTGATGATGTTGTGGCAGTAAACTAATAGTAGTGATGTATGTGTGGCGGAGGGGGGGACGGGAGGGCAGACAGAAGTGGTGTTGTTTGTGTATACTGTGGTCAGTCTACCAGTTAGCATACGAATACAGTGTAGAAATCATAATGGTGGTGGTGGTGGTGGTGGTGGTGGTGGTGGTACACATGTAGAGTTGCTTAATATCGTGTTGTGGTAGTAGTATTTGTGTATGTGTATGTGTGTGTGTGTGTGTGTGTGTGTGTGTGTGTGTGTGTGTGTGTGTGAGAGAGAGAGAGAGAGAGAGAGAGAGAGAGTGAGAGCGGTAGTGGTTGTAGTAATAACGAATTACCCTGTGGGGAGGAAGTGGTAGTGGTGGTGTTGGTTGTGGCGGGAATGGTGGTGGTGTTGTGGTAACAGTGGTAAAGGACTAGGGGTGTTTGAGTGTCATTAACACAGTATGGTGACAGGGTTTGATGTTGTAAGATGATGACAGTATCGCAAGGCCACCAGGCACGTTGCATGTGCTGAATGTACTAATACTGGCAACTGAAAAATATTTATTGTGCCCGTACAGGTAAACATGAAAGTAGAATAACTGGATCACTGGTTTAATAATGTCTGGGATTGTTGTGACAGTGGTTCCTGTGAATGTGGTAATCGCTTGTCACCTAATTAATTGTATTTATAACAGATCCGCATATGTTATTCATTGCAACACTAGCCGAATATGCACTGGTGGTAAGGAAATGTTGTGGTACGGTAATTAATGTGGAGAATTATTATATGAGAAAAACTAATAACAAAAGAATAGCAAGAGTGCATCCCGTGTTTCATTTTATTAGTGCCCTGAACTGTGTAAATGAAAAGAAATACACCCCCAGGCTGAAACTTTAATATATCTTCACAATGAACAGTTTTAGTATATGAGTTTAATTCTTCCAGTGTATCCAGTATTCACACTGGAAATAACGAGAAACTCCACAAGTACCTAACTCGCCTGTCAGCATCTCAGTCCCAAACATTTTCCAGGCAAAATCTGTACCAGCTCCCAAACCTACATTCCGCGTCATCATCCCACACAGTCACTCACTAGATCACCCACACCCTGACACAAGCACACTCAGGCGAGAAGAAAAGTGCGGTCGAGGATCATTTGAGGTGCGTGTGCTGGGAAGGAGTGGTTGGGGGAGGGGGTGTGGGTGGGAGGCAGAAGAGTGCGGTGCTTGAGAGATTGATGTGTTTGCCAGGACTCGAATGCTTTGGCGGTCGATCGAGGTGCTTGCGTTCGTGAGTCCGTCATGGTACTCAAACGTCATTCTTGTGGTTAGCTGGGCTTAGGGATTACACGGAAGAATTATTGTTTTCATTGTTTATAGGTGCCACGTAGAGCTATAACTTATTCTTGATATTTTTGTTACAAGATAAAGAATTATGTGGGTGGGCAAAATAGTTTGTTTATTCTCGTATAGGAGTTCTCTGGATGACATGCGAGTAAAAAGTCGTTAAAATTATGAAAGTTAGGAGACTAGGAAAAATGGTAGTGATAATGGGAAAGCGTCTGTGTGTGTGTGTGTGTGTGTGTGTGTGTGTGTGTGTGTGTGTGTGTGTGTGTGTGTGTGCGTGAATAATCCGACACCTGTGCTCGTATATAATATTTCGCAATGTATTCACGCAATGAAGTTAACAAAAAGCTCCCTTCAGAATTATATTGGGATGAGTAAAAACCTGGGAAGTAATGGGAATGGTTTATTTTTGTCGTGGTAATTATGTTAACTTTAATACCAAAAATATAACTAGTAAGTAATTATACCAATACATATGTAGAGTAATTCACACACACACACACACACACACACACACACACACACACACACACACACACACACACACACACACACACACACACACACACACACACACACACAGAAACTGACAACTCCTTCAGTTCGATTACATTCTGTTATTCTTGTCAGCTACACAAGATTTATTTCAGTAGGCGAGACGTTCCCTAGTGAGAGGATTATCGATTTCTGTATCTGTCCCCTTGAACACGAAAATTCTGTCCTAAAATTAATAAAATCGCTGGAGATACAAAACACTCAAATAAAAAATACATCTTCGAAATAGAGGGTTAAGTGTAGTCATATTTCTTTCTACTACTCTTTAAGTCTGATATCTTAAAAAGTGCTAGTGGATAAAGGTACAAAATTTACACGTTATTCTGGTAATTTCTGCTACTTAAGAAACCTGGTAAGATGAACACAATCGGTCAAGAGAAACCTCGTCTTGCGGTCATTAGCTGTTTTTCGCAACGCCTCTTTTACTTCTGTTTTTACTCTGATCGCCTGCGTTTCGGCCTCTACGTACGATTTGGTTTAGAAAGTGTGTGTGTGTGTGTCTGGGTCGTTTCATGGTTAACGTGTGCTGATTTTGAGGAAAGCTGGCACGGTTTTTTTTTTTTTTTTTTTTTTTTTTTTTGTACAAAAGCCTGGTAACCTGAAGGAAATACTTTAGGCACCGATGACTTTCCTATCTATCTTTTAAGTATAGTAAATGTATGTTAAAATAATTTGACTGTAGCACATTTTGCAGTAGGATTTTAGATAAACTCATCTCACATTAAGAATACCGATGCAAACTTGTATTCAGTCATTCATCCTGTACCTTCACAAATAGCTCTACAGAAGTCGTAGAGAATGACTAGCTAATTAGCACATATATTTGGATGAGATTAACATTCACGGTGACCGCTGCTAATGTAAGATCATATTATTAAATGTCAACCTCCTGCACCACAACATACACCTCTCGCCGCTCCATCACCACCATCATTCTTGAGTCTTCGTTATTTCTTCCATCACTTCTGCTTGCTGTCGGTAAATTATTGGCCTTAACAAGCTTCACTTTATCTAGCATACTTTTTCTTTTTTTAATTCTCGTTACCTTTAGGTATTATTGTTAATATTATATGTGTCTATTAAAAATGAAAAGGTAAGGTATAGCCGTCATTAACCTCTTCATTACAAAGTGTCTCTCCAGAGTTGATAACAGACGTCTGGTGGTGTCAAAGTTAAGATAAATAAGACATCACAATGAAGGTGTCAAGGAAGCATAGTTTTTAAATTTCTCAGCTCATCTCTCGTTTATTAGTCTAGGAATGCCATATTTTACATTCATACCTTCCATTACCACATCAGTCAGTAGTGGTAAATGTTCATGCACATATTCTAATCACCATACTAACTACTACCTTAAGTTACTGGAAAGAAACTAACACCCATTTCCCTTTCCAAAAAGTTCATCCATATTCCACACCACCACACATACCAGCCTTCCAAGAAATTCATGATCAGCTCAACAGTAATTTCCTTTACCATTAAATCCATCATACGCCACTTCACCACGCCCAACAACATCCCAAGAAACTCCCTCCACACACCAACACTAATACACCAACACTAATTTTCACTTCCAGGTTTAGGCTCTGATTCCACTCCACCACATATCACATATATCGTCATCCAAAGAACTGTATACACGTATATCAGTGAGTATCCTTCGTGATATATAGTATGCATCCTTTTCCTTCCCACCACTCCTACGGACATCGCTCAAAATTACCTTAGCAAACCGAAAAAGGTGATCATTTTCCAGTTTTCTTACCAACAACCCCACTCTCCACCGACAGTAAACAGATTAACTAGTTCATGAATTAATTAGTAATAATAATAATGATAATAATAATAATAATAATGATAATAATAATAATAATAATGATCATAATAATAATGATAATAATAATAATAAATTTGATGTGCATTTTCTTCCTGTACATTCAGAGAAACCATGGAAATTGCATATCCAGTCTTGCGGTATAAACGCCGATTTGAAATAAATAATACAAATTACTGCATCATAAAGGAAGCCGGTATCTCTATGTAAAAGCCACATAATTGCAGTGGTGGCATATGTGATTGAAATATATTACAAAAGGTATAAAAAGTATAACGAGTTTCAGCCACACTGTGATGTTCGGTGTGTTACCAGGATGCGGCACGGGGACCCAACATGTACATACCGTTACCACTTTGTCCGATCTTTGCAAGTGGTTACCTGCTGACAGATATCGGAAGACTTATGATGGAACCAGACGAGCTGACCCAAGAAGTTTCATGAAATCCATGTGTTCACATTCTATTTCTGATCGTTTTTATTTTGGGGAGGGGGGCTGACCCTCCCTTCCCAAGAATCACTGCGAGTCACTCCCCCCAAATATCGTGTTACGGATGAGAGTCCATCATACAACATGTACTAAGATATTAAAGCCATATCTGTCCTCTTTCACTGTCTATGAGAATTTTTAATTTGATGAGGGGTCCGACTCCCCCCCCCCCCATAATATATGGCCTAGAAAATTTTATATACTGGAAGATCTTCGGAGTAACCAGACTAACTCACTCGAGAAGTTTCATTCAAATCCATCAAATAGCCTACGAATTAACACACACACACACACACACACACACACACACACACACACACACACACACACACACACACACACACACACACACACACACACACACACACACACACACGCACAGACTGAATCTCACGCAACGGTATATGGCGAGTTGCCGAAAACTATACCATCCTGCTTTGCAGTAGTGATATTAATCATCATCATCATCATCATCACCATCATAGTAATAATAATAATGGTGATAATGCTGATGATCAATAGAATAATAATAATAACAAAGAAATAACGCAGTGACCTCTTTATGCTCTAGGTTAATACTACTTGTATATTCAGTCTCTCTCTCTCTCTCTCTCTCTCTCTCTCTCTCTCTCTCTCTCTCTCTCTCTCTCTCTCTCTCTCTCTCTCTCACACACACACACACACACACACACACACACACACACACACACACGCACACATCAATCCCCCACCTCCACCTTCTTCTTCCCTGCCATGAGAGCGTCGACCTGTGCCTATATAAAACTCTGTGTGGGATCCAGACGTGACGGCCATCAGTCTTCGGAGCCACAGTTGCATGAGAGAGAGAGAGAGAGAGAGGGAATATAGATGGTAAGTGTGTGGATAGAAGTAGAAAGAGAAGTGGGTAAGGTTGTGGATGTGACAGTGAGATGTAAAATATTGATAAAAGGTTAAGTATTGGACTGTGGCTGGGGAATATGAGTGAAAGTGGAAGTGTGTTAAGAGGATGTAGGTGTGGAAGTGATGGCGTGTGTAGGCAGGGATAGGAAATGTGATGTGGGTGTAGGTGGGAATGTGGAGTGTTATGGGTGTGGATAGGATTGTATGTGTGCAGTACGAAGATGGGAAAAGAGTCACATGGATTTTGGTCAGAACTGAGGAGTGGTTTTTTATTTTTTATTTTTTTCTGCTTATGAACAACAAAATTAAATCGTCCTTCTGATACTAATAATTCATTACCGGAAAAGTATATTCGTTGTTAAGCTGACTGTTTCATTTCTCATCTCCGTAAATCTTACTGTCTATGTATTTCTTTTCAAGGCAATAGTTCCATCCTTGTAACTGGAATCTGCAAAATGAAAAATAATAACAGTTTGTGCCCTATGCGTATATATACATACATATGGGTTAGAATAGGGAAGGTGTTCTTATAAGCCAAGTAGTCATTAGGAGAGTTTCAAGCATTTAATTTTTCGTTGATTTACTTTCGGTTATACCTGAATTGCCAGTTTTTTTTACTAATAATGAAAATTAGTTTATTTCCTTTAGACTGAGATTGCATCATCAAGGTGGGTCATAATTATTGATATTCTGGTGGCCGTGCAAAAAAGTAATTATTTTGTCATTCGTTAAATATATGAACAAAAAACGCTAAAACTTGCAGCAGCCGTTCTACACGAATAAATTTTCTGATTCGGCTTTGTAATGTATGTATATGCGAGAGTATCAGTTTCTTTAAGGAGAGAGAGAAAATTTGAATGGATGGCTGCGCGCTGGAGAGAGAGAGAGAGAGAGAGAGAGAGAGAGAGAGAATCTTGAAGTATATCTTATCGTACAGCAAAACATGAGGTATTGTTAACATCACTCTGCCACGCTATCAGATCAATCTCATCATGCTCTGTGCTGGCCCCACCATCCAGTGTGGAGGGAACAAATAAGCTGCGATATAATTCTATTAATAATTCCTTCCCCACACCTGAGCCAGCTTTGGTCACGGTGGCAGGGTAACATATATCCGTGTTGTAAGGGCCTCTTCACACTGCGCTCTTAGCTCTCTCAGGCTCCTGGGACTCACTGCCAGCTGTATAGAATCGACTGGCTTCAGCAGAAATGGAATACCCTGTACTACAATTGTCCCGACCATGAGAAATTTGTACACATTCTGATGCATCTTTGGCTGATCGTGCAGGTCAAGGTGCAACTTGAGGGAAAACATCCCTCTTCCGTGGACTACGTTCTGTACATGACGCTTCTCACTGACAGATATAATGTACTGTAGCTGATAGTAGGAAACTGCTTGTCCAGTGCGTGAGCTAGTGAAACGGTGAACTCTTCCAGTTGATTGTATATCAATACCTACATGATCTGACATACGTATTTGCATTAGTGTGGAGAGAACATGACGTGCTATTTAAACACTGCGTGCTATTTTTTTTTTTATCCTAGATGGTCTCTCTTAACCCAGTCCTAACCAACCTGACCTAACTTAACCTAACGAATTCCATAGCTCCTAATATAACCTACCCTAACCTGACCACTCATTCCCAGCTTAATTTAACTTAACCTCAGACAGTGAAACTAACCTAACCTAGACCAAAACTTTCCAGTAAAAGAAAAGTATGGGATTTGCGCCGGCCGTGTATCTTCGTTGGTAAGGAAGATTTGTTAGCACTTATTTCGTTAGCAATTTGTGTTGCCTAATATCCCCCAATGTCCGTTCGTATGCTACTAAATCAAACTATGTTTATATTACCCATTCGGCCCGAGAACGTCATTTTCGTTTTATTCTCGCTGCCGCCAGACAGTTGTATTCAGCACAGGAGAAATTTCGAACTGAAGGGGTTAGATACAGCATTCATATTCTCCTTCATAGCCAGAGGCCCTCCGTAGACTGAATGAAAAGCTCTAGTGATTGTTTGTAATATGAAAAGTACTTCATCCTAGTGAAGGAATTAAGAAAATATACAAGTACTGGTAACATATGTAAGAACATTGGTGTGTTATATGAACAATAAATAGCAAAAGACAAAGTGTTACGATATCTCTAAAGTCATCGAGAATACGTCCCTCTCTTGCCCCGCCGTATGCAACGCAGCAAAACAACCTAGGGGAGGAATTTTCAAATATCAGGGGACTCACGGTGTTTTATTAGTCCCCATCAGTCCAAGGCCATCTTTGACACGTTATTCTTTGCTATCCCTGGACGGTTTTACTCAGCTTGGTTCTTACCGTTACAGGACGTCATTTCTGTATTGCTATTGCTACTTTCAGATTATTTTGTTCAGCTTATGAGATATTTTTCCAGCTGGAGGGATATAACAAGAATATAATACAAAATACGCCATAGGACTGGAGAGGTTAAAGCGTTACACTCACCGTGAGTAAAGACAAGTTACGAGATATAAGCCAAAAATACGACTCTGTTGCTCCGCCATCTGCCGTCACAGCACCATAACCCAGAGGAAAGAAATTCACATATCGTGGACTAGCATTATTTTATTAACCTCTTCAGTTCTGTGATCTCCCCCCCTCCCCACCTTTTTTCTAAAGTTTTCCTACCTCCATACGATTTATTCAGCATAGGAGAGACTGTTTTTTCAACCCGAAAGATTAGATAAAACCATAAAAATATAAATAAAATTAATAAGATCATGGAATACAATCGCCTGGAGGTAGGGTGATGAAAAAAAGATCGCATCGTTGTGAAGGGGTTAATAAGCTGTCAATATTCAGAGATTGTTTCATTTACTGTAATTATAGGGGACGTTGGCAGAGGCGAGAGATACTACAGACAGGCAACACTAATGTCGATATTAATACACTCCTCGACACTACCACACATTGCCTCAGGAGATGATCAGGTTAGGAAGTATATTGGAGGCAGTGTGGCAGCTACAGCTGTAGTAATACCGGTATAATTGTATCAAGCTGCAACTCTGTTTCTTCTGAAGAGAAAATAATTGTAGACTACTCCGTTGCTGTGCCTAGATAAAACAGTAGGAATAGCCTATCTTTTTATTCAAGTCACCTAACACATTCTGGATCAGGCATCATCATAATCCGGTTTGTTTTCACCTGAAAAAACTGGGTCACTCCCATAACTTGAATACTAAGTTACGGTTGTATCTAATCACTGAGCATTATTTAAGAAACAGGAATGAGTTTCCTGGTTACTGATTATGTGAACTCTCCGTTCTAACATTTGGCCATCAGTAGAGCTGAAAGGAATTTTGATCTTCATTAAGTTAGGGGAAAAAAAAAAAACTCTCTGGGGTGGTCATATAGTGTAAATCAAACTAAATCTGAGCACTTTATCATTAACAAGGTGACATCTGTTGCTAATGAACCTATGTTGCAGGTGCAGTAACGAGTTGTTCTTATTGTCAACAGGTCAGGGCCGCGTGAACCAGCTGGGGGGCGTGTTCATCAACGGCCGCCCTCTCCCTAACCACATCCGCCTCAAGATCGTGGAGATGGCGGCGGCGGGCGTGCGTCCCTGCGTCATCTCGCGGCAGCTGCGAGTCTCCCACGGCTGCGTCTCCAAGATCCTCAACCGCTACCAGGAGACCGGATCCATCCGGCCAGGCGTCATTGGCGGATCCAAACCCAAGGTTACCACGCCGGACGTCGAGAAGCGCATAGACGACTACAAGAAGGAGAACCCGGGTGTCTTCTCGTGGGAGATCAGGGATAGACTGGTCAAGGTGAGGCAGCTGTCAAGCCAGACATGCACGCTTGATGGATAGTCGGTGGAAATTGTTTAGTTCTTTCTCATTAATTCAGCTTATCACATTCAACTACTGTTCTTTCACCAGTGAGTGCTACTGGATACCACTGCATGCTGTGTCCCATTTATTGCCTTTACTGCTTTACCTTGATCCCCGTCACTCTTACCCACATTGATTGTACCCCTGGCCTCTTTCAGGAGGGCGTTGTGGACAAGGCGTCGGCACCGTCCGTGAGCTCCATCAGTAGGATCCTGAGAGGCGGCAAGAGGGAGGATGACCCAAGGAAGGACCACAGCATAGACGGCATCCTTGGTGAGTACTGGGAGTCGTATTGATTTCTGGCTGATATTGTTGTTTTGATGTGCTGATTATCAAACTATTTCACTAATAATAGCATCGACAGCATACTGGGTGAGTACTGTGAGGCACACCCATCTTTGGTTCGTATTACTCTGTTCTTGTGTTGATATTATGTTGATACTGCATTGCTACGTTATTGCATGTCATTCTACAAACAGCACCACGAACTCTATCCTATTATCCTTTGAACGGCGGGTTTGATTGTTAACAACGTCAGTTTTGCTTGCCTTGTTTTTCATGAGTAGGGTACGTTTCATTATTTCTGCTTTACTAATTCTCATTAGAATCATAAAATCTTGTGAGATCTGTATATTTTATGCAGGCTGTAAGCTGTTAGTACGCCACCTACGAAACATCGTGCAATTAGTCAACTATTGCTTTAGTGCTTGGTGGGGAGAGGATGTGTTACATTCAGCTGGTGTGATTTTATATTCATCAGTGGTTTATGTAAGTCTGCCGCACCAAAATCTCTGGCGAAGATATATTAGAAATGCCTTTCGCAGACAGCACCGTTCTGCCCCATCCTCCCCGTTTTCACCAGTTGTTTTCCCTATTTTTCACCGTTCACTTTCCCGGCTTTTCATTGTTGGTCTACCCTTTTTTTAACCTATTGATTTTCCTGTTACTGATCACATGTTTTCCATTTTCCTGTTTTCTTTCATTTGTCGATTTTTCTGTTGGATCTGATTATCCTGTAGGCACTTTTCATCCTCTTTTCCTTTAATCTTCGATTGTCTTACTATTATTCTTGATCATGTTATCTGTTTTTACCGAATTACCTGTACAAATCCTCGTTCTTTTTTTTTTTGGAGGGAGGGGGCCTTTTTATCACCAGTTACCTTATCACATTTGTACTTCAGCAAGTTTCTGTAAATTTTCACTCAGTTTTCTCTTTTTCATGTTTTCACGCATTTCTCGTCGTTTGTTTCTTCACTTTTTCTGCTTTACTTTCATATATTTTCCTTCTTAGTGTCTATTATACTTTCCCAAAAATTTTGTAGTTTGTTTTCGTTCTTGCTATTTTCTTCCCTTGTAGTAGCAGTAGTAGTTGTTGTTCCCTAGGCAGTTTAGCCGAACAGCCCCGCCTTGTCTTGTTTTCCCCGTTTCTGTGTTACCTATATTTTACTTTTCATAATTAGATTTGTCTTTTTGTCTTTTTTTCGACGATTTCTTTTCTCATATTTTCACTTCGTTCTATCATTTCTTCTCGTTTCACAGACTCACAGTAACTTCATTATTTTACGACGATTTTTTCATAAGTAGTTTCTAGGTTTCTTAGTATTATCTTTTTTTTTTTTTTATGTTTCCCGTTATATTCACAATGTATTACGCTTTCTTCGTTAACTGTTTTTCTCTGTTATATTTTCCTTACAGACGTCTTTTATTTTTTCCCTAATCCCTCCGCTACGACGACGTCATTTTCACCCTTTCACTCCAAGGACGTATTTTTCATTTTATTAATCTTGGAGAGACTTTTCGAACTAGAGATCCTTCCTAAGCTGAAAAAAATAGTATCTTGATGGTCGTGGTAATATAAAAAATCGGAGTGAAGGGGTTACATCGGATCTAACACCTATATTCAGTTTCGAAACGATTTCATTCGGCTCGAAGGGGATTTTTCAAGCTGGGAGGGTTAGAGATGGCCTTCCATAACGCCGTCGTTCCCAGGGTGATAGTCTGCGTTGAATAAAATTGTTTACTAGTAGCAAGATAAATGCGTATAAAAATGGCACCCTTTGCCTCAGTAGTTTTAGTATTTTCATCTCGTTTAATTGACTGTTGTTCATTTCTTCCTCTATATTTTGAATATTTTATTTCACATTATTTGCCATTTACAATGTTCCCTCCCCCCCCTTTTTTTTTTTACTAGTACTGATATTTTGACAGTCTTTCTTTTTTTTTTACCTCGTCATTTTTGTTGGATGTTTTTGTCCATTTACGGTTTTTCATTTATTATTTTCATTATATCCGTCCTGAATTATTTTTTACATAATTTCCTAGAGGCTACTATCGAACACCCCAGTTGGAGTGAGGTCTTGCATCGGTTTAACATGCATAAGGTACTGAAGGTTATTCGATCGTGGAATGATTACTACTACAGGAAAAAGGCCGCTCATCTTAAGTAATGTGTGCAATACTGAAATGATCTGGTCTTGGGCCTCCCGTCGCGAAGGAGAGTAATACGAGTAATTTTTTTTTTTTTTTTTTAGCTTACATTTTCGCCATTTACTATTTTTTTTTTTTTATTCCTTTCTCTTTTGTTAGTTTCCAGGCTCTCTTGCTTTTTTTTTCTTCTTTCCAATTATTCTTTACGTGCTTTTGTGTACTTTATTTTTAACTTTTCCCTGTGCTGTATTTTATTGCTTACCTATAGTTTGTTTCTTTTTTTCATAATTTTCCTTGGTTATTTCTCCCTCATTTTCATCTAAATTATCAAAGTTTGTTGTCAGTGTTTTGTTTCGTTTTTCACAAATGTGTTTTAGACGTCTTTTTCCTCGAACTTTCTCGTATTTTTATGGTTCCCTGCTAGCTATTATTCCGGATTATTTACCTTTTTATTAATCTTTCATCATTGTTGTTCTTCGAGTAAAGTTCCTCCATTTTTTCACTAATCTTTCACGGTATATCAGTGATTTTTCTGTTTTCTGGCACATGTTTTCACTATTTCTTGCTGAACACTTTTTACAGCTTGTGTACTTATCATATCTCCATTTTCTCTTTTTATCAGTTACGGTCTGTCTTTTTTTGATGATTTTTGCCTCTTTCTCTAGCTGTCTTGATTTATTGTTCCTCTACCTACTTATATATCTGTCTATCTATCTGTCTGCCTATCTATCTATCTGTCTGCCTATCTATCTATCTGTCTGCATATCTATCTAATCTTAAACGATGTGGTGTTGATGTGGCGTAGATCTAACATTAGGAGCGTCACAAGGTATATTTTGTCTTCTCGGATCCCCATCCCATTCACGCCCAAGCCATAATGCTCGCATTGCTGTTTATTACTGTCGACATAAGATATACGTTAGACTAGGTTCAATGTTGTTTCAGTTATTCAGCTTACTTTATTTATTTATTTATTGCAATTCTGAGTACAGTAAGTGGAACAGTTAGGTATCTCTGAAGGCTTACTGGTACAGTTTGCGTTGTCGATGGTGGAGATGGAGGGACCGGGGGTAGGATTACGTACTTTCTCCCACCAATGATTTAAGGGTGGGAATTACCATCTAACATTAATCTAAAGTTATATCGCTCTGGATGATACTTTAATATTGTATTACTGTTTATCTATAACTAACTTATTTATAAAAGAAAAGAGTTGTACCTGGCGCCCTGCTAAAGATGCCTGCGCCATAATAAACCTTCTAAACCTTCTACCGAACCAAGCAACGACGAGATACAAGGGGGCTGTGCTTGTATTCCTGTTGTTTATCAGTCATTGGTCAGCTCTAATGTATCTTGCCAATAAGTTAGTGCCTCAGCTTTCTCTTAGTTTTTTTCAGATATTATTTTTATTTCTATTCATTTATCTTACTTATTTTGACTCGGCTCTTGATTATGTAGTTTTCATTTTTTGTTACACGTTATTTGGGTTTATATTTTTTGGCTTTCCACTCCTATTTCTTCGCCATTTTTCAGTCGATTTTCCTCTTATTTTTTCACGGACTGTGCTCATTTATCTTTCCATCTTTTTTATCGTCGTTATGGTAATTGGCGTAACACCAGACAGGGGAAAATCCAGGTGTCCGTTACTGCAATAAACACCTCAACCACAACACCCCCCCCTCCTCTCTCTCTCTCTCTCTCTCTCTCTCTCTCTCTCTCTCTCTCTCTCTCTCTCTCTCTCTCTCTCTCTCTCATCTTTTTCACGTTTCTTCATCCTCTTCCACCTCTAATTATACATCATATTCCTTATTTTTCATTTGTGTCATTCTTTTTTACTTTCCTTTCTTCCATTATTTTATCTTTCCTTTTCTCTCAGCCTACTTCGGTATCAGAATGTATTTAGTTTCCTCACCTTTCGTAAATCTGATATATGAATTTTTCCTCACTTCCTCTCCTCCATTCTTCATAAGCCCATTCTTTCTTCATACTCTTTCCCTTTTTCCTCTGCCTCTCATTCTTCCTTCTTCTCTAATTCTGTCTTTCCTCTCAGTCTCTTCTCTTTGATTTCCTGTCTTCTTAACAACTGCTTTCGTGTCCCTTTGTCCTCCACCCTCATTATTCCTCCATTTTGTTCTTTTTTTTTTTCTCGTTCTATCGCCGTCATTCCTTCTTGTGCCTTCTTTCCCTCTTTTTCCTATTTATTCTCGTCTCTGCTGCCTTCCTTGTTGTTTCTCTTATTTCTCTTATTTTTCTTGTTCTTTGCTTTTTCCGTTTCCCGTGTTTTCTCCTCAGTCTTCTTTCTCTCTTATCCTTACTTTTCTTTCTTCTCTCCACCTCTTTTCTTCCTTAACCCTTTCTTTTCCTTCTTTCTGTGTACTTGATTTTAGCTTTCATCACTACTTCCTCTGTTTTCTCTCTCTCTCTTCTTTTTCCTTTTTTTTTTTTTTGTCTCATCTCCGCCTCGTCCTCCTTATGTCTTCTCGCCCTCTAATCTTTCCTCTTCTTCCTCGTCCCCACCATCTTTCTTGTTCCTCCTTCTGTCTTCTCTTTCTCTGTCCTTTCTCGCCTCCGCTTCGATCCCACCTGTGTTTCTCTCTTTACCTTGTACGCTTCCTGTTCATCTTTATTTCCTCCATCTCCCTCATTGTGTCCTTTTTTGCCGTCTCTCCCACCTTTATTCCTTCCTCTCCACCTTCTCTTCCTCTTACATCCAGTTCTTCCTCGCCTTCTCTGTCTCCCTTTTTTTCTTCCTCTCGATCTATCCTCCCTGCTCTTCTTCGTCTCTTCCATCTCCCTTGGTCTCTTTTCTTTATCTTCTTTCCTCCTTATTCATCTTGTTCTTTCTCATCTCCACTTCATTCTTTCTCTCCCGCATATCTGCCCGTTCTTGCTTGCCTCCTTTGTCATCCCTGTTCATTTCGTCTTTCTTTTTTTTCCTCTTATTCTTTCCGTTTGCTGGCTTCGGGTTTCTTGCTTCCCATTTCTTGCCCTCTTCCTCTTATCCTACCAGCTTTTCGTTGCCTTCCTCATCTCGCTTGTTCTCTGCTATCTGTCTTGTATCCTTGTTTCCTGTTATTGTTTTCCTCCTCGGTCTTCATGGTTCCTTCCTCTGTCTTATCTCATTCTTATCCTTCCATTCCTTGCACGTCTCGTCCACCTCCCTTATTCTTTCCTCTTGCTTTTCTTCACCCGTCTTCCCACGACCCTCTAAACCATGATCACCCAGCGACAATTTTTATTATTACTTTATTATTTTATTACCTGTGGCCCACCCCTGCCTCCCTTCCCAACCCCCTTCCTTGCCACATACCCCCCTCCCTACTGCTTGGAGGCACCCCACCGCAAGAGGGAGACAAGGTGCGGCTGCGGCAAACCGGCCTCCTCCGCAGCCGCAAGCTACTGAATGCATAAGGTACCTATTCAGTGCTGCCCTCTGGTGACCATACCACCCCACTGACAATTAAATAATTAGATGATGAACAGTCTAACCTTTTTTCAACTTATTAAATATATCTCTGATTAACTTACTATTTATATACATTCTATTTTCTGACAGAAGCGTACAAATAATATGAAGCGTGCCGTAATGCGATCTGACTAGTGTAATAATGGAGGGATGGAGTGGAGAGGTATAAGAGAGAGGGGCGTGTGAGCTAGGAGCAGGGCAGTGAAATGGCGGGGGACAGGGCGACATGGAGGCGATTTGTTTGTGACCACCCCTTAGGGAATTACGGCGTCTGGCGTTAAATAGATAGATAAACAAACCAGCAATCACACACTGTTAATTCCGTTTCATACATGAGTACATCCTCCAATCTGACATTCTTAGTTTCGTTATTTACTGCTCTTGTGGGAGGAATCGCTGTACAGCAGAAAGAGGAACGGAAGAACGATCCATTTCAGTATACAGTCCACACCTTCTAATTCACTAACAATACGAACAATAGTACTCAAATATGACCTTCAGATTACTGTACGTATGTTTCAGTTTGAGTTTTGTAAAGATGCTACTTGAATGTGCGCTAGGCAGTGGGGAGAGGGGAATCATCAGCATCATTACCCTAACACTATGGCCTGTCATCTCAGTGGCATAGGAGGCTTCGTAGCACCTCTTCCCTAGCGATTTATCTTGCCCAGTACATCATAACAATCTCCTGTATGCATTTTAGAACACATGGTTTTAATAGCAACGGAGTCTATCATTAAACTGGACGTCGCTGAAGTGGAATGTTCAAAATAAATCGCAAAGGAAGAGGTGTTACAAAAATTCGCGTAGGTACTTGAATCCGAATCTAAGGAAATGAAAGCTCAGAACTAGAAAATCCGTCAACAGAGTCACCCGGAGGAAATGGCCTAAATTTATCCAGTTGCTTTGCATGCCTTCAGAAATGTCTGCAGAAATATACAAATAAACAATCATACATCACCTCCAGATCTTCTTGGTAGTGATGTCTTGTGTGGGAAGAACCGTTGAGAAGGTGCAGGGAAGTAAAAAAAGAAAAAAGAAAGAAGTGCGCAACGACGGGATGCAGCCCTAACTAAGAATTTAAAACTTAAATAACCTTGCTGTCTGATATATTTCCCAAATTTCTCTAAATACCTGTTCACTCAAGTATTCAAGATTCGCTGGATATCTATAGGTGGAACATGTAAAAGCCAAAATAAAAAAAAATGAAACAAGACTAATATAAACCGTAACAGCAGTATTGATCCCAGGACTAAGATTTAAAAAGATAATAATGAAAGGACTAGTAATCATCATCATCATCATCGTCATCATAATAATAATAATAATTTGTTTGCCATAATCTCTGGCCGAGTTTAGCAGGCGAGTTATGTATTTTAGTGAGAGAAACCGTTGAGAGACAAGGATGAGGTGAGCGGAGGCGTAAAAAAAGAAGAAAAAAAAAAAAGGGAATGCGTAACAACAGTATACAACCCGGGTCTAGCTTTGCCCCCGTCGAGTGACACGGCGCGTTAGTCCGTGTTACGTGGTGGTGGCCCGTCCTGTTACGCCACGTTACCCCCAGTCCACACTACAGTTGGCAGGGACGGAGAGGGGGATGAGAGGTAGGGAGAGAGGGAGGTGACTGGTCCAGGTAAGAAAGAGAAGGGAGGAAGGGGAAGAGAAAAAACTGTACGATTACTTAAGAGAGACATATGCATAGTAATACACACACACACACACACACACACACACACACACACACACACACACACACAGGGCAAGATATACTGTACAATGGCTCAGCAAGGTGTGACGGCGAAAGATAGATCCGGTGAGAACAGAAAAAACAAGCGAAAAAGGAGATGCATACTTTTGGAAGAGAGAGAGAAGTAGGAATATATATATACCGTATATTTATTTATTTATTTATTTTTTATGCATACGGACTCGTCAACCTTCACACCGGAAAATTTAGCCAGGCTGGCCAAAACGACGAAATGAAACATTTTTAAGAATAATCCAAATAACAGATACTTAACGCTTCATGGAGAGAGAGAGAGAGAGAGAGAGAGAGAGAGAGAGAGAGAGAGAGGTATGAACAAACTTCGTGTATAACTTGTGGTCACCCGCACAGTGTCCCTCCCTTACACTCACAACAGATTCTGGTAAAGGTTGTTGGGGTAGTGGTGAGTTGGTGGGGTCTTTGGGGATAGTTTTTTTTTTTTTTTTTTTTCACTCGCAACAACGCCAGGCATAAACTGTTGGGTTCTGGGTGAGCTTATAGATTTTTTTTTAAGGTTCCTTTTTTTTTTTTTTTTTTTTTCCTTTTTCTCTCGATCTGTGCAACAAGGTCAGGGTGACTAAAGAGGCGAAGTTTTAAAATCTCTCTCTCTCTCTCTCTCTCTCTCTCTCTCTCTCTCTCTCTCTCTCTCTCTCTCTCTCTCTCTCTCTCTCTCTCTCTCTCTCTCTCTCTCTCTCCGTCCTAATTCTGTTCATCATGTCAACAGAGAAAGATACCATTCATTCCATTTTTTTTTCTTTTTCTTGTCGTCTGTCTCATTTTGTTGTGCGAGGCCTGGGACAGTGAAAGAGATTTTTTTTCTTTTTCCCTTTCCCTTTCTTATTTCTCATCCTGCATATCATTACTTCGGACAGGTATACAGTATGTGGGATTCTTTTTACCTCCACCTACGAAATGAGACGGAGGTCATATATTCACCAATGTGTGTCTGTCTGTGTACGATATAAGAAAAATATTGGACTTCAGTGAAATGTAGTGGATGGGTGGTCAGTGAGTTAAGGAAGAGCTGGTGCGATTTTGATTTGTATTCGGATCTGGATGTAAGAATAAATCGTAAATTTTACTGGCACTGACGGAGGTATGCGTTCTTTGTATTTGTGTAACAAGGCAGGTTGAGACCGTAGAGTTAACCTGCTATATGAGACCACGAAAGTACCCATCTGGTAGGAAAAAAGGAATTACAGGAGGGCATCGTAAATTTTCTTGGCGTTAGCGAAGGTATACGCCCTCTGAGTACTTATTAAATTTTTACTTCCCCTCTTTATATTTTTCTCTCATCTTTGCAGTAAGATGCGAAAACCAATGGAGGGATTTTATGGTTAATGTTTTCTGGATGCTAATTTTTTTTTCCTATCTTTCTTTATCGTATCTCTCACGGGTTCTTTTTTTATCCCTCATCCTTAGCAGTGAGATATGGGGGTCAGAAGGGGAAGATTTTTCTCTTTCATTTCTTTCCATCTTAATGTGTGCAGGAAAGTGCATGAAACATAAAGAGAATATTCACTACAGTTTATTCCCTTCGTTTTGCATTCACCGCTTCTTTTTCTTTTTTGTTTTTTGCGCCGTGGGATCATAAAGCTTCTTAATATATCTCCTTCTTGTTCTTGTTGTCCGCCTTAATACTAAAACCAATTCAGTTTGTTTATATATATAAAAGCACATTCGAATGAATACTTTGTATTCCCAGAAAAAAAGTGTATGTAGGTGAGAGAGAACCCATGCTTTTGGCAACAGAATATTAAAGTGTAGAGTGATTTTATTTTTTTTATTTTATTTATTTATTATTTTTTTTTTTTGCTAAAGTGTTATTACCAGTAATTAAGATAATCGCTTCCCCTGCATCACGTATACAACTTATCTCATTTCTTAGAGCATATGTTCATTACATGTACGTGATTTGTCTCACTTGTGTTTTAATGTCACCTTCGTTGTCACAGTTAAAATATTTAATCACTTTTACCCACTGTTTTCATCTAAGAAGGGTTCCCCCACCCGACATAGCTATAAATTTAGGCGGCAACTACTTGATGTACATCTGACTTGCCAGGCATGTAACGTCAGTATAGATTAAGAGCCTTGAACTTATTTTATTACAAATTATAATACAGTTATTCTGATAAGAACCTGGAAATAAATAAAGCAGAAATCAACTATAAATTCTAATGGAAAGACAAGTATATAAGCAGATTATCATCATGTAGGTTTGTCGCGTGACTGGCTTGACCCTGTTGTACAGTAAAGTGTCAGTGCAGCAGTATATATATATATATATATATATATATATATATATATATATATATATATATATATATATATATATATACTGCATAGTGTTCGAGTTAGTCTCACCTCCACCACTACCACCACGGCGCCTCAAACCGAGTTACATTACAGAACCATTATCAGTTTCCCACGGTGATTTTTCCTCGTTCACGCCTCGTCTTCATTCCCTCAGTATCTGCCTTCTGCCTTTCACTCCCCTCCTTCCTTTCACACATGATCCCAACACCCAGCCCAAGCCAATTTTTTTCTTCAACCTACACCATTAGCCGGAAGTTATATTTTGTGGACAGGGAGACCAGTGATCCAAAACACACACACACACACACACACACACACACACACACACACACACACACACACACACACACACACACACACACACACACACACACACACACACACACACACACAAGGATGCATAATATGTAATAAGAATAATGAGAATTCCACCCTTTGCGGGATTGTGGTGTCTGGCAATAGAGAGATAGATAGATAGTAAAAAGGAAAGGATGTACAGAAGTAAGATAGTGTACAGTATGTATGAAAGAGAGGGAGTGTAAGAGGGGCCTAAGAGGCACTGTACAGACTTCATAGTATGAAATGATACGTAGATTAGTGAAGAAATGAAGGAGGAGATGGCAAAGAGTTTGAAGGAAGAATGTAAAGATGTTGTGTGCGCAAAAAGGAAGAAAATGTAAAAAAAAAAAGCTGTGAAGAAGGTACCAGAGAGGAAAAAAGCATAGGAAGAAAGAATGAGAGACTTGCTGAGAAGAAAAACGTAGGGAGATGAGTGAATGTTAGAGAATGTAGAAGTGGCTTCAATGTTAGTGGGTGTGGGAAGGAGTTGTAATACTGAAAAGGATGAAGAAAAGGTACAAGGCAAAAGAGGAGTGAAAGAAAGATGAAAAGGTGCAGGAAGTGGGAGAGGCGTGGGAGGGTGTGTGTATGAGAAGGCTGTAAACTTCGAGCCAAAGTGTACCTAAGAGATTACGAGATCCAGGATAAGGGATCGACGGGCCGTGCAGAACTGCCTCCCATGGCGATTTATAGTGGTCGTTTATAATGTTTGGCCTTTATTGTAGAGAACTTTGAGTTTATGTAAAGTGGTAACAGCCAATCCCGCATTACCCCTTCCGTTCCCAGGATGACCTGGGGTATGGGAGAGTCTGGGGCTAGGTTACCATAATCCATTACGAGTAGTTCAGAGTGTTTAAGCTTTAGGAGTCCACCTCACCTCCTTTGGTTTCGGTTACGTAAGGGAAAAATCTATTATCACCCTCCCAGATTCGAACCTCAGCTCGTTCACTAGAACACCGAGGAACTGCTAATAAAGAATCGGATCTGTCAAGAATTACTCTATTTTTGTCAGTCATTAGAACTTATAAATCTTTCTTGTACTGGGCCTTTCCCAAGTGCTGGCATCGACCTACCCAAGATAACATTTTGCTCTTGTTGAAGTAGTAATAGATGAATCTGATACACATGACCTGTGCATATGGAAACCCAAATGCAATAAGTTGTGAGTGGTGTTTGATAAGACTAGTGACTGAGGGATGGGACTGGGTTGAAGGGAAGGAGTCTGCGGTATAGGAAAGGGGAAGAAAATGGAAGGGGAGTCAGTAGAGAGAAATGAGCATAATGACGACGAGATAGAGACCAAAAAGAATAGGAATGAGTAGGAGGGTAGAAATTATATGAGAGAGAGAGAGAGAGAGAGAGAGAGAGAGAGAGAGAGAGATCTGGGGGCATAGCTGCGGTCAAGAATTCCTTTACATGTCTGGGGTACCGAGCTAGTGAGGCGAGATATCAAGCCTTCCAACGTACCTAAACATGAGTGGTTGGTTTGGTAGGATATCATTAGGCTGTGGCAATTGAGACAGTGTAGAGGAATTACTGACTGTGTACGTGGCGAAAAGGAAAGGAGAGATTGTGGAAGAGAGGAAAAAAAAAGTTGGGGAGGAAAGACGGGAAGAGAGGAAGAATAAGAGTGAATGGAAAAAAAGACAGGAAGAGAGGAAAAGAGAGATACAGAACGAAAAGCATGGAAAACAGCGAAAAACGGGAATTAAGCGAAAGTGAGTACGGTAAACGAGGAAAGGACGAAGAGAGAGGAAAGGAGAGGATGGGAAAGAAAAGGAAGAATGAACAGTAAAATAGAGGAAGAGAGGTTGTCAGGATGTAAGAGGTGATGTCAAAGGTGGCAGTGGGTTGTGTTGAGGGAGACAGCGACTGTGTGTGTGTGTGTGTGTGTGTGTGTGTGTGTGTGTGTGTGTGTGTGTGTGTGTGTGTGTGTGTGTGTGTGTTTCTAATGTAACTAGTGTGGAGTGGAATTGTTTAACTGCTTCTTGTGCTTGATATTTGTAGTGTGTACTAATGAAGAGTGTACACATACACACGCACAAACATCTCAAATATTCATTGTCCGCTCACACACACACACACACACACACACACACACACACACACACACACACACACACACACACACACACACACACACACACACACACACACACACACAATGCAAAGGGGCTGAGGTCGGGTTAGATCACAGATTAAAGGATTCAGGCTGCGTCAGGACCAGTGCAGAGGGGGAGGGAGAGGGAAGTAAGTTGAAAAAAGGAGAAAAAAAAATGATGATAAAAGGAATCGTCTATCTCTTTGTCGGTGGCCGTAAGAGGGATTAAGTACAAAGGGCGAGGGAGGGTGAGTCTGTGGCTGGGGTGTGGCCGGGGTGTGTCTGAGGTGTGACTTGGGGCGTGAGAGGTGGACGCGTGGCAGCCGCTCTTCCTCCTACCTGTACTTTTAGTGGGACGGTATTTTCGTATTTTTATCTCGTTACCGATGGTCAAAAATGTATTCTGCCTTATTTTCTTTATTTACTTGCTCGTTTGAAAGGTTTCTAAAATGTGTGGTTATTACCTGAGAGAAACTTGGTGATTGACTACTTTGCTAAAACTAGTTTTCTGTAACGTGATTTTGAAGTCGTTTTCATTGCACGTTTCAGCCGTATGATGCATGAAAAGTCATCGCTCTTTTCTTCTTCCTCATCAACATAAATGATTCTCATGTACACGTGAGTGAGCACTTTTAAACTAAGGTACAGTATATCTCTCTCAGGTTTTGAATCCTTGGAGAAAGAAGTTATTCTCCTTCCCTTCTCCACCGCAGAAGCTACGAAGCAACTTGCAATATAAGAGGCTGGGGTGAGGAAGGAGAATCGTCACGCTTTCACACCAGTAAAGTAGGGGTGTCGGCTCCTACTCATTGACAATTTAAGTGTCTTTAACGACGCGCTTGGAAGATGTGGATACACACTGCATCTTAAAAGGATCAGTTTCTTGATGAATAAAATAGCTATGTGGCAGTTTTGACGTAGAATAGGAGCGTGCAGTTTATCATAACATTTGCACCGTCCGTTCGGTGCACGATCAAGCCTGAGTATTATGGATTAAATCAGGCACTTTTCGCTTTACTTGTAATGAATACCTACTGACACTAAGATTCCAAAGTAACACATATGGTGGGGGCATGCGGTCTACGGAGTCCTCTTGCTACGAAAACTTTAATTAGGAAATACGGAAAATGATCAGACTTAGCATGATAATTATTCATATACTGTAGAATAACTCGCAAGAAAATGAACAGGTAATGGGGATGAAATTAGGTTCGGCTGAGATTACCGTAAACCAGACAAAGTGACGAAAAAACAACACATCTCCCTCTCTCCACTCCGTCCTGTGCTTCTCTTACATTTTTTCTCTGACCACCATCGTATTATCTTATTTCTCTCATTGTTCCCTCTCCTGTCACCTTTCAAACTTTTTCACTCACCATTACTCTTATCTTCCTCACACCTTCCTCTCATTTCAAACTCGCCTCTCTTTTCTCACTTCCCCATCACCTCCTCCACACCACCTCCTCACCTGTATATCTCCCTTTCCTTACTTCGTCACACCCCATCTACACTTCCTGGTCCCTCCCTCATACTCCTTTCACTACTCTCGGAGAATTTTCAGTGGAACTATCACACATCTCATCCACTGCAGAGATTTCCCATATTCTCTGCTCCACTTTCCTCCCTCACCAACCCCCCCACCTTCTTGTCTACCTCATAATATTATTCTCTCTTTCTTACTATTTCACGCCCTCTTTTCTAAACTCCGTCATTCCCTCATGCTCTGGAGGTGGCGGGGGTTAACCGGAAACACACTCGGCCCGCAGCTGAGAAATCTCGGGATCAGTTCCCTACCATGAGACCTGTTGGCAAGGTGTTCTTTACCTCAGCCTGTTCGCCTCTAGAACTGAAATATGGACCTGGACTGTAATTTAGATGGATGGGCGTGATAGTCAGAGGAAGATTGAGACTTAACAGAAACCGATTGTTTGCCTCGTATAGTCGATAGGCATTACGTCGAGCCTTCTGCTTCTTCGTCTTCTTCTTCTTCTTCTTCTTCTTCATCATCATCTTCTTCTTCTTCTTCTTCATCATCATCTTCTTCTTCTTCTTCTTCTTCTTCTTCTTCTTCTTCTTCTTCTTCCTTTTCTCTTGTTCTGTCTCTCACCGCACCATCTCTCAGCCTCATCTCTTGCTCCATCATACAATATCCTGTATATTCTTCCATACTCTGACCTTACACTTGCTTTCTACAATTTTCTCCAATTTTTCTGCTCTCATATTTCCTGCCAATCCGTACACTATCCCTTTCCTACACACACTGTCTCTTCTGTTTCACTGATACCCCAGTCGTCCTTCACAGTCTGTTCCTCTTATCTTGTCTCTACACACACACACACACACACACACACACACACACACACACACACACACACACACACACACACACACACACACACACACACACACACACACACACACAGTATCACTGACCAGTATTGTAAGCAAGGTATTAGAAAAGCTTATAAGAAGAGCTTGGGTAAATCATCTAGAATAACACAGTATGATAACAGAAAGACAGTTTGGTTTCAGAAAAGGAAAATCATGTGTTACTAATCTGTTGAGCTACTATGACAGAGTAACAAACACAATACAGGAAAGGGAAGGATGGGTGGACAGTATCTATTTAGATTTCAAGAAAGCTTTTGACACAGTACCACACCAAAGACTTTTATGGAAACTGTACCATCAAGGAGGAATTCGAGGCAAACTGTTTTGTTGGATGCAAGACTCTCTCATAAAAAGAGAAATGAGAACAGTACTAAGAGGAAACTACTCATCATGGAAAGAAGTGACTAGTGGAGTACCACAGGGTTCAGTGCTGGCACCAATCATGTTTTTAGTGTATATAAATGATATAAACAGTAACACTGGAAATGAGAGCTATCTGAATATGTTTGCAGATGATGCAAAAATACAAAGGAGAATTACTAACACAGACTCTTGTAAAGAGCTACAATTAAATAAACTTCTTGAGTGAAGTAGTACATGGCAAATGGAATTCAATGTGGACAAGTGTCATGTAATCAAGTTTGGTAAAAGTGGAAAAAGACCTGATTGGGATTATAAGTTAGGAAATAAAACCCTATACACATCAGGAGAGAAAGACCTAGGTGTGATTATCAATAACAGACTATCTCCGGCTGACAACATCAGCGAGAAGGTACGGAATATGTATACACTGCTTGCAAATATGAGAATAGCATTCACATACGTAAATGAAGACATGCTAAGAAGGATAATAACGTCATTCATTAGACCAACCCTGGAATATGCATTAGTAATCTGGAGTCCTCATCTCAAAAAGCACATAGACAAAATTGAAAAAATTCAAAGGGCCGCAACAAGATGGATACCAAGCTTAAGGGACCTAAGCTACGAAGAAAGACTAAATAAACTGAATCTACCAACACTACAGGAGAGAAGGAAAAGAGGTGACATGATAATGCTATATAAGTGCATATCAGGGAAGGAGAAAATAGACATAAATGGTTACTTAACATATGGAGAAGCATCAGCAAGAGGACACTGCAAAAAACTGCATAAGAAGAGAGGTGATAAAGACGTAAGGAAATTCAGTTTCCCAAACAGAGCAATTGATCAGTGGAATGCACTACCGAATGAAATAGTGTGTGCCAAAACAATTCACAAATTTAAGGATATGCACGATAAATATGGTTTAAGACACGGGACAGTACGAGCTTGACTCATTCCTGTAAAGATACAATTAGGTAAGAACAATTAGGTAAGACACACACACACACACACACACACACACACACACACACACACACACACACACACACACACACACACACACACACACACACACACACACACACACACACACACACACACACACACACACACACACACACACACACACACACACACACACACACACACACACACACACACACACACACACACACACACACACACACACACACACACACACACACACACACACACACACACACACACACACACACACACACACACACACACACACACACACACACACACACACACACACACACACACACACACACACACACACACACACACACACACACACACACACACACACACACACACACACACACACACACACACACACACACACACACACACACACACACACACACACACACACACACACACACACACACACACACACACACACACACACACACACACACACACACACACACACACACACACACACACACACACACACACACACACACACACACACACACACACACACACACACACACACACACACACACACACACACACACACACACACACACACACACACACACACACACACACACACACACACACACACACACACACACACACACACACACACACACACACACACACACACACACACACACACACACACACACACACACACACACCGCTCGCCGGCACAGTGGTAACGCTCTTGCTTAGCATCTGCCAAGACGGGGGTTCGCGCCTTGCACGGAATGCGAAAAGTTTCACTGACGAAGCGGGTGGTCACTGTCCTCCTTGAGCAAGAGAACTGATGTGCTTGTGTGAAGGTCAAGGCTTTGCCTTAGATCGGACTGTATAAGCTCTCAGCTCTCTTCCGGGAGGGTAAAATGCAGATGATCACAACCATCACGTGATCCTGACCGACCCGGTGAATTACACACACACACACACACACACACACACACACACACACGCCAGCGCCATAGAATAGGAACCCCTCACTCCCTCACATTCACACCCCAATCACCCGTACATTCTCGCCCCTCACTCCCTCCCCTCGCACCCGACACCTCCACATCACCTCAGACCATCTCGACGCACTGGCAACACAGACCAGCCATACACCCTAATATAGCACGTCATAATCACCCTTATTACTCCCAGGTTGTAAGGGCTAATTTGGGCCATCCTTAACTCGAGCTGTTTAGGCCTTCCTGTGTGGGGGTTGCGGGCCACTTTGTACATGTCAGGCCGCTGAAAGGGTTTAGGGTCTCAAGGTGGGTGCCGGAGCCAGCAAAAAAGATCAGGGTCATTCGTTATTCGCTTTACTAAACAGCCAGCAGCCTAGCATGAGAGTAAACAGCTTTCATGTTGGGATTGTCAACAGATGAATCTATCTCACTTTTTCAGTCTCTAGCCCGCGATTCGTATGTCGTCTAGGTGACTTGGGTTTACGAGGGACGTTTGTTGGGTAGTTGCTTCGTCCTTTCCCGTGAGCAGAGAATTAATTGTGGGTGGCCATAGCGTCGCAGGGGGTCAGGGGGTCGAGGTGCTTATCTGTGGCGGCGGAGGCAGACGTCATGACAAGCTGAGGTCCCTCTGGCTCCTTCCATTATCCCGACCTGCACCCACGCTCTCCCCATCGTGCCCCACCCCACTCCCAGTCTCACTCCACTAAACTTCTCGCATAATCTCTCTTTCTCTGCACCCACACTCACCCTCCCGTTGGACCGGCTATGAGACCTTTAGGCAAGGTCTTCCTTAGCCTCAGCCTGGTCGCACCCATGGTCCAGAGATACCCGGGCCTTGGTCGCACCTAGAACTGAAATTCTACCGTTGCGTGTCGTAGTCTGGGGGAAGATTGAGACGTAGCAAAAATTGAATGTCTGCCTTAATGACCCTCGTGTAGTCGACAGGCATTGATCTGAGCCGTCCTCTTCTCCCCTCCCGAGTCCCATCCCACTCCAAAGCTCACGATGTCAAACTGCTTGCCTGAATGTTTGATTCTGTTCAGATTTATTTCTTTATATCATAAATCATTGTTTCAGAAACCTCCCTCTTTTATCCTTTTTCTCTGCTTTTTATGAATGAAGCATCCTGCCATTTGCAAGATGTAATAACTTTGCATCCATATACTTTCTCACTTTTTATTGTGGCTCTCTCAGTCTCATTCTGCGGAACCTTTCCATTTTTCACACTGCTTACTTATGCTAATGAGTTCTCCATTTACTCGTACAGTATATTATAATTATTATCTTGATGCCTCCGCTTCCGTCCCACATTCTCACCCACGTCATTCCAAACGCTTTCTTCCACATTTCTGCTTTTCTCATCCTCGCCTCGCCCTTTTTTTTTGCTAGATTTTATTTATCATACTTCTTACGCTTCCTTTAACCGTTCGGTATGACGACTTTTATTCATTTCACTACCAGACAGTTTTATTTATCTTAGAGGGAGATATCTGGTGGTGACGGTGTTAATGAAGTCTTATTCTTACTCCTCTCCTTCGAAATTTTTACCCATAAGCTGCATGAAATCATCTACAGGTAACAGAAATAACATAAATTACGGGAGTGAAGGGGTTCATTTTATCTCTACAATTACCGCTCCCATCTCTGTTCCCTACTTCCTGTCATCCTCTCGAACCAAAACAAATCAACTGCACTGGTTGGAGGATGCAAGAAATTTAATACCATCTGCCACGGATTTCTCTCAGCTATGATTTATTTCGGCTATTAAAAAAAAAAAAAAGTGTCGTTTTACCCCGAACAGAATACCCAAATGTACCAACAGCAGCGGAAAAAATACCTGTTAAGAAATTTTTTCCGCGCTGCTTTGCCGAAGAAGAGAGATCAGCGCATTTTACCATAACTTCAGCATCTGGTTCCCCTGACTGGTTCTATTAACCCCATCTTTTCAGTTAATTCAGACTGCTAACAGACGATTTTGATCAGCTAAAGGAGAGCCTCTAGTACTGAACACGTAAATCAAAGTTGCATTGAACCCTTCCAGCCAGCAAAGTCTTTCCTGAAGCCCACTGAATAAAATCGTCCATAGGTATAGTACGAATGAAATGGTAGAAGGCGTCATCCGACTGAAGGGGCTAAAGACTGTTCAGTTTTGTAATGTATAGTCACGTGACTGAACTATGCCACTCCAACAACTTCAATATTAAGTCGTGGTTGCTTGAAATTCGATGAGCCTTACTGTAGTTATGAAGTACGAAGAGTCTTCATAGTCAGCCTACTGGTTAGATCAACCCTCCAACCAGACTACACTTGGTCGTCAACTGAACAGAAAGTAGTAAGGTTCTTGGTGAGGTTGGAAAAATACAACACAGTTCACTCCCCAGACCGGCTTTGTTCTCTAAACTTTATAACCGGGAAAAGCGGGTAACTGGACTCATATCTGGCCTAGTTATGGAGGAAGTTTTCTAGAAAATTACCTTGTGTTTATTAACATTTTCTGTTTTTGTTTTCTTTTCTTTTTCCTCTCGTGTCTGTTGTTACCTGCAAGTTTATTCATGGTTTCTCTGCTTTTTATTTTCTTCTTGCTATCTTTTTTGTTCTTCTTGTTTCGCCTTTTTTTTTTTTTTAGCTACTCCTGTACTAGCTGGACTCTCCATATTAAGGAATTCCCCATATGATACGTCATCCTGTAGAAATTCACAACTTTCCTTTCTTTGAATGAGACGTAGAGTCGAGGACTAAAATTCATCTACTATTTCACCTCTTCTATTTCTCACTTTCCTCCGCTGGATAATACTTCTATTTTGAGAGAGGTTTGGTAGTCTTCCTTGTCCACAGATAATGCTTTTTTTATTATTATTATTGATGAATGAAGGAGGAAACTGACGGACATGCGGTAAGTGTGAAATAGAAACAATGGAAAAGCAGGAGATTGTTTCACCACCTAGTAAACAAGAAAGTAAGAATGACGGACTAGCCCTAGAGTAAGTGTGGTGCAAACTTAGTGGAAAGGAGACAGACTTTAAACCTTAACTGTACGTAAGGCCTATTGGATTGAACGGAAATTCCAGAGGCCAGCTCAGCAACATAACGTCATATTTCCTCTACCAGTCAAAAGAAGATAAATTTCCCGCCTTTCGCAATCACCGAAGGTTTCTCGCGCCAGTCCAATCCCACATATAATCCCCAGAGCTAATTAATTATCGGCCGGAAATCCCCAGCAGACGAGTTAGTAATTGGCCTCCCGATAAATTAGACAAACAAGGGTGGGCTTATTAATTCCTAGGCACGTACCGCACCGCCCCCCTCCGAGCGCCACTCTTTTGTTTTTCTGACTCCCGTGGCGCGATGGAGGTGTTGCCAGCGCCGCCAGACTGACTCTCTCTCTCTCTCTCTCTCTCTCTCTCTCTCTCTCTCTGTGCATGGTAACGCTCATCAGTGTATTTAGTAAAATGGAGCACTGAGGAGAATATCAGAAAGAAGGGGAGCTATGGACGAAGTAAAAGGAAAGAGGGAGTACTAGAGATAGGAGATGGGGGAGTGAAAAATATATATATATATATATATATATATACTGTATAGGAAGTAGCGGAGAGGAAATGGGTACTGGAAGGGAAGGTGGGAAGGAAAGGGGTACTGGGGAGTAAACGAAGGAGAAAAGAAGGTTGGGGAGGAGTAGGCGAAAGGGAATATGAGGGAGGGATGAAACTGGAGACGAAATCAGAGGAATAAAAGTGGTCTTTGAGAGGGAGGATAGGGGACGGATTAGATGTTGAAGAAAAAGCAAGGGAAAGAAAGGGTAAAACAGACGGACGTGGGGTTGGAAGGGGAGTTCGGTTTAGAAGTGGGAGAGGTACGACGTGTTGGGAAGGGAAGAGGTGCTCAGGGAGAAGGAAGAGGGGAAAACATGAGTCTTTGAGGAATGGGAAGGAGAGCATGTGGTTTGCGAGAGAGAGAGAGAGAGAGAGAGAGAGAGAGAGAGAGAGAGGGGGGGGGGAGGACACTGGTGCTGGGGAAGAGAAAAGGTAAAATGAAAAGTGTGGGGAAAACGAAGGGGGAAATAGAAATTGAATAGGTGGGAGAAAGAAATAGTAGCAGTTGATGTAGCAAGAGGAGGGAATGAAAGGAAAGAAAATGATGGTGGGAGTGGTACTGAATAAGAGTGTGGGATGACGAAAAAAATGTCTGGGAGTGGAAGAAAGAAAAGGATACTGGGAAACGGGTAGGAAGGAGATTAGAGAAAAGAAAAAAATTCAGAGATAATCCCCCTATTTTGTACTTTCTCTGCATTTGTTTCTGGATCATACTTTACTCCTTCTTTAGGAAGGAAAGAGGGTCAGAACAATGATTAACATGCTCGTGATTAAGAAAAAGAAAAGGATATTTGGGGCGAAGAAGAAAAGGGATACAAGGGATGTTAGGGGAGGAAAAGGAAGGAAAAAGGTATATATTTTGGAAAGAGAAGGGAAGAAGGAAAGGGAACTTTAAGGAAAGTAAAGAGGAAAGGTAAGTGGGGAGAAAGAGAGATGTGAGGTCTAGCATTCACATCTGTTAAAACATTTTCTCAAGCATTTACCGTCAAATATATTCTAGCACCCATCTTTATTCAGCGGTTATCAACATATCTGAGTCTATCCAAGTGATATATTGCAGTCTATTACGCCGTAAATATCAGTTAAAGTCGTGGTATAAGTATTACCTCCATCAGTTGCAATCATATTTAGCATCTCCAGCAGCTGCAGTAAGATCTCTCAGCGCTAATTCATCTCAGGTTCTACACAGGCTACCGTGATTAATTGGAGACCGACAAAAAAACAGACCTTGAAGACCATTTGATCCCTGCGCCATCATGATCCATGGCGAATACAAGACCGCCGATCCAGTCTCCACCATCGCTCACAGGACTGTCATGGGTCGAGCTGGGATAGGAGACTTAATTGTAACTTTTTTTTTTTTCCAAAACTAAATGTCTTTTATGTTCTTCTCATCTTTTTTATATCGACATATTTTGCATTAGTAACATACCACAGGCTGTCAAGGTACAAGAAGCGAAATAAATCCCTTCGGAATAAGTGTTACAACGTACCGGTATCTTGAGCCAATGACAATTCATATCAGAGGGCTGTCATGACAAGGAGGTGAGATTGGAGACATCGCTTAGTTCGTCGTTAGTATTGTTTTATAACATTAGGCTAATAATCTCTTGTATGTTGTTCAGGTCGTTTCAGTATCGACAAAGTTTATCGTTAACATACCATAGGATATAATATATAGTAATATATAGGCAGTGTAAACTGCCTGGGAACAGGGGACGTATTATTAAAGCTTAGAACATAAAAGTGTGAACAAGCGCCTAGTTTTCGACGATAATTTCTAAGGCGTGTGATGACGATAAAACATCTGATCTTTCTGTATCGTTAATAACTCCAGTTGACAATGTGGGATGCAAGCTGGTTGTATTTAACAGTCACAGGTGTTGTGTACATGATGGTAAAACTGAGGGGCTGCCCTACACCTTCGCGTGACCAGTTTTCATCCCACCAGTTCGAGTTTATTTTATTCTTTCAATCTCCAGACGATTTTATTTTATTTTAGAGAGAATTTTCCAGCTGCAAAGGTAGTATATAGCATTTATTTACCCCTTCAAAACAAGAAGTATTCCCAAAGCCGAATGAAACCGTCTGGAGGTAACAAGAATGACCCAACAAAACCCATCACCACACTGCAGGTGTTAATACGAACTACAAGACTCATGGGTAGAGTTGGCCAGAGCAAGAAGGTGCAAATTAGTGCCTATCGACTACACAAGGCTTATTAAGGCAGGCTATCAATTTTTGCTAAATCCCAATCTTACCCAGGTCCAAATTTCTATCTAGATACGAACAGACTAGGTTGAAAGTTCTTATCCATTCTTCCTTTGCTTCTTTTTTTATATTGCACCATAATATTCCATGTTTTTCATATCATTTCAGTATCGATATAATTCACGTCGGCAACATACCAGGGTAAAAAAGTCTTGACAGACAAAATAAGTCGCTTAGGAATAGATGTTACGACGTCTCTGAAGCCAACGAGACTACGAGACAGTCATGGTTCGAGATGGGGCCACGGCGAGAAGTCACAGGCGAGTCCACTGCAGGGATTCCCAAGTGAGAGGAGGTGACCAGCTACCCTGACAATTATGCTCATTTTATGATTGTTTACAGCATGGTAGGCTTCTGTTTGGTATTTATGGCTGCATTGTGATTCGCGAGCAGATAGCCGCCGGCCGTATAAAGCTGTTCCATTACCCCCGCTCCGCTATTTTATTCATGGCCAGAAAATATACATCGAAGAGCCATTTCACTTGCCGTTTCGCCACCCCGGGCTTAAGGACTGAAGCATCCACGTCCAGACAGAGAACAAATCACCCTTATCCCTCACGGACAAAGGGCCTCTTCTGCCTCGCCTCCCCGTCTCGGCTCATGGATCACGGAGAGCCTCGAAGTCGACCAAATCAGGTGTTGAAACCCGCTGCGAATTCTTGTTTTTGCGCCCCCCCGCCGCCGCCCGCCTCCCCAGGGTGGTCGGGCGGGCCGGGGCTGGAGGCAGAACGTCACCTTTCTCTCCCGAGGCCGTACTCATGAAATTTCCTTACTGTTGTGTTTAGCGCTGTTTACTTATGCATTTATCTTCACTTGTACAGCTGTCAAACGTTTTACTCGCATATCTACCAGACACTTCATTCATACAGCCACCACGCACTTCACTCACAGCTACCAGACACTTTACTCATACAGCTACCAAACAGTTTACTCGTACAGCTACCAAACACTTGACTCGTACACTTATCCAACACTTCACTCACGCCATTCGTACAGCAGTCAAACACTTCACTCAAAAAACTTCAATCGTACAGTTACTAAGGGCTTCACAACCAGTCTGCATTGAATAGAAATTTTCCTTGAGTGAAGTTGATAATGTGAGTAGTCATCTTTGTTTCTTGTTATATAATTTTGATGTGTTGTTAACAGTTGGTTGTCTAGCTACCTATCTGTCTGTCAGTATATCTGTTTCTCTCTCTCTCTCTCTCTCTCTCTCTCTCTCTCTCTCTCTCTCTCTCTCTCTCTCTCTCTCTCTCTCTCTGTCTACCTATCTGTCCATCTGTTTATCTATGTAGCTACCTGTCTCCCTTTCCATCTATCTGTCTGTTGCCTGATGCAGCATCCCATGATAGGGTGTGGCCTCGACAGTGAGACCTCCAAGAGTTTCTGCCCCTACTCAGTAAGTACCCCTCTTCCCACGATACACCAGCCCTCCATACATAATATCGTACCTTATCTCTCCCTGTCGTTCTCGGTTATACGGTGCGATATATGAGCAGATCTCTGGATGTTATATCAAGAAAGAGAACTCCAGCTTTCACTAATGCTCTTGTCAAAACGTTAACTCCCCTGCATTTTTTCGTGGCTGTGCAAATCATAGAAGAGTGAGAGAGGGACAGTAATTCTTCTCATTTCGCTTTCCTCAGCTGACTTTTGGTACGGTCGAGTATATGGACAATACTACGTGTTTTCTAACCTGACAACAATCCTTAACACCTTTCAACTCCGTTTGTGGCCGAGTGTAGTCAGCCTGCAGGTTCGATTTGAATAGTAACCATGGAAATACATTCCTACCTAATAACTGAGGCTCATCGAACTTCATGCAACTGGACCCTGGTATTAAAACTGTGGGCGTGGTCCTGTTTCGCCAAATAAAATAAAACCGCCTACAGTGACTGGGTTAAGGAGCGTTTTCTGAGTGTGGATGATGTAGGGGAAGGCTGATGTAGGGGAAGGCTACGCTGCTCTCCAGGTTGTTTTCCAGGGGCTGAGCAACAAGATGGTAATGAGTATGTGAGGGAAGTTATGGGTACGTTTATTTCGGTGCGGATGGGTACTTTAGCACGACAAATATATGTTAGTGGAGAGTACATCAACCCCTGCAGGCGTTGAGGAAGTGGGTGCCATGGTAACAGTAGACGCGCGTATATCAGCGTTGATGGGTACTTCAGCACATAAACGACACTCATTATGTTAGTGGCTAGTACACCAACCCCCTCCAGGCGTTGAGGGGCTAGACTCACACGCTAATAATAATGTAGGGGAAGTTATAAGTACTCATATATCAGTGTTGGTGGGTCCTTTAGCAATATTAACAAATATATTAACCACTTGAATCTGGTGACGTATTTTATGGTTTATTATTGCTAATGCCAGACGATTTTATTCACCTTAGCATAGAGTTTCGATGTGCAGGAGTTTTTTTTTATATAGCCATCATCATTTCCTCCATTGCTTGAGCACTCTCCTTCTCTGGATCTGTAAGTAACAAGAACACCATAAAAAATACGTCAGCGTGTCGAAGAGATGAACAGGTATAGACAACTTTTTCCTTCTTCATATTAATCAACTCCACGTTTCTCAGCCAGTATGGCGATTCTATCTTGTAATCGCTCCATCAGCCTGATCTGATTATTATTACTCGCCCTCCAGTTGTGCCTCTGCAGAACTGTGTCTTGTCTAATCACTTTTTATTCGTCCTCCACTTCTGTCTCCATAAATTCATCTCTGATTCGTTTGTTTTCATCCGCTCTCTGCATCTGTCTCTCGGTCTTATCCAGTCATTCTAATTCGTCCTCTACTTTTAACTTTGTGAATCCATTTGTCTTACAGATTATTCTTATTCGTCCTCCATTTCTGTCACTTGTCATCGCTCTATCCATCATATCCGATTATTCCTATCCACCCTCCACCTGTCTTCTCGTATCAATTTCATAGCCATTTGTTCATATTCTCCCTCCACTTCCTTACCTCTTACTCTTACTGCCCTTCCACTCCTGTCTTCGCTAATCTTTCTGTTTTATCCGATTACTCTTTTTCGCTGCCTCCATCGCGAGTCACCCAGCACCTAATTCTCTCCCATCGGCCAGAACAAATCACCCTGGGAGTTATGAGGACGTTAAAAGTGTCATATTAGCAGTGTCGGCATTTCCTTATGTGTCTCCCTGGTGGCATTTTAGGTGACCTCATATTTCTGCTTGATGATGCCTGGTCTTCTTTTCGTTTTCTTTTCCCTTACTCTCCTCTTTTCTACTCTCCTCCTCTCTTTTTCTCTTCTCTGTTCTTCGCTTCTCTCTCTCTCTCTCTCTCTCTCTCTCTCTCTCTCTCTCTCTCTCTCTCTCTCTCTCTCTCTCTCTCTCTCTCTCTCTCTCCTGTCAGAAGTCAATCACCAGCTTTATATCACATGCCTTTAATATAATACGGTATACTCTTTCTCCAAACAGAATACACCTAATGATATTGACACTCCCTATTACATTTAACAGCTAAATTACAGCCTTATAATTAGATGCTGCTGCCGTTAACTTGATTATTGAGGGAGCCTAGTGTTTTGTTAAGGGTTTTCTGCGTAACACCATCTGGCAGGTGAGTGGCAGTGCTATTAAAATAAGTGGGTTTAGTGATGATAATGTAGGGTATCGACATTCCTTGTCTTCAACGTAAGTTCGCAGGTGTCTTCGTGATCTAAGCAGACCGCCCCACCCACTCTCTCTCTCTCTCTCTCTCTCTCTCTCTCTCTCTCTCTCTCTCTCTCTCTCTCTCTCTCTCTCTCTCTCTCTCTCTCTCTCTCGTTTGTATTATTTGTCATGAAAAATGTAAAAGCATGTACGAGTAAAAATGTGAATTAGTAAGGTTGCACGGCAACACGATAGTTTCTTTTCTTATTTTGTAAGGATTAAGATGCTCAAGAATTAAGCACGCCTACTTCGTAAAGTCGGCCACACAAGGCTGTGAGAACAAGGAAACGGATGAGAGGAGATGCCAGAGAGTGAGAGGAACAGCAGGGTAGATGTGGTGGTGGTGGTCTGGCTCGCCGTGTTCTATTAGCACCACACAGTGTTCGACATCACACACATAATGGATCCTCTCCCTCCCTCACACTCACAAACTCTGATCGTCCCTCTCCGTAACTCTTCGCCCATTTCCCAAGGACTCTGACCCTTGAGGCAAGAGGACACAGAGGCGAGAGGGGGACATAGGGACGCATCAGCTCTCCCACCCTCGCCCTCACCTGGTGTAGGAAGCGGCCCAAGGTGTGAAGGATTTAATTTACATGAAGCTTACATCAGTTAGCATACGTGCCGTGCGTCGTATATGGGAGGGAAGCGCCGGGAGGCATAGTTCCTTCCACAGGCCGACGAGATGGGCTTATGGGCCGACACTGCTGACTTCACTGATAATGGAATGATGGGCTGAGTGACTGAGGCCGACAGGTAAACTAGCAGGTGGACACACGAATTAACTTATTGAGAGAGAGAGAGAGAGAGACTGCAGTGCTTAGACTCCCCACTGGCGCAGGAATGACAGGTTGCAGAGGTGCTGACAGACCGACTTATCACCCGCACAATGGCGACTTCCCCGCCCTGGGTTGCCCGCATCGCTATTTTTCGTCATTATCCCTTTGTCATTCGGCTGAGCTCAACCCCCCACAAGTCCTCTCTTCTTCCTCTTCCTTCTTTTTTTCTTTTCACGCTGGATAATTTACTGCTCGCGGTCCCTCGGTAATCTCTCGTGGCAGGGAGGGGAAGGCAAGGGAGAAGGGCCAGCAAAGGTGTTATATTAGCCGCTGAATAGGCTTGCTCCGGTGTTGAGTCCCCAATAAATATGGCTGAGTTTATTTACGCTTTGCATCACCAACCCCACTGAGCGTCTCTGGAATTTCTGGGATTCCAACGTGGCAGTAAACACCAAGCTGGGATGAACGACGCGGGGCGACTTAAACGCTGGTGTAGGTAGTAATCTTACGTCATGTGGGTGAGCGTGTATTTTATTGATTTGGATGGTGTAACAGGTAAAGGGATGAAATTAGTCGCTTTCAGTTGAAACTGGGAACTTTTCATATGATCTGACGATTATTGTCTCTTGTTTTATAACATACTAACATATGGAGCAACTTGAATGTAAGTTTATTTTTGCATTTTATTTGCCTTTGCACTTTACTTCTACTCAGTTTTCTTGCATTTTGCCTTTTTGCTTTAATTTTTACTATCTCTCACCATCTTTGGTTGGGAAAAAATGTTATAATGATAATGATGATGATGATAAAGATGATGATTAGCTTCTCGCTTGAGTCTATTTTCCATGAGACTGAGGAATGAGAACTTTCTATTACTGACCATAAGAGTATACGAGATCAGTCTTTCAACATCTCTTTACTGTTGCCATCTTAACCACCTCCCACTGACTCCGGCTGGAATAGAAATCCCCGACCTGCCCACCCACACGTTCACATGAATATTCTGGCCTCTCACCCTCTTCCCACTCTACCCCACTCCCTGCCTCCTCCTCTACTCTCTCCCTCTTTCCTTGCCCCATTCCTCTGCTTTTTTTGTTTCCAGATCCCTCTTCTTCTAGTACCCTTTTCTCTCTTACTCTCTCTTTTTCTGTTCTCTCCACTATTTCTCCCTCCTCACGTGCCCACCGCCCTTACTCTTTTGTCTCCAGTATCCTCTCTTTTCCAGTATCCTCTACTGTTCAGTACTTTATCCCTTCCCATATTCTTTCCTCTCATATTCTCTCTCTGTTCCACTTCTCTTTCTCCCCTCCTCTCTTCCCCTTTCCTCTTCTCTTTCATTTTCAAATCCCTCGTTTTCCAGTACGCTCTCCCCTTCCGTCTCCCTCCCTTCCTTCTCTCTCTCTCTCTCTCTCTCTCTCTCTCTCTCTCTCTCTCTCTCTCTCTCTCTCTCTCTCTCTCTCTCTCTCTCTCTTTCTGTTCCACTACTCTCTCCTCTTTTCTACTGCTTCCCATTCTATACCCTTTCCCCTCCAGTGCCATATCCTCTCAAATACCCACAGCCCCCCTTTATTCCTCCTTCCATATTCTCTCACCTCCTAAGCCCTCTCTCCTTCCTTGTTCGTTCCCCTCTAGTAATATCTTAAATTAATTACTACCTCTTCTCCCATCACTCATTCCTTTCTAAACTCTCTCCCCTCTTACACTTCCCCCTCTCCGTTACTCTCTTACCCCCCTTCTTCACCCTCCCCCTCCTATATTTCTTCCTTCCTAGACTTTCACCTTTGCCCTAAACCATCCTTCCCCATTTTCTCCCATCCCATACACTCTCCCCTTCGATTCTTTTTTATACATTCTCTGTCCTCCTATACTCTCTCCCGTCCCATTATCTTTTCAGTAATTCTCCTCTCCCATAATCTCTCCAGTTTCTTTCTTTTGCTCTCTTATCGCCACTATAAGTCTCTTCTCCCTTCCTGCCATCTCTCCCACCCTTCTCATCCCTTCCCTCTTAATCTCTCCCTCATATCTTTCTCTCTTCTCCCTACCTCGCACATCTCCCACCCCTCTCATCCCCTCACTCTTATAGTCTCTCCCTCCTATCTCCCTCTCCCATACCCTCTTCCTCCCCCCGAAGACTTGCATAATAGGTCCAGAAGGAGAGGGGGGGAGTTGCGGGTGGGGAAATTAGGGGAATGAGAGGGAAGGTGGACAAGATTGAGAAGAGGAAGAAGGGAAGAGTGGTGATAAGAAGAGACAGAGAGAGACGGAGAGGGGGAATCTAAGGATGAAAACGAGAGAAGGCAAGAGGCAAGAAGGAACGGATATAGTAAACAGGAGAATAAGAAAAGAGAGGACTATAGATGAGCGACGCAAAAATAGAGGATGAAGGTAAGATGGAGAGAATAGATGGAAGAGGAAAGGGGATGGGAGAAATAAAAGGAGGACTGAAAAATGGGTAAAAGCCAAATGAGGGGAGGGGAAAAGAACAAAAACTGAAGGGAAGAGGAAGCCACAAGGGTTAGAGAGAAGGGGAGAGAAGCAAAAAAGTCAAGGAATGTGAAGTAAGAAAAATCAAGGTGAATTCGAACTATGGAGAGCGGGAAAATGAGCATAAACTGGGGGAAGAACATTGAGCAATAATTTCAAGGAAGGAGAAGTGGCAAGAACTAAGAAGGAACGAGAGAAATTTAAAAAAAAATGAAAGGACGAAAAGCAAGACGTGAGAGGAGGAAGGAAGAAAAAGGTAGGAAATGAGTGGAAGGAGGGAGAAAGAGTAGAAACAAGAAGTGAATAGGAAGAAAGAAGGAAAATAAAATGTGATAGGAAACGAGAGAAAAGCAAGAATTACGAGGTGGAGGAGAGACGAGAGAAGCAAGAAATAAAGGGAAGGAGTGAGGAGGGATGGAGGAGTGGAAGAGGGAGGAGGAAGGGGTGGAAGAGTGGGGGAGGGGAGGGGAGGGGGAGCAGAGTCGTGTGTGGCCGAATGATTTATGGCCACCCGACACCACCCCTGAACAATACCCCCTTCCACCTCCCTCATTTAGGCCCTTACAGCCCCTCGTAATAAAGGCGATGTTGCAGTGCCAGCAGGGGGAGGTTGGGGGAAGTGATGCTGGCCCCCCTTCCCCACAGTAAAGTGTGATCTAGGCAATGAAAGGGTGGGGGATGGGGGGTGATTCAAGGAACAAGGTGAGACTGTAAGCACCTAGATTTGCAGCTGTTTCCGCTTACATACGTTTTTTTTTTTTCTTTTTTTTTTTTCTTTTTTTTTCCCTATTGCGTTTCGCTTTCCACGCACGGTTCTCGATAGTTTTGCAAGCCCATAACCTGTTACTGTTACTTGCATTTAACTTAATCTTCAACGCACGTAACTTGATACACGCTCATAAACTGACACTTGCATCCACGTTACTTTGCGCGCGCGCACACACACACACACACACACACACACACACACACACACTATGCATACTTACACTGTACACATTCACACTCATTACACCCACATAGTGTACACACATTCTACAGTATATTTTTGTACACTCTCGTTGTACACATTCACACTTTGTAAACACTCACAGTTTGTACACACACGCTGTACACAGTCACACCCTGTACACACTCACACGCTGTACACACTCACCTTCTGTACATACTCACGCGCTGTACACACTCACCCTCTATACACACTCACACTGTGTATACTCACACACAGTACACATTCACCCTCTGTACACACTAACAATATGTACCCAATCACACTCTGTACTTACTCACGCTGTACACACTAACACTCTGTAGCCACTCACACTCCGTACACACATACCCTCTGTAAACACTCACACTCTGTACATGCAGCCACACTCTGTACACGTTCACACTGTACATACTCACGCTGTACACACTCACACGCTGTACACACTTACCCTGTACACACTCACACGTTGTACGCACTTACACTCTGTACACACTCACACCCTGTACACACTCACACCCTGTACACACTCACACACCATATACACTCCTACTTTGAACACAGACTCTTAAACTGCGCATACATTGACATCAAAACACAATCACTCTCTGTACACAACCACACTGCGCATCTCCCTCACCCTACACATCCTCACACTGCGCACTTTCACCCCTACACCTCCCTGAACACTCACATATCTGGACGCACGCACACTCACACGCACTCATTCGTATACTCACATTCTTTCACACTCACACCTTTTCCATTTATGCACGCAAAATTTAGTCCGTGTTTTCAAATTTACATCGTCATATCTTTTCAGGAGGGAAGGACGGTTGAGATAATGATGATAATAATGACGATGACATGGATGATGATGATGATGATGATGATGATGATGATGATGATGTCTTCCAAATAATTATATAAGTATAATCAGTTAAAAGATGCACACACACACACACACACACACACACACACACACACACACACACACTGGTGCAGTGGTAACGTTCTCGCTTGCCATCTGCTAGACGGGAGTTCGCGCCTCGCTCAGGTTGCGAAAGTTTCACTGACGAAGTGGGTGGTTACTGTCCCCCTTGAGCAAGGGGAAGGGTGTGGGCGTGTGTGAAGCTCACAGCCTTGCCCATAGATCGGACTATATGAGCTCTCAGCTCCCTTCCGGGAGGGTAAAAGCTGACGATCACGACCATCAGGTGATCCTGACCGACCCGGTGAATTACACACTCCCACGCACGTAAATTGAAAATAGCATTACGGTTGTGTGTTCTTAGATAAGAAATGCAATCCCTGAGAAGAAAAAAAAAAAGAATCTATAAATGCTTAACGACCTTACATTCACTCAGTCACTCAGTAAGCCAATCAGCACTACCAAGATTCGTGGTGAGTGGAGAGAGAGAGAGAGAGAGAGAGAGAGAGAGAGACAGACAGACAGAGACAGACAGACAGACAGACAGACAGACAGACAGACAGACAGAGAGACAGAGACAGAGAGCGAGGAGAATGGAAGGGGTGAATAAAATTGACTACTGAAAGACATATGGGTAAAGAAGCTGTATAAGTGAGGAAACTTAAGAATATAAGTAAGAATTCAGTGAGATAGAGGGGGGAGGAGGGGCCGAGAGGAGACGTGAAAAGTGAAAAGGAGACAGAAAAAAGGGGAGAGGAGAAGGTACGGAAAGGAAGAGAACATGAGAATGAGAGAAGAAAAGACCAGAGAATTGAAAAAAAAAAAATACAAGATAATAAGAGAGGGTAAGACAAGGCAAGAGACATGAAATGATGAAAACAGAGGACAAAGAATAAAAGAAGCCAATAAGAACATGAGAAGAGAAAGCCAGAGCAGATGAGAAATGGGGGACTGTGGCAGACGACAACCCAAGCTGAGGGATATGGAGATCACAGTGGCAGAAGACGACAAGAGGAGAGGAGGCGAAAATAAAACAAGAGAAGAAGAAGAAGGAGAAAAGTGAAGAGTAGAAGAATATAATAGAAAAGAGGAGCAAAAGAGAGAAACAAGGACAGAAGAACAGAGGTCGAGTAAAAGAAAAAGCAACAGCAGAAAAAGGGAGAAGACAAGAGCAGAGGAGAGGAGAAGACGAGAGCAGAAGAAAATAAAAATGGAAGAAGAGAAAACACGAGCAGAAGAAATGTGCAGAGCAAAAGAAAAGAGAAGACACGAACAAAGAGAGAGAGAGAGAGAGAGAGAGAGAGAGAGAAGAGCAGAAGAAAATACAAAAACAGACTTGAAATGTGAAGACATGACCTGGAGAGAAAAGAATATAAGAAAGGAGAAAGCATAAGAGACGACAAGACAAGAGCAGAAATGGAGAATAATCGAGAACTATGGCATCCGTACAAGCCAAGCTGAGAGCCGGCCATTACCAAACAACGGGGAGGCGGTCCACCACTATTGTTATAAATGATCACACGGGGACAAGACCGACCCCTTCAACACCAGCCCCATAAGTGCCACTCCTACGTACATCCCCATTCCCCTAAACGCCCTTACAGCCTCCCGTCCCCTAGGCTCCTCCGCTAGCCGGGGTGCGCAAATGACTCGTTTTGTTGTTCGGTGAGTCGGACGTGCTGGTGATATTGACACGCTCATCACAGACCAATTGCAAACTAATGTATTGCAATATAATTTATGCAGCGTTCATCTGTTACCGTGTGGGAGCCTCTTACATCTGTGGGAGATAAAAGTAACTGGTGTCTCTCCGTATCTGCTCGCTCTCTCTCTCTCTCTCTCTCTCTCTCTCTCTCTCTCTCTCTCTCTCTCTCTATATATATATATATATATATATATATATATATATACCTCTTTGCTCTCTCTTATCTCAATATTCCCATCATGATGCTTGTCTCTAATATGTTAGACTGTTCCCAACTCGTCCGGCCTGAGAGGGAAATGGAGTAGCTCGCTTATCGGGATATATCTTTATACTTGATTGACTGGCTACACATGCTGCCTTGTGTCTTATTAACGTTTACTTTTCAGAACATAGTCGTTTGTTTCTACTAAAATATCTGCAAAGTACTAGCCCCTCAAACCACAGGGTGTACTTTTTGCTTTATTTTTGGCATCTGCAGACAGTTTTCTTCAAGTAAGGGTAGGTCTCTCGTACTGATTAATTGCAGGCTGTATCTAACTCCACCTACTCAGAAAAATCTCGCCTCTGCTAAATAACTTCGTAAACAGAATGTAAGAAAACGTTCCGTCGGGCTGAACAGGTTCCGTATTCTATGTCCTAGAGGAAAATCCGTGTCAGTCTGATGGCATTTTAGACATCATACTTGTCCCATCTGGAATGAGATGGAGCCCGGTTGATTCTTCATGCTGAATTTGTTTTCCCCCCGGTGTACATTGCCATCGTTAGGAAATATTGTTCGAGTGTTCAGTGTGCAGCAGCCTCCTTAATTTGAAGACATAATGGTGATTTTTTCAATGCCGAAGTTGTCGGTGTGGTCGGTCCTAGGTCCTGTGTGAAGAGTGTGTGTGTGTGTGTGTGTGTGTGTGTGTGTGTGTGTGTGTGTGTGTGTGTGTGTGCGTGTGTGTGTGTGTGCGTGCGTGTGTGTGTGTGTGTGCGCGCGCGCATTCAGTTATTCAAGAATATGAGAGACGACTGTGATGCTAAGAGAAAGTTATGCTCTGAGTGTTAGTTGTGTCGTTATTGTTGTGGTGCAGGTGGGGTGGGGCGGTGTGGTGGCCGGTTCCCCTCCACCAGTCATACTTGTTCTCGCTCCGGTAGCTGACACGCCACCTGCCAGTATTGTCAGTATTTATATATATGAACTGCATGGTGTTTGTGTAGGTGTGGTTTTCTGCTCTGTTCTACAAAATTTAGTAGCCACAGGTTTTGCTTCAGGCTTATACAACTATAGCAGACCATTACTTTACTGAACAATGCACGTACCAGATTTTATTGAATTTACTATATCAGCATATTCTTACGCTTATAAGGTCTATATTATTTCTCTGATATAAACAGTGAAGCCATTAGATAAAGGAAGCGAGTGTTTTCTAACTGACAAAAATGAGGAACAAGAGACTTAAGGGATCCAAGATTGTCCCATTGAAATAGAGGTGAATAAGAAAAGCAGAAATTGAAATTCGTTCATTGCTTGCGTTGTAATAATATATTATTGCATGCATGTGAACTTCAAGCCCTTTATTCCATATGTACTTTTTTGTTTATTCCCCTTTATAGTCTGGCGGTACTCATATTCAGATAATTTACTCAGATTAGAAGAGATTTTTCAAAGTTACGGAGTTAAATACAGTATTCATTTATGCCTTCAGACTCAGAGATCTCCCCGAAGCTGAACAAAATAATCTGGAATTAGCAATAATAAATGAAAGAAGACGTTACCTGGTTGAAGGGTTAACGCTCTCAAATTCCCTGTGACTAACTCCCAACTGAACGACATTATATAGTCCCTGCCATGACAGGGTTAGTCACAGCCCTAATCCTGTACCCGAATCTATCTATCTATCTATCTATCTATCTATCTATCTATCTATATATATATATATATATATATATATATATATATATATATATATATATACTCGTATACAGTGGTCACACTGTTTTAACCGAATGACTCAACTGCCTGGTCATACAAACGCGCCTGAACTGCTTCCCTATCCTCAAAAGGAGGATGGTGAACTGCAGGAGAATGGCATTTTAAGCCTGCAGTCCACTGGGTTCGCATCAAATGAACCTGGGGCTACAACTACGTACAACTTCTACTGTTAAAACAACGACACCCAGTGTAAAGGCTGTTTTCAGCCTGTTTTTGTGGACTCTAGACGATATTATTTACAGTGGCAAGTCATTTTGAGTTGGGGGGGGGGTAGATGTCTTCACTAACTTCTCTACTAGGGCTCTCCTCGGAAGCTGCAAATATAAAGAAATTTAAGTAGTTATTATCATAATGAAGTGATTAAGTTGCTAACCAGTGACTCTTTTCACTTATCAGTTTCTCCTTCCACTGTCACCTTTTAGCAGTGATGGTTAATGGCGAACTCACGAATCACCAATAGTAGCACTGTTGCAACGGTTCTCATTGAATACCTGGTAGCGCTGGGTTGTACTGTCGATGACTAAGGAAGCTACCTAGCTTCTTTCCCTTACCTGTGAAATTTTGCAAATGGCTCGTTAAGATTCTCCTGTGTGTCGTGTATTGAAGCTGAATCGGTACTAAAAAGATGGAAACAAAACATAAGGGAATAATAAGGCTTATTGTACATAATAAATCGTTCTTGTTAGTTTTTTCTTAATGTTCTTTTCCCCGCTCGAAGGTGGCAGGACCCTCTCATTTCCATTCCTTCCTTCCTCCTGTAAGCCTTCCTTTTCTCCTTAATTCCTGTTTTGTCTCAATTTCCTTCCTTCCATAACCTGTCCCTTTTCTCTCATTCGTTCACTACATAACCTCCCCCTCCTCTTCTTCTTTTCCTCCCTAACTCTTTCCCTTTTCTCTATTTTCCCCCGTAACCCCTGGCTCATTACTCCTTCCCTTTATAATCCACCCATTTTCATTCTCTCCATAATCCCCTCTCTCTCCAGTCTCCCAAACGGAGGGCTTATTCCCAACAACAACACTAGACCAAGCCTGGGATCCTCATCAAGAGTTCTCTTTGTCGCCCTCCTTCTGTAACCCATCCGTTTTCTCTCTTTTCCTCCATTACCCTATCCTTGCCTCTCCATTCCCTCATAAACCCCTCCCTCCTCTCCCTTCCAGGCGGCGGATCCCTCTCCGACAGCGACACTGAGACCGAGCCCGGCATCCCCATTAAGCGCAAACAACGGCGCTCAAGGACAACCTTCACGGCCGAACAGCTGGAGGAACTGGAGCGAGCCTTTGAGCGGACGCAGTACCCGGACGTCTACACCAGGGAGGAGCTGGCGCAGAGGACCAAGCTGACGGAGGCGAGGGTGCAGGTGAGGCAGAGGAGGAGATGGATTTAAGAAAAGGGAATATCGTGTGTTGATTTCAGTGTTGTCACCTGAGAGTCTAATGATTAGAACATCCCAGTCGGAAGGACGGCAGGAGTTGGATCAAAGATTAATAATGCTTTTGTCTGGTGGTCCAATAGTTAGAAAGGGTTAGAAAGGCTCAGTCATTGTCGGCCTTGCATTAATTCAGTCTCCTCGAGGTAACCACAGTAGAGGCTTTTCCATTGAATAATACCATGAAGGGAAGTAGGCTGGTCATCTTCCCTGAAATATACAGTCGTTTGGTGATCTAGTAGTCAGAACTCTCCAGTTGAAATTATGCTCTTGCATAGAGTTGACTTCCGAGTGCAGACAAGAGGCTTTTTGATCATGTAATGCCACTAAGGGAAAGTTGACTGATCATCTGACCTTCAATGTACTGGACCTCAGTAGCCCAACCTCGAGCCCCTACACCTCAAAAAGGGTAAAATGGAATTAGTTAGTATAATTATTTTTTTCATAATTGTGATATCTAGCCCTGAAAGCACGCATACTTACGTGGGGCTCGAACCCCTCTCACCTCTGCAGGTCTAAGAGGTGAGTGGCCGCCATTTGATGACGTTTTTCCTTCTTTTCGGATCCACACTCCCCGACCTATTGCTATGTGGGGAAAGTAGTGATCTTAAACTGGCCAGGACACGATGTTTTACAGGTTGTGGAATGTTCAGCTGGAAGAATGACACTTAGTAATGGAAATGTTGTTTTCTGAGAATATACAGTGCAATAATTGTGGCTGACCTTGGACTGAAGAGGGCTATGGAGCTGACATTTTCGATGCAAAGGAACAATTATACGAAAGTTTACTCAAGAAAGAGAGAGATGAGAATACTGTACTGAGTGAGAGTGGAGAATTAATATTTATTAAACCAGAACACAGATGTGGAAAGGAAAAAAATCTCCCTCTGAGAGGGAGTAAGTATGAAGAAAATGTCGTGGACACAGGAGTAAGATTTTGTTTGGTGATGTTAAATTAAAAATATTCATTTTTGTTTATTTTATCTCATATTTACATTTCATTTTTGTTATGTTATCGTCAAGAATTAATCTCAGGAAAATTAACCACGTGTTGCTCCAGCGTGTGGGTTCATAGAATCGTCTTTGTAAATTATCACTTTTCGTTTTTATCACAGGAGGACAAGATGACGTCAGAGTACCTTTAAATCCGTTACAGAGTAAACACGTTCACACTCACGGAATGGTTGTTTGTTTCAAGTTCTGAACTTCACCCACGAGGACATTTCTACTTCAGTTCATCTTATGGGATACTACGCCAGTTACACGTTAATAAATAAATTATAAGAGGTAATGTGTTACCACGGCATCGATGTGAATAACTTGGAAGTTTTGGACTAACAGTTGAATTACCATCTGCAGTATCATGGTACTGTGGCAAACAGTGTGATCTTGTATTGCACATTAGTAAAGTACATGCGGTTTTTGTAAACCTGCATAGCTCATGCCAGTCTTGTTTTACTGAAGACTGTTCATCACACTATACCTATTTTACTCTAACCGAGCCGAAAATTGCCATCTCTCCATCTTGAATACTGAATTATAACAGTAGATGACCACTAGAATATGATGCTAGTCACGAAGAAATGCTATGTTGTCTTATTTTGCCACTGAGCTGAGTAAAATATGCTGCACATGGACAATAATACTGGCCAAGTTAGAGTAAAAACAGTATAGTCAGTGGGATATTGAGCTCAGAGTAAAAAAAAACGGAGAGGAGGGCAGACGCATAATAGACGAGCACCATACTTTCATAAGAAATTCTTATTTTACAACTTTTATTGTACTCCTATGTACTCGTGTTCGCCGTAAAAGCTCGTGGGTTAAAGAAACACGTTACATTGTGGCAAAATTGTGTAGCCAAAAGAATTAAGATACTCTAGTAGAGTAACTTAGATGAAGTCTCATAATTCCCGTCTGAATATTTCAATACACAACAGTCTGTCAACCCTTGTAAGCTTCATTAAAGGAGTGGGATCCAGAGAGGTGATTAACAGTAGAAGGAGCAGGAAATGAGAAATGACCCAGTGGCAGATGCAGCTTGTAAACTCAGGATTCTACGAATCCATTTATAGGGCACCATACAGTGTGGTACTTGACAACTTGTATATATGAATGTCGTAACATAAACACACATGATCCGATATTGAATCGGAAAAAAATGTGACAGAGATAGTTCCATTCTTGGAAGTTGAATATTCTGTATATGTAATTGTATGAATAATCTAAGTGGATGCTTTCTTAATCAGGTTCAGCAGCACCATGGTTATACTATTACTTAATATTTCTTTATACCGTATGTGCTGATTTTATGTACAGTGTATGACACTGGTTGAGAAGTTATCAGGCTCAGGGTGGCGGCAGCCCCCCTTTCCCTCTTAGCTCTGCCATTGCCATTATTGCTTCTAGCCGAGTTAGTGATCCATTCTACTGTAGGTGCGCAGCAAGCAAATATGGCTTTCTCTTTTGCTGCTTTTACAGAGGCGGGCCAGTTCAGTGTGTCACTGTGTCACTCACTGATCGCTTTCTTGAAACAAGGGAGTCCAGGATTCATGAAGAGGGAGGGTATTGAGAGGGGGGGGGGGAGATATTAAGTCATACATAGATTGCATACGTACATACACACATACTACTGTGCACTCAGAAATACACCATTCAAGAGTACTAGACGACTGCTTACCTGCGTCTTGGCAGGACTGTCATTGATATGGCATAAAGGTCAAAACATACATACATACACATATACTGAAATACCCAATGCTAGAGTATTAGTCGACCCCCTACCTGCGTCGTAAAGGAATATTCGTGAATATGACATACAGGGGCAGGACAGAGCACTGGGCAACTATCTGTACTGGGACGACTTGTGAGCCAGAAGGGTATCATTTAAAAATTTAGCTAGTAAATAATTTTTTCCCCTTTAGAACACTGCAGGAGTGTGTACGGCTATCAGAGATGTCCTTTGCCTTGCTTTGTTAGAGGGTCAGAATTGTAGACCCTTTTGTGTGTGTGTGTGTGTGTGTGTGTGTGTGTGTGTGTGTGTGTGTGTGTGTGTGTGAGAGAGAGAGAGAGAGAGAGAGATTATAGATAGATAGAGATATAATGTCTTTATTCAACAGGTGTGGTTCAGCAACAGACGAGCCCGTTGGCGTAAGCAGATGACAGGTCAGGGTATGGGAGTGACGGCCCTCAACGCCCTGGCCATGTCCACGTCCTCCTACCCGCACACCTTGCCCCCGTCCGCCACCGCCCCCGCACCCATCACCTCCCCTACAACTACCGCATCCACCACCATGGGCGCCGCTAATCACTACGGCGCCCACGACCACGCCCACGCCGTTGCTCACCAAACACACGGTAAGCAACGCTGGATTTTACCTGAGTATTGACATGTCAGGTATATGGAAGCAACACGTGCTTAGTAGTAGTAGTAGTAGTAAGTAGTAGTAGTAGTAGTAGTAGTAGTAGTAGTTGTTGTTGTTGTTGTTGTTGTTGTTGTTGGAGAAAAATTTAATATTCATCACAACACATATGAGCCCATTTTCATATGGAGTCTTACCCCTGCCTAGCTCCACCACCTATCACCATCCCACCCACATGTGTCCACCTGTCCCACTCATTTTTTAATCTCCCCCTCCCCTCTTCCAGTTGAAATAAATCATGTCACGCCAAACCGATCAGCCAACAATGCCCATTCTTACAAGAGGTCCTACCCACATTCCGCCCCATCGTCCACCACTAACTCTATCCGTCCCGCTGCCCACCTTTCTCCACCCATCCCACCTTTTTTCTAACCCCTCTCTCCGCCCCCTCCGAGCATGAAACTTAGAAGAGAAAGCTGTTCCCATTATCTGTACCGCGCCTCAAACAATGTCCATTTCTGCTGGGTGTACCCGCTTTGATCCGCCCCACCACCCACCACCGTGTTAGAGCATCCCACCTCCACTTTTCCGCCCACTCAGTCCGTTTTTTTTCTTTCTTTCTTTCTTTTTTCATCCTCTTCTTCTTCTTCTCACCTTTGGTTTAACCCTCCCAGTATACCTACAACATTCATCCCCACAGCAAATACTTCCTCCTGTACATTCTACCACCACCACTATCACAGCCCATCCTATCCATAACTCTCCATCCACCGTACCCATATCTTCTCTGATGTGATGAATATACTGTAATTTGAATGTTTGTCTTAACTACCAGGAAAACTACAGTGACATAAATTACAGCTATCCATCACTATATAAACTCATCCGACCAACTCCACTCAGCTCTTTCCACCAACTCACATTCATTTCTTACTGCCTCACCCTTAACTTGTGCCTTATCGGCCCAGTAGAAATAGTCGGTTCCACAGCATATAGTTCCTCTTACATGGCCCACATTTTACCAACAACCCGGTCAGTTTCGCTTGCACTTTTCCACCCACCTCACCCATATCTGCTCTCCCTACACAATTCTTGATGTTGTTGTTTTAGTTGTTGTTATTGTTGCACTTCCGGTTCATATTGTTATGAACCCACTGGACAGCAGGAAGTCAGTGACCCTGTCTGGTTGCTCCCAGTGGTCTTTTTTTAAGGTTATGTTGAAGGATCTGTCTTGTGATAGTGTGGTGCACGTGGTGAGTAACTATGTATGGTTCGAGGGGTTGTATTGCAGTGTGGGCAAATTGGATTGCCTTAGTTGTATTCTGTTATGGTATTAGCGCACAAGAGAGCCTCCTTCCCGTGGTGGCGTCGACGAGCCAGGATGAAAACCTTTTTCTCGGAATAGGAGACATCTCAGCCCAAGCAAAGATTCCACTTAGGCCCGCAAACAGCCCTCAACCCCCTCCACCCGCTCCTCCAAGGGAGGATGGTGGACCGCAGAACAGACGCAAAACCGCGCTGTCAGAGGTAATCAGTCCTCAAAAACCATTGCATCAATTATGTTGATTTTTGGCAGACATATTTATAGGCGTAACTTGAATCGATCTGTACTGACCTAAGTCAGACTGATGAACCTAGGATGATCTGAAAAGACCTAAATAAATTGCCTGAATTATTCATCAGTTGATCTACTTCAGTCAAAAATTGGCTGAAATGAATCACTGCAATTCATCTAAGTTGACATAAATGGATACAACCTAACTGAACCTAAATCAATAATATTTGACTCTGAATAGACCTAATTGGACCCGAATGACCCTGGAAGACTCTGAGTTATGCTGACTGAACCTGTATTAATTATAAAGTTCTGCCTATCCCTGAGCTGACGTGAATTATCTGGATTAGCCCAATTGTACCTGAATGGCAATAATTTGACCAGAATTGACCTGATAGAGCTTGAATGGATGTGTACTACCCATCTGGACCTGAATGCATCTAGCTGAACCTAAATTGACTCTGAATGACCCTAAACTAACTTAACTGATCCTGGGTGGATGAGCGACGTGGTAGGACGTGAATTACATGACTTGGCTTGACTGGACTTGACTGAAAATGTAAGTGGGCCTGACTTATGACCTAAATAGCGCTGATCAGGTCTAAGCTGAGTTGACTGAGCCAGATTGGTGGTGAACAGGCTGAATGAACCTAAATAACATTATTTTACCCAACAGGGCGTAAGTGAGTCCGGGCATACCTCATTTGACCTATCTAAACGTGAATATTATTGAATGGACGTAGACTGGCCTGACTTAGCTTGATCAAAGCTAAATGACCTGATTGCTTCTAACTGGACCTGAAATGATCTAATCGGATCTGAGATTGGACCTGAACGAGCTATGGGCTGACTGCCGTCCTTCAGATGATTGTGCTAAATAACGACAGTGCCGGCACGACGCAGGTACGCGGCCAAAGAACGTGCTCTTTCCTTCTGTGATGTCATGATTCCAGTTTTGGCACTGTTACCTCTTTAATTACGATGACGACTTTTATAACACTGTCCTGTCAACCTGGACCGATTTTATCCTTCTCAGCCGAAACGTCTGCCAGTGGACGGGTCAGAAACAACCTCCACTCACCCATGAGCTTCCATAGGATATATATATATATATATATATATATATATATATATATATATATATATATATATATATATATAAAACTGGAGTGAGCGAAAATTAAATATGACTTAATCGTGGTAGGTGAAGGCTCCTGTTGTCCACTCACACCATCCATGAGTGAGAAAAGATCGGGAAGATGATGATGATGATAATGATGATGATGATGAATGACCCTGTAACATTAGTGTCATAATTATGATTTAAGTACCTGAATCTCAGTGGTATTCATAGCTCCATGAAGATTCACAATTCGAGGTTATTCCCTTTGTAAAATTTTTGTAAGTATTACATGCATTTACATACTCTGACATCTCAATATTCTGAATTAGCAAAATAATAAGTTCTGAGAGGAAGTTACAATAAACTGAACACTTTCAGGTATTAAGCATCACTATCTTTTGCCTGTGATGTTCGTTGTTTAACTTGAGATAATTTACTTTATTGTTATTTTAGATACTTTAACACTTTCAGCAGGAGGAGTTTTCTGAGCAGTAATTATATTGAGACTAATGCTAGACAAGTCTGTTTAGCTTTGGAGAGACTCTATGGGTTGAAGCGGTTAATGACAGCCAGTATGAACCCTTCGTCCCAAGGACATCATTTTCATCTTATTTTAGTTTACGACAGACGATTTTCTTCTGGTTGGCAGAGACTCCTCGAACTGAAGAAGTTAGGTTTGTACAGTGTCTGAACTTGCTGTCGGACCTTATTATCACTTCTCTGTTTTGATGTTAATTGCTGTTGGATTAATTTTATTTTTATGTATTTTCTTAGCTTACAGCTTTTCCTTATGTATTGAATTATACCTTTTTGACAATGTTAATAAAATGCCAATTAATGTATCCATCCCCCATCAGGAGACACCTGGTCGCGCGCCGCCATTATGAACCAGCAGGCAGCAGTGGCGGCGATGGCAGGAGGAGGCGGTGGCGGTGGCGGTGGTGGTGGAGGCGGCGGCATGGGGGACGGCAGCCTTCAGAGCAACGCAGCTCAAGCCAACTTACAGACACAGATGATGTCCATGCTGTCATCCTCCACAAACAACCCATCTATTTTCAACACCGCCGGCCACACCTCCCTCCTACAGACAGGTCAGACTGTAACTGGCATGTGCACACACTTACACTGCACATCACACACACACACACACACACACACACACACACACACACACACACACACACACACACACACACACACACACACACATTTTCGTTAAGTCCTATCAACACACTCATTGTAGCCTTATATTTACATGGCTACATCACTGACATATAATGTGTACTCATTCACATATTCTCAGACAGACTTCCGTTTAAATTACACTGACATTCTCACTAAATCACATACGCCCGAGTTGGTTTAATATATCGTGTTATTATTACGATACATACAGTATTATCTTTACCATTCTATCAGTTAGTTCATAAATTTACCAATTTTCTTTTACTGAACCGCTGACATCCTACCCTCGACTGTATTGTCCTTTGACATTAAGCATTCTGATATGTTATCATCAGCATCTTACATCACATTATTCTTTTGGCCGTCCTTTAAATTACGTACAGGACCCTGTACTTCCTCATCCCTTCGGCAGCATACCAGAGGATTAAAAAAGTATTAATTAAATATGCAAAATAACTCATTAGGAAGAAGTGTGAAAATCTCTAAAGTCACATAGAGTACAACTTAGCATGTCACCACGCTGTCCTCAGCTGAAATAAGTCTTCTAATATCTTCTAATGGGTTTTCCTTAAGCGTTCCATATTTCATGAAATAATCTTGCATTACACAATTTCTCCATCACCTTGCCTTCCCCACAGCTCTTCCACGTGTTCTGTCAGTTTCTCCAGGACAGTTATTGTATGGCAGCTTTTCCCTCACAGTTTCTCTCTCAACTCCTGCCACACATATTCCCCCGCCAGAATCTCTTCTTCAACTATTTCATCTTCCCACCTCCTCCGCCGTATCAACTATCCCCTCTCCCTGTCAACTTTTGTCTCGCAGATTTCCCCACCAAAGTCTCCACCCTTAAAAATTTCTCCCTGTCAGCAAATCCTTCCTCAAAAATTTCCCCACAAAATCTCCTCCATTACAGGTTCTTCCTGTCTGCACCCTCACAACTCCTTCCTATCAACTCTTCTTTCACAAATTCGCGCGCCAAACTCTCCCTCCTTGCAAGTTCTCCCTACGACTCAGTACAGAATCCTTTCTGTCGGCTGGTTTTTCAGATCCTCTTGCCAAAGTCTCATATCCTGTAAGTTCCCCCTGTCAACTCCCTAAAAAATCCTTGCTATCAACTCTTCCTCTATCTTTGATCTCCTTGTCAGAATCTCACTCTTAACAATTTATTCCCTTCAGGTGGCAGCAGCGGCGGATCTGCAGGTCTGCTGGGAGGTAGTGCCCACGTCCCCACCTCCGCCACAGACTACACCACCTCAAACGGCCTCACCTCTTCCGCGGCACCCCACCACCACCACGCCCACCACCCCCACACCGACGCCACCTCTTGGGCCGCTCCCTCCATCCACGCCAAGGGTACGGAGGCGTGGGGGACCGCCCATCACCACGCCCACACCCACATACCCTACGACAACTACAGGTTAGCAATAATAAACACTCATCACACTTGGGGTTTGTAAATTGTAATAGATAACCTCTCTCTCTCTCTCTCTCTCTCTCGTGCTTTTTCGTTTATATATAAACCTTTTCTCCTCGTCCCAGTAATCCTTCGCATTGTCGCTGAGGATTTACTGTATATGCTTTGAGTGTTTGTCTTTGTGTTCTCAGCTGTTCACTTCTTATTACTTTTTTTATAAAGCCTTGGTTTTGCCACCTTAGCTTTACCCATATTTTCGCCCTTTTCAACATGCCTCATGTTGCCCAGTGCTAGAGATAGAAACAGTGAATGCTTGGGCCCTACAGCCTTTTTTATTGCTCTTCTTCGTGACTAGAGTAATGTTCTGAGTTAACCTTTTGTTATGACTGGGTATTCAGGACAGAGACTTTAGACCAGGCTAAAGTAAAATGGCCATAGAATACGTACTCAGCATTATTAGCCTGAGAAGACAAAAATTTTACAGCCTACTTTTTTTTTTTCATTATCATCATTACCACCCTCAGTATTGCCATCTATCATCACTTCCGCTACCATTATTACTATTGTCATTATTACCATCATTTAACCATCATTATATCATCACTAGCACAACCCTGACTACCACTATTATAGCTACTTCTGTCGCAACTACCACAACCACCACTAATACACTGTCACCATCATTACCACCACCCCTGCCATCTTTCTTGTCATCATCACCATTGCCAGTTCAACTTCCTTGTCATCATCATCATCGTCATCTCCACTACCATCTTCCCTTTCATCACCACCATAACCACTCTCGTTTCCTCATCATCATCATCATCATCATCATCATCATCACCGTGTTCACTACCACCCCTCAGCCACATAAGCATGGAAGGGTCATCATAACAATCACCTTTAGCACCACATGAAGATGCTTGCAAATGACTGCTGAATACGGTTCTTCCCGCTGCACTCCAGAAGACGAGGAACTGCACCAAAACACACACACACACACACACACACACACACACACACACACACACACACACACACACACACACACACACACACACACACACACACACACACACACACACACACACACACACACACACACACACACACACACAACACACACACACACACACCGCTCGCTGGTGCAGTGGTAACGCTCTCGCTTGCCAACTGGTGGACGGGAGTTCGCGCCTCGCTCAGGTTGCGAAAAGTTTCATTGACGAAGTGGGTGGTTACTGTCCCCCTGGAGCAAGGGGACGGGTGTGTGCGTGTGTGAAGGTCACAGCCTTGCCCTTAGATCGGACTATATGAGCTCTCAGCTCCCTTCCGGGAGGGTAAAGGCTGACCATCACGACCATCAAGTGATCCTGACCGACCCGGTGAATTACACATCCTCGGCTATAGAAATAGTGTCAAATGCTATGTTCTGTATATAACTTAAATCAGTGGGGTGCGCGCCCCTCTAGGGGGTCGTGAACAATTTCCAAAGGGGGCGCTAGGACTTAGAGCAAAAATAGAGTGACATTAACAGTTGTGTGTAATTCACCGGGTCTAATTCACCGGGTCGGTCAGGATCACTTGATGGTCGTGATCGTCAGCTTTTTATCCTCCCGGAAGGGAGCTAAGAGCTCATATAGTCCGATCTAAGGGCAAGGCTGTGACCTTCACACACGCACACACCCGTCCCCTTGCTCCAGGGGGACAGTAACCACCCACTTCGTCAATGAAACTTTTCGCAACCTGAGCGAGGCGCGAACTCCCGTCCACCAGTTGGCAAGCGAGATCGTTACCACTGCACCAGCGAGCGGTTGTGTGTGTGTGTGTGTGTGTGTGTCACAATGAACCATTGATTCATATTCATTATTAATACAGTATTCTGTGTCTGCACTGTTCTTCATAGCACATGTTTCTTCTTACCCGTGCAATAAGTTTTTGTTTTTTTTTTTCCTTTTCTGTCTGTCACCTGGTCACCTGCTTTTTCTTCTCTCTCTCTCAATTCTGGTCGTTTCGAGAGATAATATTGCAAGATTACGACACCCCAGTTAAAATATAAACGTCTCTTAACCTCCCTCTCCCAATATCTCCCGTAAAGGGGAACAATTCATTCATTCATTCATTCATCAGCCAATTTTCTGTTACCCCTTGAGGAACATAGGAGCCCGGAGCTAGGCAAGTTGATCCTGACATTTAAGATGAGAGTGACCAGCCTCATCCCTGAATGGCATCACATGAGCAATAAACCCCAACCATCCCTTGGATATAAACCTGCCTTGGCTCAATCCGATTGGAGTGCCTTAATTTCCCATTTAACCACCAGACGCCATAGTTTGGTTATATGGTTACCACCCATCGTAGTAAATGGTTTCTTGGTGTACAGGAAACCATAATAACAATAATTCGGGAATAAGTTCTAAGAGTCAGATGATGGCAGGAAGAGGGGAGGGGAGGCACGTGGATATGAGGACCAAGGCTGATGGGGACGCAACCCGAAATAGGATCGAACTATTTTTCAAGCAGTAGTAATCACATAATGTATGGTCCGTCATTCTAAAGCTATGTTCCACCTATACATGGGTTGGAAAGGATCCAGAAATAGAAGTTAGAGAACTGTTAGTGAAGTGCCTAGAGAAACTGGCCATACATCCATCCATCATTCAAACCTTTGAAAGTCTCGGCTCCACCTCAAAGACTGAACGATCCACACGAATGGGTGCTTTATTATGCCTGTGAGATAAAGATAATTCTGTTAACTGACGTGTTAAAAACGGCATTCAGTCCTTGACTTACGCATCCTCATACACATTCCATCCGTCCATGTACTTTCGTTAATACTTTTGCGTCCTGAATTTTCATACATCGCTTTTTCACTCATTCACTTAAAACACTCATCCATCAGCATCCTGAATTAGCACGGCTGTTCCTATTCTTACTTTCACACATATATATTGCCATTTTCAACTCTCTTTTCATATCTATTCTCTCAGTGTAAATATACTGTATTATCAAAGCACACTGTTGTCTACCCTTTTGAACAAAATTCGCTTGCCCCACATCCGTCACGAATTCTATATTTCTTTTCACACCGACTATTCAGCTCGCAATTAGGTCTTTTTATATATATTTTTTATTCACATATTTTCTTCTTTCCCTGTACGTGTCATTTGCTCAGCACGATGATGAGTGGCGGCGACATGCTGATGAGCAGTCAGCACTTCCCTGTTGACTCCATGAAGACCGCAGCTTTCCACTACCCCACGCAGTACACAGCAGCTGCAGCCGCAGCCAACTTCAATCAGCAGTTACGGCATCACAAGGGAGCGCCGCTCCCTCTCTTCTAGTGGGAAATAATCTGCAAGGAGACGAATGAGACGCTTATTCTTTCCGATACAAAAGTTCGGGACGAGAGAGTTAGTTGAATTTGAGTGATTAGAGCCTTTGTTCCAGATGGGAGCATGTTGTACATACTGTTTTATTTATATTCAGCTTTATTTGATTTCATATCATTAGTAGATATTCACTTTTTCTTTGAATCGCACAAAGAGAATTTTATGCTGAACCACTGTGTATTTGTAGAGATAACGCTATTCAAATCTAGAAGAACTAGATATCGGAAGTACTTGTGTTTGGCGAAGTTTGTGATCTTAATCAGTGTGTATTAATTTTATTGTAGTATAATGTAAACAAGACTGAGTCTGGCGTCCGGACTGTACCTGATACACTTGCAACCTGGGTGAGCTTGTTTCATATCGGACGATGAAACTCAATCTCTTGGCCGCCCTTCAGTTAGCTTGTTTCAAAGATGTACAAATGTGTCTTAAGGCAAGTATATTCGGTATCACAGATTTCTGCATCTTTATACTAAATGTTACTAAATGACACTGTACTGTCCAAGTGCGATGTCATATGCTGGAGCACATATTATACAGTGTGGTATGTTATTCCATAGAGAATTTGTATTCAGAGTCACACAAATAATTGTCTGGCGTTACTGTGTTTGAGCTTCCTTTAAGTGCCTTCACAGAGCTACAAAAAGTATGAGAAATCCTTGTATTTTCAGAATAACAGATGTACTATATGCATATAGTTATTTTTCTGTATTCTCTGCGGACATATTAACATTAACGAAATCATTTTATCAGCCGCAAAAATCTCCAACCCTGCCTTTGAAAATGTGATCATTATCTCCTCAGATAAGCTGCTTTTACACTTCTGTACCTGAACCAAGATGACTGAACTTAAAGGTTTAGAATCTGCTTCTGCCTTATAGTAATACTGCTTTATATACAGTATTGAATATTAGCTGAAAGTAAGTCGCTGGTATAAGTAGTCTGCGAACATAATTCTCCATGTTCCTCTCATCCAAGGAGCAGCTGAACTAACAACATAACCATTTTACTATCTGTTTATACACATATAACATTTTACCACTGGCTTGCACTAGAGCAATAGATCGATACTGTGCAGCATTCATTTATAGCTAACTGTTATGTCAGAACCCAAAACGGAGACAAATTGTTAATACGAAGATTGTGATTGGTCTTAGAGTTCTCTAACCGTGCCAATAAATAATGTGCCTTCTCATCACCGAATCATACACGTAGTCTTCCATGTGCAAGCAGATCAACTTTCATCATGTAAAATATCCATCTCTTCCTCCACTGTGCGCAGGATAAAGTGTCCTAATCAATGATAAGACAAATAGTGGTTCCCTAAATGAAATATAGATCACTGTGTAAAATCCACTCTCATCGATCGTGTGAAGTGAATCGTCGCTCAAAGGTGCAGAAATTAGCTTTCACTGCCCCGTCCTACGCCACTTAAGTTTAATCATTTCTGCCTCCACAGCGTAACGATAGATGCTTCCGTACCATCAGTGACGAACCATCTTTAGTGTCTTATTGCTTATTTCAGTGTCTAGCTGCTATGAAGACTGAACCCAACTGTTGATACTGTGCGTATCCACCAGGATGTTACAAAGTAACATCTAGTGTATAATGTTTTGGACATTTCAAGAATTTCCACGTCCCATTACTGCCTTATAAAGTAGAGACGTAGCCAAAATGTTTTCAGTTTTCTGTCAGTAACAGCTTTTGCGGAAGTTTCATTTCATATTTTACTTTGTGAGTAGAATAGTCTCAAGATTGTCGTCCAGTCACTGCCTTGGTTTACTGTTGTTGAAGTATGTTTCTCTGCAGCATGATTTCACGTAGGCTTCTTTAGAGGTAGAACATAGTGTATTGAAAAAGTTTTGGCTAAATTTTATTTTAGTGGCAATTTACAGGTCTACTCGTATTTCTGTATAATACACGGCAACGGAACTGTTACAGTAAGTTTTATTTAGAGCAGGGGTCGGTAACCTACGGCCCGCGGGCTTGACCCAGCCCGGATACCTAATCTGACCGGCACGCCAGTTTGGTCCACAAATTCACAAAAATATTCCTAGTTTTCACTTACTCAGTAAGTGAAAACAAAAAAAAAGGATATAAGTCTTAGTGGCTGTTAATAACTATGGCAAACACTAGTTAGAGTTAGTTTGTTCGAGAAAGTGTGTATTCGAACAGACTTGAGCTCAGAATAGGAGGCTGTGACATGCCACACTCAGGGCTCAGTGATCCAGCACTGCCAGGTGTGCAAAAATTATTGCCCGATGCAATAATTCGGCCAGTGCGATAAACGATAACATGCGTGGGATGTATATTTAATAACTAATGATTATTTAAAAGAAAGGCCTTTATATAAGTTGGCGCGATAAAAAGAAAAAAAAAAGAAAAGAAAAGAAAGAAAAGAAATCTGGCCCTCCAGCTGAGTAACTGCAGTTCCGGCCCCCAGTTCGTCAAAGGTTGCCGACCCCTGATTTAGACTGATGAAGTGCCCTTCATGTAGGCTTTTATTGTAGATGTAACTATATATATTTTGATTATAAAAATAAATATATTTAACTGTGACGATAAGTAGTTCTAAAGAGGTTTCCTGTTCAGCCACACTTATAAGGAGGTTTCCTGTTCAGCCACACTTATAGTGCCATTATCTACTCCTTTCAGTGTCATGAAAGGAGACAATTAAACTTGTAGTATAGAAACATATGGAGATTATATTTTGGCTTGGATTTTCTGGATACGCCTAAGTTGTGCCTTGCTGATCAAACTCGCATTCCTTTACAGTATATGTAGGGCTGTTTTGCGCCAAAACAGTCCAGTCTCTCTCATGTCATTCTTGCTGTTGCCAGACATTTCTTTTCAGCTTAAGAGAGACTTTTCAAACTGCAGGGGTTATTATAGCTATCATTAACCCCTTCACAACACGAGATCTCCCTAAAGCTGATAATAGCCATGTTATGGCGGCTTAAATGAATTAAAAATGCATCATCGGATTAAAGGGGATGTTTGCCTACAATACATTTAGATATAAGATTATCATTTTACATTAGCATTCCTTCAAGTGCCAGGCAATGTTGTGTTGCCGCCTGGATTCGGAGCGATTGACAACCCTCCGCTTTGGTTGATCAGATTTTTTCAAGTGTACATAGTTAGGGTCCTTCCTCTTGCTTCCTGTACTGCCTCTCGCTGTAGCCTCTGTAAGTGCTGTAATAAACCCGTCAGTATTTTAGAGTTTACTCATTACCCTGTGTTATTTAACTGTCTGTCTGTCTAGGCATTTCCCAACGATCATATCTGATCTCTTCCTTTTCATTTGTCCATCTGTCCCTCCATGTCTCTCCACAGGCTGTTCTGAGGGAACATACTTCAATGCTTTTACTCTTGATTTATGTCCTTTAAGCATCGTCCATGTAATGTATTACTTATTTACTTCCACGTTTGCATTGCGATTGCACGTCATTTCTATTAACATTCCACCAACTTCTTTCATCGTTGCACTTTTCCCTTCAATTAGCCTTTTACACTACCATCTTTGTTCACAACGCAAACTTAATGCTTGAACATCTGATTTGGAGTTAAAATCGTCAACATTCTTATTTTAAATACCATCACTTTTGCTGTTCCTTGCATTTACTCTTAAATTAAGTATTTGACTAGCATTGGCAAATTGCAGAAACAGTTTTAACTTCGTTGCTAATTGCTAGTAGTAGTACATCATGTGCAAACAGTTCCCACACATCCCATCGTTTCAGAAATACTCCCCAACCAAGTGTTCTCGCTTTCTTCTCTCACACAACCACCCTTGGAGCCCCTCTCTGTCCAACAATTTTTACCGTAGAACATAATCCTCTACAGATATCTCTCTCTCCGTTCTCACTCTTCCTCCTGCTACTGTAATCTTAACCTCTACAGTTCTGATATCCCAGCATTTCTTTGGTTTACCACATCCATCCCTTCACACCGATAACTCGTTTTACACTGCTGCCACTAGACGACTTTATTCAGCTTTAGAAACTTTTCGAAGCGGAGGAGTTAGAGATAGCCTCCAGTAACCCACTAACCCCTTTACCATCAAAGATCTGTTCTAAGCTCAATAAAATCGTCTGGAGGTAGCAAGAATAAATAAATTATACGTCACTGGACTGATGAAGCACCTACAACTAAAATGATCTATCTCACACTTCACTTCTTTCTACTAATACTGTACTCTCTACCACCTTCATTCCTCTGCTGTTGGTGGAAAGGGACGCCTTCATGTGGTTACGCAGGTACAACTTGGCGTCTTCGGTGACTGGTTTTACATGTGTCCCTCAACTACTTCCCTGTCCCCCGAATGGAGAATCGTAGACTGCAAGAGACGGGCAACTTAAGCCTGCAGTTCACCGGGTCCCCGTTTCAGATGAGACATTAAGAACACATCTGCTGCTCTTGCTTCCACATCCACCCTTTTTTTTTTTTTTTTTTTTTTTTTTTTTTTTTTTCCAGTGACCTGTAATTACCTTGCCACTTATTACGAAAATGTCTGCCAAGCTTATCATCTATCTTTTTTTTTTCGTTCTTCTTGTTTCTTTTGGCTGTTCTTCCTGCTTCAGTTTCATTTACCCGTTCACTACGATGACGTACAATTTATCTAATTCTTATTACATCCAAAAGATTTCATTCAAGTAAGGGTAGACATCCGGTAGTGAAGGGTAAATGGTTTCTTCATCTAACCTCTCTAGTTCTAAAAATATCTCCTAAATCGAATTCAGACCAAAAATAAATTGAAAAAGGATGTCATTTTGTTGAAGGAGTTAGGGGTTAGTACATACTCTCACCTCTTCTGCCTCTTCCTCTTCATTCGCTTTGCTCTCCAACGATTCCATACTTGCTCTCTTTTCCTCGTTGGTTGCTACTCTTATTAGTCCTAGGAAACGAGAGAGAGAGAGAGAGAGAGGAGCCAAATGTTATATTCACTTCAATACATGACCCACACGCTACCCCTTTCACCCCTTCGGTCTGAACACATCTTTTACTTTCTCTTGCAATCTTCAGTCGGTTTTATTTTACACCGTACAGGTCTTTCGTGCTTGAGGAACTAATTAAAGCTAAATCTAACCTCAAACATTAAAACAAATATTCCTTAAACTACATAAATTCTTCTGAAGTAGTAAGGTTAACTAATAAAGACGTCATTAATATACAGTGTTTCATGCCCCCGCCACTTTATTTTCCTACATAGGGCCTATCACATCTACCTAACGTCTCAGCCACTATTTCACTCCTTTCCTGCAGTTTCTCCACTCTGAGAACTTCCCCCTTCTAACTGACGTGTCTTTCTATGATATCATCCATCCTTATTTTTTTTTTTTTTTTTTAGGGGGGGGAGCAGGGGGGAGGTGAGGATCAAACTACACAGCCGTCAGACAATCCCTTTCCTATTCCCACAACTGCTCACGCATCTAACTTCCATTATCGATCGCACACACACACACACACACACACACACACACACACACACACACACACACACACACACAAATCATTCATTTCCTTCTACCACACCACTCCAGCTTGAAGTCTTCGTGTATACTTTGCTATCACTTTGTGCCCAAAGAGAGCTTCCTTCTAACACAAATGTCCTTCAAACCATTACCAGTGTCACTCACTCCTGGCACATCATATCCACCCAGAACCCCACCCTCATTCTCGTTCACTCCTGGCACTCCAAATCCTCCCAAAACCCTATACACTTTCTCATTCACTCCTGGCACCACAACACCACCAGAGCCCCATGCATTTCCCCATTCTTTCTTTTTCCACCCATGTCACTTATCAGAATCGCTCTTTTGTTTGCGCTAGGATTGCCCGAGGCAAAAATATCATCTATCCCAAACTTTTTAACTCTCACTTCCCCATCATCTTAACCCAAACAGTCCTCGGTACTACCCTATTATAATCTTTTACATCATCCACCCATATCTTTGCTGCCACCATCCTCCTATCCGCCATTATCATTAACTCAATTGCCAGCTATTTGTGTACCTCCGCTACTCACTGCCCACACCAACCACACACTTTCCACACCCACCCCACCACACACTCTCCACACCCACCCCACCACACACTCTCCACACCCACCACACCCCTCCCACTCCCACCAAACACTCTCACACCCACCACACCCTTCCCTCCTCACCAGGACAAACAAACATCGTCTTGTACAAGTGTTCCCTACTCAGTGTCATGCCGGAAGACATAAATTGATAAGTTGTTATGTCCCTTCCGCCTCACAGGGTACAAATCTATCCCTGGTAATGCTTGTGGGAACGTAAGTGAAGTGTGAACCAACTGTAGATTATGTTTATATACCCAGGCATAAATTTCCCAGGGAAAGTGTGATTCATTCTGATAAATACGAGGCTCTATTGCTCCTTGTTGAAAAGATAGCTTCCTTCTTCTCTAATCAGATGGCTAGATAGATAGAAATAATTACTGACAAATTTTATTGGTGCACACTGGAACTGAATCTGTGAGTATGCAGTACAACTTTTTGCTATTTCAGCCTCATCTCCTTCTCCCAATATTCTCTCTCTCTCTCTCTCTCTCTCTCTCTCTCTCTCTCTCTCTCTCTCTCTCTCTCTATATATATATATATATATATATATATATATATATATATATATATATATATATATATATATATATATATATATATGTGTGTGTGTGTGTGTGAGTATGTTTTATATTTTTGTTGAATAAAATAAGTATCGTGTATTTCCCTCGCTATATCTCACTAAGGTAGGACAACCCGTTTTAAGGCACTATGGATATTGGTGGTGGTGGTGGTGGTGCGTGTGTGTGTGTGTGTGTGTGTGTGTGTGTCAGGGAAGACCTCAGTGAAATATGATGCGGCCTCTCCCACACCCAAGGAGGTTCCTTACACACCAAAAGAAAGGAGGGGCACTGGTTTCTCCGAGCGTCCGTCCTGTTTACATCTTCCCCATCGCTCCCTCGTCCAATGAAAATCGAGAACCAAACCCAACCCCATCGATGAATGGCGGAGGGCAGAGGGTGGCGAAGGGACAAGGGGACTCTCAGACTCACCTTCTTCATCCATCTAAAGGCACCGCTACACCCTAAACGCTTGTATGTGGACAATGAGATGGACGGCTGGGACACTTCGTGTTTCCTCTGACCAAACTATAACATGATTAATAGTCCCTGGTCTCCTCTTTCTCTGGTGCCCTTTTTTTTTTTTTTTTTTTTCCTGATCCCGGGAAAGAGGAACATCAGTATCACGTGGTTTGGAGGTAATGGATTATCAGAGTCAAGTTCTAGAAATCTGTACAGTAAAGTATAATATATGGTGTCAACTTGCGGCAATAATGATGGAAAAGATAGGCTTATTATTATTATCTATCTATCTATCTATCTATTGCCAGACGCCTCAATCCCGTTTGGGGTGGCCACAAACAAATCGCCTCCAAGTCGCCCTGTCCCCCGCCATTTCACTGCCATGCTCCCAACTCACACCCCCCTCTCTCATATACCTCTCCACCCCATCCCTCCATCTCATCCTCGGCCTCCCCCTCCCTCTTCCCCCCTCCACCTCACTCACATACACTCTCTTCGTCAGTCTTTCACCCTCCATCCTCTCCACATGGCCAAACCACCTCAGTGTGTTCCTCATAACGCTTCCTATCACATCCACATCCACACCACAACGCTCCTTTATATCCTCATTCGTCAGCCTGTCTCTCCACGTGACTCCACAGGCTCCTCTTAAATAACTCATTTCCACTGCTCTCACTCTTGACTTGTGTCCTTCCAACAATGTCCAAGCTTCACTTCCGTACGTTAGAGTTGGTATCACAATACTGTCATGTAGTAACTTTTTCACTTCCATGCTCACTTCCCTGTTTCTTATCAATGCTTTCAAGGAACCAGCAACCTTTCTTCCCTGCTGTACCCTTTCAAGCACTTCACCCTCCAAACCTCCATCCTTACTCATCACACTACCCAAATACTTAAACGTACTCACATTTTCCAATTCCTCACCATCCAACCTCTCTGTACATTCACTAACTTCACCTCTCTCAAAGACCATCACTTTACTCTTCCCTACATTCACCTTTAGGTTCCGTTTCTTACACACTCTCTCAAACTCATCCACCAAGCCTTGCAGCTCCCCTTCGTCTTCACTCAACAACACAGTATCATCTGCAAACAACAGTACAGGGAGTTTCCAAACACTATCCTCTCTCACCAGGGCCACTCCAGCATCCACTACCCTACCTTGTACCTCTTTTATTACCCCATCCATGTACAGATTGAACAACCATGGAGACATGACACATCCCTGTTTCAAACCAACTTTCAAAGAGAAAAATTCACTTAGTTCACCATCCACACGAACTGCAGCCTTCGCACCATCGTACATACTCTTCACAGCATTCAACAACTTCCCATCTACTCCATATATTCTTAACACTTTCCACAATCCTTGTCTATCCACCCTGTCTTATGCTTTCTCCAAATCCATGAAAGCTGCATACAACTTCTTTCCCTTCTCTAGAAACTTTTCCACTAAAGATCTAAGAATGAATATCTGATCTACACAACCTCTTCCCTTCCTAAAGCCTCCCTGTTCTTCTCCAACTAATTTCTCTGTTCTTTCTCTAACTCTGTCTATAAGTATCCTACCATACACTTTTCCTATTATACTAAGAAGACAAATGCCCCTAATATTATTATTATTATTATTATTATTATTATTATTATTATTATTTTTATTATTATTATTATTATTATTTGCAGTAACAGTAGTAGTACTAGTAGTAGCACTAGTAGTAATAGTGGTAGAGGTAGTAGTAATATGATTTGGCGCATAGTAGGCTGCTAAAAGCAGTACATACAACATCTAATAAAATGATATTAAGAACTGATGAAGTTTTTTGATGAATTATACGCAGCTGTGGGTCGAAGAGATTCTTTGTCTCCTCAACTGTTTATAGGTAGGAGCGACCACCATCTATGTACTGAATTCATGTAACTCTACACTGGGTTACAAGGGAGCCATTTACCACGCTGGGTGGTAACCATATAACCACATATCGCCTGATGTTCTATTGGATTAAAGCTCTAGAACTGTAAGGGGTGTAACGGTGTGTGTGTGTGTGTGTGTGTGTGTGTGTGTGTGTGTGTGTGTGTGTGTGTGTGTGTGTGTGTGTGTGTGTGTGTGTGTGTGTGCGCGCGCGCGCATGCTTCACTTAAAGCCCCTAAAGAGTCTGAAATTATCCACATTGTAAGTTCCATGGTTCTAAAACGAACTCTTGAATTTGCATTTGCGCATACTCAGGTTTACCCTGTAACGCAGCGAGCCAGTTCCCACTACAGTGAATATATATAGATTTGACAAAATGAGCCAATTGCCACTGAAATTAGCACACAGACTTGACCTACTGTTGAACGTGGGTTACCTAGGTTTGTGCTTCTCAATGCCCAGGTCTATCAATGTACGGCTTTCCAAACGGGACAAGTTGGAGACCATAAATTTAAATATCCATATGTCTATCTATCTATCTATCTATCTATCTATATTTATATTTATATTTATCGACTATAATGTGCTTCTGAGTGCAAATCTGCCTCCAAAAGTAGCGGACCAATGGCCTCCACATCTGGCACAGCGACTGAGTTTGAAAGTCTGGTATATTGTACACAGACTTCATGCTTTTTTACTTCTTACGACGAATCTTTGCACTGTACGCAGTCACTTTCTTCCCATGCTTGATTCTCTCCGCGGCTCTCTCTTCGGTTTTGTTATCCTTGATAAATACGTGTTCCTTCCAAAGCTCCATGACTAAACATTCAATCTTCAAGAGCACCTAGTATCAGGGCCACTAGCAAATACAATAACTTTACCTATGAACTTCGCGACTGTGATCTCACAGGCAGATGGCGGTACGCCAAGTACTCTTCCATCGACACTCCACTATTGTAACCCTGGCATCTAATGGGATAAACACACACACACACACACACACACACACACACACACACACACACACACACAAACACACACACACACATTATATATATACATGTATAGATATATATATATATATATATATATATATATATATATATATATATATAAATGTGTGTGTGTGTGTGTGTGTGTGTGTACTCTTATATAAAACCCCGCCATTACCCCACTGCACCCCACCCAACCCTGCCATTATCCCACCGCACCCCACCCAACCCTGCCATTATCCCACCGCACCCCACCCAACCCTGCCATTATCTCACTGCACCCCACCCAACCCCGATATAAATCCATTGTACCCTACCCAACCCCGCCATTATCCCACTGCACCTCACCCAACTCCTCTCTTTACCACTCAGCACCACATTCAGTCCCACCCTTACCCCACTGCACCCCACCAACTCCCCCTTCACCCTAATGCACCCTACCCAACACCGCCCTTACCCCACTGCTTTCCACACAACCTCGTCATAATCAATCCCACCTCACATGCCACTCCCTTTCACACCTGTCTTTTGTTTTCCTTACTCCACCACACCTAAACCTGCCATTACCCAATTTCATCTAAGCCAAACTCACCGTACTCTATCCTACGTTACCTGTCAATTTCCGCCCTCCATCTCAAGTAAGATCACCACACTCACCAGTTAATTTTACCCCACTCCACCACACCCAACTATACCACTCCCCCATCCCACTTCACGTAAAACCACCATTACCCCACTCAGTCCCACCTAACCCCACCATAGTCTACTCTACCTCACCTTTCGATTGCACGCCACTCCATCCTACCCAGCCCCACTATTACTCTGTTCCACACCACTCAACCCCCTCCATATTCTACCTTACCTCTTGTGTCCATCTTATCCAATTGAACCCTACCTAACCCTACCATTACATAAGTTCACCCCAGCCAACCTCAGCATATTGTATCCTACCATAACTCTCGTTTTTACTACATTACACTCTACCACACCTTACCCACTCCACCCACCAAAACCCACCATACCTCACCTGTCAGTTTTACCCAACTCCACCCCACACAACTTGGCCATCACCCCTTTCCACCCCACCTGGCCCCGCCATACAGTACGGTACCTCACCTGTCATTGTTTCCCTACGGCACTCCAACCAACCCCACCATGACCTCACCTCACCCATCTAAACCCGCCATACACTACCCTGCCTTACCTACCTGTCAGTTTTACCCCTCTGCATCCGGTCCAACCTCAATATGTATCCTGCCTCACTTGTCATTTATGCTGTGCCAGTCACGAGGGAAGGTATTGGGAAGTGGTCGCGTTGATTTAAGTCCGTAAGAGGCGGTGACTTGTGGCTAAAACTACCGATGCGTAGACCCATAGTAGTTTGATATCCTTCAGCCTAACGGTTTGAATCATGTGACATATTCTTCAGTGTTATCTTGCTTCTTTCAGGCGGTTTTATTCAGCTTAGGGGAGATCTCTTAGAGTGAAGAGGCAAAATGAGGCTTTATCTAACTCCGCTATTTTGAAATCTCTGCCAAGTTGAACAAATTGTCTGGAGATAGTCAGACTGAAATGGAAGGACGTCGCCGAACTGAAGGGGTTATAGTGGACAAAATCACAGAGAGCCTCCTGTGCTTACTGTATGAGAATATCGGGGGGGGGGGAAATGGGATTGCATTTACATAGGATCTTAACCAATTTCAACGATAAGTAAGTCTCCCTAACATCTGTTATCACGGATGGTTTTGTTTTTCTTAATTTGTCATAAAGATATTCATTCCGATTTGTCTGAGAAATGTTCAGTAACTGCATGAGTTAAGACAAACATGTATACATGCAGCCTTACAAACTGAGCTAAGGAGAATTCAAAATACGACACCTGGTCACCTCTGCCGGGCTGTGTTGTGTCCAGCGATTCATAGGATGTGAATGGCGCTCCCCACGGTGAGTTAGACTCTACAAGCTCGTCTACAGAGGGGACTTGAATGACGACCTCTCATTGGCCTGTTACACACACACACACACACACACACACACACACACACACACACAGTGTCTTGACTACCTTTTAACTCTCATGGTACTTCTCATTTTAGTATTGTGATGCTTGTTTTCCAGTGTCTTCTTTCGCCTTCCCATGTGCAGTTCTTCCTGCGCCTACCCTACCTGCCCCATACAGTCCTGATCCCTCAGTCCCCCTTTCCACTGTCCAATCTTCCTCTGATTCCTACATACACTGTCATTCTTCTGGTTGTTTTACCGGCCCCATATCAAATTTTGTACCTTTATCGTAACGGCCATTCTGTATATGCCATGCCGATGTCATATGCACCAAGTTCGTGCTTGCAAAAAGTACCCTATTCACAAAGTTCCCTATACCTAAGCATGGGAATATGGTATACGGTACTTTGTGCACAGGGTAACATGCATCAAGTTGTGCACGCACTAGGCACCTCGATTATGCACAAAGTAATGTATAGTACATTCATGCCTTGGAGCACATATTATTAAAAAGATAACTTCCTTCTATAGACGGAGAGACATTTTATGTGCAGAAATCAATCTGCCCTCTGTCTATCATGGAAAATCGCCTGGTCATTTATGGCCAAAGATCCTGGATGCGGTATAAAAGTGCATTTAATCTGGGGCTTGTGATACCTGTGGACGACCCTGCTTGCCTTCCAGCCTCATTTCTGACCTCTCAGGCCGGAAGAAAAAAAAAAAATGTTCCCCGAGCTAGGCTTTATCAGATCACATAGCCATGCTAAGTGGCATGAAGGCGTTACCCCTCTGGGCATGGCAGCTACCGGGCGTGGCTCGAACTCACAACCCCCCAGTCCCGAGTCCGACGCTCTACCACTGTGCCACCCTGTTCCCTCTCAGGCCGTAAGCAAAAGGAAATTAATTCGGAAAACAAAAAAAAATATGATCTATGAGAGAGGTAAATAGGCAGGCGAGGTGCAAAGATATTCAGCGTGTACTCCGAAGACCGAAAAGTCGCCAACTGAGACACTACTGCGGACTAAGATATCCATTGTGGAGCTACAAGCCATTCTGCAGAACCTACTGTGCTGTAGACCAAACTGCTACATCCAATAGGTCACTTCCCCCCCCCCCCCAGGATAACTGGCGCTGACGATAAGGGTTTCATGATATGTGAAGTTGGCCTACATTTTCATCCACACTAACCATAAGTAGGCTAGTCAGTCATACAGAGGCAAGATAATCCCTTTTAAAACTGAATAATGGATAAAATGACTTCATTTCTCCCACACCATTAGCAAACTCTGAAAGCCCTTGCCAGAATATTATCTTTAATTCATTTTCTATGATGTGCAGTGTTTAACTTAATGGGAAACTATATTCATTTTTAGTACACATTTACGCCGACAGATGGAACCAGGTGTCCTGTAAACCTTGGCCTAAAACAGCTGATTTTTGTTGCGGTGAGAGGACCCAGAGGGAATCAATGTCACTCCATACCTGAGGATTCCTGACGACAGACGCAAAGCTGACTAGAAAAGTGGCCGTCATCGAAGGAGAAGGGAAAGGTCGGGTCGTCGCCCAGAAGTAAATAAGGACAGTCATGGCTGCCATATACCGAGCTGTTATGCGAAGGGCCGACAAGTTAGTGCCACCGAAATTTCAGCCCTTTTGGAACCATCCGGCAGGTGTGTTACCTTAAAGTTATTTGTTGGAGAGTTACATATTTGATCAAGTACATGGGTAAGTTATCAGCCTGCCTAATTATCGAGTAACCTGCCAGTGCTTCTAGTATCGTATTTTATTAGATTTATAAGTTTTTATAATGTATAAAAACCATAATGCCAGACTTCTAAGAAATAATAGCAGTGAATACAGCCTCTGTGGTCCCTTTGCCTGGCATAAACTCGAGCTGCATCTCACTGATATTCACTTGTTTACTGTAAATGCTGTGCATCTGAAGAATGTGCCTTGTTCATAACTATATTGCAAAATTTTGGAGTTACACCCAGCTTGCCGGAGCTGAAATACATTCACCATGCAGTTTATACACTTATAAGTGACCTCTTAATACTTGTCCATTGCAAATGCACTTTCTTGTAAATGTAATGAAGGGAGGGGGGTTGTCCACGTCCTAACTCCTGTTACTTCATATACATTAAAATTAGGTTAGGTTAGGTCAGCTTACATTAGGCTAGGTTCGATCAGTTCATTTTAACTTAGGTGCAGTTATAAACAGAGATAGGAACTAGAGAATCTCCCCCCACCTCCTTATTTATTTTGAATATAAAAAAGCACTTTTGACAGATGCTTGTAGAAGAGAAAATGCATAGGATTGCATAGGTATGGTAATAACTGTTAATTTAAGTGTCCATTCTTGTCGCGGCGGGCGAGTCTGATGGTATCATTATCGTACCCTGGCAGCCAACCAGTCAACAGTGCATCCAATTTTGTATTGTATTGTACAAAAATCTATCTGTCCATCTATTGCCAGACTCCTTAATCCCATTAGGGGTGGCTACAAACAAATCACCTCCGTGTTGCCCAGTCCCCCGCCATTTCACTGCCGGGCTCCCAGCTCACACCCCCCCCTCTCTCATGTACCTCTCCACTCCATCTCTCCATCTTATCCCTGGCCTCCCCCTCCCTCTACCCCCCTCCACCTCACTCACATAGACTCTCATCATCAGTCTCTCACTCTCCATCCTCTCAAAATGGTCAAACCACCTAATGTGTTTCTCCTAATGCTTCCTATCACATCCATATCCACACCACAACACAGCTTCACTTCCTCATTTGTCAGTCTGTCTATCCATGTGACTCCACAGGCTCCTCTCAAATACCGGTAACTCATTTCCACTGCTCTCACTCTTGACTTCTGGCCTCCAACAAGGTCCAGGCTTCACTTCCGTACGTTAGAGTTGGTATCACAATACTGTCATGTAGTAACTTTTTCACTTCCATGCTCACTTCCCTGTTTCTTATCACTGCATTCAAGGAACCAGCAACCTTTCTTCCTTTTTGTACCCTTTCAAGCACTTCACCCTCCAAACTTCCATCCTCATTCATCACAATACCCAAGTACTTAAACGTACTCACATTGTCCATTTCCTCATCATCCAACGTCACTGTACATTCACTGACTTCACCTCTCTCAAAGACCATAACTTTACTCTTCCCTACATTCACCTTTAGATTCTGTTTCTTACACACTCTCCCAAACTCATCCACCAAGCCTTGCAGCTCCCCTTCGTCTTAACAACACAGTATCATCTGCAAACAACAGTACAGGGAGTTTCTAAACACTACCCTCTCTCATTAGGGTCACTTCAACATCCACTGCCCTATCTTGTGTCTCATTTATAACCCCATCCATATACAGACTGAACAACCATGGAGACATGACACATTCCAGTTTCAATCCAACCTTCAGATAGAAAAATCCACTTAGTTCACTATCCACACACACTGCAGCCTTAGCACCCTCATACAAACTCTTCATGTTCGTTCATTCTTTTAAAGATTCATCCCTCCTATGGAGAGAACCGGGCTATACAGTAGCCCAGTCAGTGGGGTGTGGGCTGACTTGTTAACTAGTAAGGGGGAAGACAGCACCTGGAAGGTCCCAAAGGGGCTGCCCAACACACACACCGTGTCTTCTTGTTGGTTTTGTGGTGTGTGTGACTCTTCACAGCATTCGACAACTTCCCATCAGCTCCATATATTCATAATACTTTCCACAATCCTTGTCAATCCACCATGTCATATTATTTCTCCAAATCCATGAAGGCCGCGTACATCTTCTTTCCCTTCACCGGAAGCGTTTCCACTAAAGATCTAAGAATGAATACAGTCATTACTCGTTGTACGATGGGGTTACGTCAGGTCATACCTTAACCCTTTCAGGTCTCAAATAGGGCCCAAAGTCACGTTTGACAGATGCATTTTTTGGAAAAAGTCAAGGCTTCCAAATAAAGAAAAAAATATCATATTCATGCACAAGGAAGTAATACACATCTGCCTATAAAACATTAGAGCTCTAGTTGCCATACAAGTGCTGCAAAAATGATGGGAAGTTGCGTAGCAAATGGTGTGTGGTAGCGTGGTGAGTATTGCCATCTCAGTGGGTAGGTGATTTCTTGGTGCGTAGGCGACATGATTGCATTGTTTGCTTCCATGTTTGTCCATAAAAAACAGTGCACTGATATATGTACTGTACATTATATCTCACGTGATTTATGAATGATTCTTGAGATGTTTTCTTTACAAACAACAAACTAAACAGTTACAAGATCCTTATAAAACTATCACTTACTTACTAGTTACTACTAATTTATTTTACTTTGCTCTTATTTTGCTTAGTACTGTCCAAGGCTGTGGGGGTGAGGACATGAGGGTAAGCCTACAAGCTTGCCTTTTGTATGTACATATGTTTATTTCATTGTTGCTGACTATATCATCCTGTGTACTTACAGGCAACAGTAGAGACAGTGATCAAATACTTATTATTTCTCAAAATTGACGGTGTTATAAGTATAACCAGGAAATGTGAGAAACTCATGAAATATAAATCAGAAAAAGTAAGGAGATACGAACAATCATTTGTCAGTGAAAAAGGCATCACTCGCTGCACATGTATGTCTGCCTGGTAACAAATAAATGCATGGTACGTGTATAAAAGGCTACAGAAACAACCTTAGAAACCTAAAATCTTAAATCTGTAAATATTTTCCCTCAGTCAGACACTCTAACACCCAGGAAATGAATAAATATTGAGACATACAACGCAGAAATCTCTTGCTTGCCTGTGACGCGGTAGCTATGTTCGTAAGAGGGAGGCAGGGGATGGAGGATTGGAGGAAGAGTGGAGGGTGGAGGGTGGGAGGTAGACGAGTGGGGGATCGGTGGGAGGCAGGAGGGTGGGGGATTGGAGGGAGGGCGGGAGGTAGAGGGGTGGGGGATCGGTGGGAGGAAGGGGGATATGAAAGGGAGGAGGGAGGTGAGAGCTATGTATCCTCCAGAGTAGTAAAAATATATTGCAAACAATATTCTTTTGCTAAATGAACTGTCTGATACCAAAATAGTAAAAAATTTTGCCAGATCAACAGTATAATAGAACCAGTACGTGCATCCCAACCCCCCACCATGCTTAGCTCTTCCCGGACTGTGTAAACTAAAATATTGTGATCTACACATGCCTGGTAGAAGCAGAGGGGTCTGGGGAGCAGCTTGTATCCTTATTTCATTCACCAGCCTCATGCAACAGTTTTCATTCATGACTAAATATGCTGCCACGGGAGTGGCTAGGAGACCCCTAAGCCATTATAGTGACCAGGAGACCTGAGAGGGTTAACGTATAACGATTTTATCGTTAATCGGGAGATTGAAACACATTATAAAAGAGGGGGCTACGTCAGCTCAACTTCCCAAAGTCACCTACCCAAGACTGAAACAAATATGACAACCCACCTTAATCACTTCCTGTGTCGGTCCAAGTCGTCTCCAAGACCAAAACAAACACTATTGCACCAATACAGGCAGCGTTACTCACGTACAGTAAATTGTTGCAACAACACAACAGTCACACTTGTGTAACATTGGCCTGGTGCTACACGATGTATAGGCCTACTGTAGCACAATGCTTAGCTGAGAGGTGACGATAACAGGGGTGCACATGTGAATGAGTGGAAAAGTCAGGGCTTTCAAAGGGTGGCGGGACTGCAACTGAACCAGAACAATGCTCTGCATGCTGGGGCCACCATCTTGCCTGAGACAAGCAACTGTCGCCTTGCGTGTGCCTGACACTTAGTACAAAATTTTCCAAGGACAGTATCGTTATAGCGGGAAATTCATCGCAAATCGGATTTTGGGGTGGAACTTTTCTGTTATTGTTGTAGCGAATTATCATATACCGAATCAGCGTATAATGAGTAGTGACTGTATGTGATATACACAGCCTCTTCCCTTCCTAAATCCTCCCTGTTCTTCTCCAACTAATTCCTTTGTTATTTCCCAAACTCAGTCAGTAAGTATCCTACCATATACTTTTCCTGTTACACTAAGAAGACAGATGCCCGTACGGATACCACACACTTCTTTTTCCCCTTTTCCATTGTACAGGGGAATAATTTTACCTGATTATAATGTGGTAGGTGGAGGTGCCCATCATCCATCCACATAGTGTAGTGGTACTCTGTTTTTAGGCTAGCTCTACATTGAGTGGCAAGCCAAATGATTTCCTGTAAACCAGGAAAGCATTTACAATGCTGGGTGGTAACCTTATAACCAGCTAACACGTGTTCCTTATGTGACAACAAGTGGGTTGGCAGAGGGTTAGTGTCCCTCCCCGGAAGACAACTAATTAAAAATATGAACAAGAAGCCTCGGACCAGAGTACTGTATATCATGCACGAACATATACACGAATCACGTGTGTATGATATTATACACAAAATCAGATGCACTGTTGACAGGTAGGTTGCCAAAGCATGATAGTGACACCTTCAGACTTGCACGCCACAACTATAGTTGGGTTCAATTCTGAAAATTTACCTCCCTAACCCATTCATAAGGCCACAAAGATAACTTTTGGTGGTTTATACTTGGTGTTACCAGAAGATTTGTTCAGCTTAGTGTAATTTGCTAATAGTGAAGGAATTCATAAAAGCTATGTTTAACCTTTCTGTAGACAGTTCTCTCATAATATGAATAAAGTTGCCTGGGAAATGCAGAAATTAATACAAAGGACATCATCATAGTGAAAGGGTTATAGTAGTGTTTGTTCAATACACTACTGTACAGTATTTTCAATAAACTGCAGTACATGCCAAATCATAATTCCAATACAGTGGTTGCTAGTCATATTGCACTGTTGCCATTTAGTGTACTTTATTAGCAAATACCGGTAGATATACAGCACAGTATTTTTAAATATCAGCTGCATGATTTGCCTTCAGTGTTACATTTTACAAGGGTACTAAGTGACCCTTTTTTTTTTCTTTCTTTCTTTTAATCATTTTATAACATGTAGGCTGTTTGAAATTTTACGGGTATTCAGCTTTTCATTTGCTAATGACAGTACTGTCATTCCATCATGAGGAACATTACATTTGGAGACAAGTTATTGAACTACTTTCAGTTATATCTGCAAAAGTATGCAATGTATACAAATGGTCTTTGCAAGCTAGCTATATTACCAACATGTCGCCCTACATCATACCACAGTCAGATTGTGAATATGTTTTAATTTGGATGTTATATAGATTTTCAAAGTTGCGTGAAGAACGTTACCGCAATGCTACCCCCTCTTGTAGTTGGCATAAGTAATTTCAATAAGTCTTTGATTTGACTGGTTCAGTCAAGGAGTGTTTCTTATTAATAATATGTCAGTATTAAGGATCATAACCATACCCAGCAGATTTGAATATTGCTAATAACTGTAATGCTGTTAAGGAAAATGTGACCATGAGACATTACCAAAAAAGCGAGAAACGTTACTTATGCTACTTTTATTGAAATATGATTATACAATCAACTCTTATTACGGTTACAGTAATTGTAAGTATCACAAACATAAACAAATGTGTGCTGATGTGAAATTTACATACCGTAATAAACTAACCAGAAAGTGATTGGTGGGGGCACTCACCATCCACTCACTCGATGTAGTGCTGCTCTCGGGTGCCTGCCCTTTCCTCCCTTCCTTCCTTCTTTCCATCTTTCCTTTTCTGCCTTTCCTTCCTTCATTCTTTCCTCTTCCTTGTCTCTACGGGTGAGTCTACACTGAGTGACAAGGCATGTGGTTTCCTGTACACCAGGAAAGCATTTACAGTACTATGCTGAATGGTAACCATATAACCAAATTATGGCACTTGGTGGTTTAGTGGGCAATAAAGGCACTCCAATCGAATTGAGCCCGTGCAGGTTTATATCCTAGGGGTGGTTGGGGTTTACTGCTCATGCAATGCCACTCAGAGATGAGTGAAGCTGGTCACTCTAATCATAAATGTCAGGCCCAACTTGCCTAACCCTGGGCTCCTATGCACCTCATGGGCACATTAAGTGATGAATGAATTAACTAACTAACCACAAGACAATTCCTGTATAAGTGGCATCAACATATTTAAGTGACATCAACAACATGATATCAACATTGACTAGTTGACTGAGGAGGAAAAGGTCACCCCTTTGAATGTATGTACCATTCTTGATACTCGAGGAGTTGGGAAAGCCTGCACAACCATATCCCTTGCTATCTCATCCCTGTCTGGGTTGTCAGGGATTTGAAATGGGTATGACCCTCTTAAGTTAATGTCCCCCTTTCTAAGGTAATTAACTTTCATCATATCCTCTTCATTCACTGACCCAGTGACTGCAGTTTATAATGTTGAGACAACTTCTTGGTTGTATAATGAACTGGTACCGCAGTGAACACTAATAATGGGACAGGGTAGTCTCCCACCAGAGAGCAGGTTAATTGCAGATGTCCAGCCCCTAACTCCCTCACCATACCTCCACAAAACCACTGATTTGTTAGGCGGATGGATTGGAGATCTGAAGCTTCGCTGTCTCTCACTACGTGTAATATTAGTATAATTTATTCTGCTGTTACATGTATTATTACGAGTATACTTCCACCTTCAGCTGAGTGAGAAATAATAATATTGAGGCTTTAGCAGATTTCAATAGAATGGCCCCACTGTGTAGAATTTTATTCCAAATATTTATTTGTCTTCTACACGATGTACTAAAATCTGATTAAGTGACAAGTTATATGACTACTAGCCCTAAAAGTCCCGTTCCTGCCTTGTCATGTGGGGAGCCACATATCTGCCCTTCCATATATCCACCTACTCCCTCAATCCATCCAACACTCACCCTTCCCAGCCACCTGTGCGACCCACCAAGCACACCGATCTCGGCTGTCCACCCTCCCCACCCATAAATGCCACCCACCAAGCTCACCTAACACTGCCACCCAACATATCTACTCACCCTGAACCCTCCCACCCACCCAACCCACCAACCCAACCACTCACCCAACTCACCAACCCAATCACCCATGCAGAGCACCTAGGCCACACAATCTTCTCAGCCACTCTGGCGACCAACACATTCCGATGACGCATCTTGCCTGCCAACCTCGATCATCCACCCTGCTCACCCAACAGTGCCATCCATGACATCAATCCATCCAGCCCTCCCACCATACTCACCCATTTCTCCCTGAATTCAGTGTAACTGCAGTGATTTCATGTTTAAAGCTGTTTGTGAGGAACATCACTTCTTTTTCTGGTAATGTTCCTCACACGATGCATGTAACGTGTGATGGAGCATATGGCTCACCAGAGTCGCTTACAAGATATCACAGGGCTACGTTAATAAGGTACTATGATGCCTATTTATAATATAAAGGTATGTTAGTGTTCTCCAATTCGTAAATTGTGTATGGGAAAAATGTTAAAAGAACGTCACACGCGTTTCTCCTGAAGTACTTCCACTGCAAGGTTGTGCCACAGTCTCACCCCAAAGTATATGTAAACAACTGTAGTGACAGTTACAACTCGGATAGATGCCATTTCAATAAAAACCAATGACAACATTCCAGACAAGTACATACTCAAGTCAGTGATGTTAGGAAAATCATTAATTTAAGCATAAATTTTTCTTCACTGACATGGTACAACATTTTTTTAATACCTCGCTCTCAGTGGACAGTTTAGAAACTTTTTTTGTCCAGACTCATAAAATTCAATATTTAAGCTTTCAGTTGATATCTATTTTTTATGTTTTTGATCAGTTTTGAGATTGACACTACAGGTTGACATTTTCATGTTACCATTTCACCCATGATGAAGTTTCTGATGACAGTATGTAGTTTTTTTTACTCCAGCTGTTATTACTTTTTAAACTATTCATAATTTTCACGAAGTGCACCATGAAGACTTCCACCTTCCAGTGTAGAACTACTGTATAAATAGCTAAACCGTAATCGCATTGGTCAGATGTTATAGGCCATATTTAATTACTTCAATTTTTAGAGGCTTTAATCATGTTAGGAGAGGCTTTGTGAACTGGCGGGGTATATTGTCTTCATTAACTGCTTCAGTACAGTACTAAGGTGTTCTTAATATCTGAACATCATCATCTGGTAGTGGCAAGAATAAAATAAATATGATGACCTCCAATTTGAAGTGTTTAATCTCCCTCAGTTCCTTGCAATTTTCTTTCTGTCTATGTCTGTCTATCTATCTGTCTATCTACCTGATATCAGGCCCCGTAACCCTGTAAGTGGTAGCCAAAAGCAGATCGCCTCCACGTTGCCCTGTCCTCTGCCATTTGGCTGTCTTTCCTCCCCCTCACTCTCTCTCATTTCTCTGCATCTCTCCATCTCGTCCTTGGTCTTCCCCTCCCCATCTCCCTTCACCTTGCTTAAAAACACTCTTCTAGTCAGTCTCTTTCTTCATCGTCCACCCTACCCATGGATGAAATAAATTCCTACAGACTCTCTAGCTAACAGCCTGTTGGTCAGTGATCTGTTCTTGGAAAGCAGTGGCTCATTTATCTTGGTAGCCATTGAGCCACCATCAGTGCATTCTATTATTTTGTTCTTGCTTACACCAGAGAATTTCATTCCGTCCACCAATCCATCCATCCATCATCTAATCAGAAACCTCTGACAATGAAAGGGATAACTAGGTATCTACCGATTGGACCTGGTTGCATGATCGGTAGTGTGTTTGGGTTGGGGTACACAGTAGCCTAAGTGCCATGGTTTGAGTCCATGAGGTGACCAAGAGTTTCCTGTCATGTAGATGCTACCAGGGGCATGGATAGGTCTCATACCCTTATATGTTCTGAACTAACAGTAGCTTAGCCTCGGACCTTAGTGCTCCGAATGGGACATAATGGGATGTGACATTTTTATATTCCTATGATAACTTTTGACTCTACAAGAGTGACAAGCCAAATGGGTTTCCTGCACACCAGGTAACCATTTACTATGCTGGGTGGTAACCATATAACCAAATTTTGGCACCGGGTGGTTTAGTGGGTAATTATGGCACTCCAATCAGATTGAGCCTGTGTAGGTTTATATCCAAGGGATGGTTGGGGTTTATTGCTCATGTAATGCCACTCAGGGATGATTGAGGCTGGTCACTCTCATCTTAAATGTCAGGACCAACTTGCCTAGCCCTGGGCTCCTACGCTCCTCCTGGGGCAACATAGAATTGGATGATGAATGAGTGAATGATAAATTTTGTGTGTTTATTTGTATTTTTATGGATGAGCAGTTGGCATTGTATTATTAAGAAAGAAAAAGTTACAGTACTTAATTGATAAATCTCTTTTTCATTGGATCAGCCTGGACAGATTCTTGATTTACAGGTGATGTACCTTGACAGGAGTGTGTTGTAATTGTTATAAGTTGCCCATATTAACCTTCTTTTACAAGTCCGGTGGTATCTCAGATTGCCACCACCGGCAGGGTAGGGCTGACGGCACAGGGTCCTCCCGGTCGCTATCAAGCGACTGTGCCAACAGCGACTAGTGCAAACACAGTTCATGCTGATCAGTGAAGAAGCTCAGGTTCGGCCCTGTACTTCACCAGTATCTGTGGTCTTAGTACCAGTTTGAATTCAGTTCATTTTTTTCTTCAGTCATTATCTCCTCTAGCCCTGTTTGTCACAGAATCCCAGATCTCACCCTTTACTGAAATATCTCTATTTTCTTTTCCTGGTTACCATCTCCTCACAAACTTCTGTAACAAGGGTGGCACCTGTTGTTATATCAAATCTGAATTAGCAGTTGACATTGTTTTGAACTACACTTCAACTAATTTTGATTTTTCACCATCCATCCATCCATCATCCAATCCTACATTGCCCCAAGAGGAGCGTAGGAGCCCGGGGCTAGGCAGTTGGTCTCAACATTTAAGATGAGAGTGACCAGCCTCACTCATCCCTGAGTGGCATTACATGAGCAATCAACCCCAACCATCCCTTAGATATAAACCTTCACCGGCTCAATCTGACTCGGGCGCAATAATTACCCGCTAAACCACCAGGTGCCAAAATTTGGTTATATGGTTACCACCCAGCATAGTAAATGGTTTCCTGGTGTACAGGAAACCATTTGGCTTGTCACTCAGTGTAGAGTCACCCACAGGCAGAAGGAAATGGAAAGAATGAAGAAAAGAAAGACAGAAGAGGGAGTGTAACGTCACCTGTGGGCAGAAGGACAAGGAAAGAATGAAGGAGAGAAAGACAGAGAAGGATGGAAGGAAAGAAGGATGGAAGAGAGGAAAGGGCAGACACCCGAGAGGAGCAGTACATCGAGTGAGTGGATGTTGAGCGCCCCCACCTACTACTAGATTTTTCACTATAAACTAAATTATGTAAACACAGTACAGTAAGACCTTACTATAACGGACTAATTGGGGCCCAAGCCATTCCGAAAAAAGCGAAATTCCGATGAAAGTGACATCTGAACTTTTTCCAATACTGTATCTACTATTTATTAGTGGACAGATATTGCCAGATTCCTATATTACCTTCAGTGTTACAGTACTAATATTCGTGTCTCCAAAAATATTGAAATTCTCAGTGTTTCGCTTAACAGTGACCTCAGCTGGATCTCTCATGCCAGATCACTTGCTAAATCCGTCTCAGAGAAACTTGGATTATTGTACAGAGTTCGTATCTTCTTTATTGACGAGCAGTTGGCTATAGTTTACAAGAGTCATGTGTGCTGTCAGCTGAAGTATTGCTCATCCTTGTGGAGTGGATTTGGGGAGGTTGCACTAAAGCAACTAGATAAAATTCAGAACAAAGCTGGTAGACTTATTAATAACTCTGCTGTTACAAGTAAATTACTGTACCTCCCCTACAGGTAAGAAGGCATGTTGGCTCCATTGCATTATTTTACAGACACTTTTATGGGAAATGCTCAGATGAAGTTTCATCCATTTTGCCACCTCTCCATGCCTTCCCCTGTGCTACACGGGCATCTGGTAGCGCTCATGACTGGACTGTCTCACTGCCATATTGCGGAACCTCTGCCTATCTGAAATCTAATATTCCCCAAACTGCATCTCTTTGGAACTCACTTCCCCAGAGTTGTCTCCCCCCAAAACTTCAACCTACAGCTGTTCATATCCAACTGTTACAGATTTTTCTATGAATGGAGGACACCAGTAATATGGCATATGGATTATTATTTATTTTTTTTATTCATTTGTTTTTCCTTCTGTTCTGTTATTTAAAAAAAAAAAAAAAAAAAAAAAGTCCACAAGATTATTTCCCATCCTCTCCTCAGTCAGCCACTACTGTATCATAGCTACAGTACCAAGCCTAGGTACTGTTGGGCATTTACATGCTGCATAACTTTAGAAATATCTGTTCAAATTCCAACTCAATGTTTTGTCATATAACAGTTGGGTACTGTATCTTTATGGGAATGCCAGCAGAATTTTTCATGTTTTTCTTCCATTTCTTATGGAATCAGTGCATAGCATAAATTTTGAACTGTCAGTATACTGTATAGTATAAGTAGTGGAGTGTTGTACAGTATTGCAGTGTTGAGACGTCAGAGGCTTTTCAGTCACTTGGTCTTTTAATTGCCCTTAATGGTTACATCCTCTGGTAGCCTACTGAACATTGATTTATATCATTGCAACTCTTATGGTGAATCTCTTTTTGTATCGTAACTATTTTACTCTGATGAGGAATTTTTATATAGTTCTGAATCCAACTTGGTATTAAATGATTAAATGCTTATTGTATCAGATTCAACAGTGTTAAGTATTAGCAAGCCTCACTTAAAGTATAATGCAAAATACTACCTTAAGTGAAACTACTTTAAGTGAGCACTACCTTACTTATGGTCCATGGCAGAAGGCTAAATAACATTTTGTGTGTGTGTGTGTGTGTGTGTGTGTGGGAGAGAGAGAGAGAGAGACTTCAAAACTGTGCCTTGAACTGTGAGCAACTTAGGTGGAACAGATGTGGTTTCATCAACAGCTTATTTGATTATGAAATAACTACAGTATTGTAAGTGACACAGCTGTACAAGAAAGCGCTCAGAGAGTGCTTACTTTCGCCAATGCCATTGCCACTAAAATGGATCCGGATCCATGGGTATATGATCCAGATGTGGATATGGATCCACCCCCAAATTTAATCAGTTTTTTCCTGGTCCATTGCCCACCTTTCCACAACATTTCATTGAAATTCAGTAAGAACTTTTTGAGATATTATGTGAGATATTCTGGATCCTCCCCCAAATTTAATAATTTCTCCCTTGCCGCATGGCTCGCCCTTCCACAAAATTTAATCAGAATCCATCTGTAACTTTTTTAGTATTCCCAGATCTGGATCCATGGATATAGCATCTGGATCCACCCCAAAATTTAATCAATACTTTCTTGGTCGCTGGTGCACCTTTTCACAAAGTTTCATTGAAATTCATGGAGAACTTTTGGAGATACTGTACTTTGTTAGATACTCCAGATCCGGATCCAGCCCAAAATTTAGTAATATATTCCTTGGACCATGGCCTGCCCATGCACAAAATTTCATCAAAATCCATTCATAACTTTTTGAGTAATCCAGCTAACAGGCAGACAGACAGACAGACAAACCAGTACTGGGTAAAACGTAGCCTCCTTGGTGGAGATAATGAGGACAAACACTCCCTACAGTAGCTGCATAATTGTAATAATGTATGTACAGTACAGTACAGTACCTGACTGCCTTTTTCACAAGTAATAGTTTGTTTTGTGGGCATAAGTACGGTCTTTCAAACACAGTGTGTCCAGGCATCTCGAAATGAATGGATCTTGAATTTGGCTCTCTTTTATCTTGTTTTTTTCTTGGAGGGAGCAATTTGCAGGCCTCTGGCCTTTGGTTCCTTCTTGCTTGCCTTAAAAAAAAAAAAGTAAGTTTCTTGGTATTTTTGGATATTTTTGTCACTTGATGTGTCATAACTAGGGTCTGTTATCTAACAGCTACTGATACTTTGTCTTATATTCACACAGGCCCTAAAACAGTGTTCTTCTGGGCTCCCTGTTTTAAGTGGGTAAGTACTCTCCTGTACTGTACAGAATACACTTGTTTAAGATCCTACACTTCCTTCTTCATGCAGACCCACAACACTACTTTGCACACCATCCAAAATAACTGAATGCCTCATTCTCAATAAAATCACACCCCATGTTCCCGTTGCTCCTTCACAACACAGATTCAGAGCACTACACTTTACAAACACCTTACTGACTAATCCCATACAAGCATCAGATGGCATCAACTCTGCAACACCTGCAGAGTGGACATTTCTCATAACAGTAGATATTAGTAAAGCCCTCAGTCTATCCCATGATGCAAACTGATCACCAAGATACTGTATACAACACAAACTTGGAGAACAACAACATACACTGGCTTGCCACCTATTTATGTGGTAGACAAGCACGTGTTACATTCCAGGGCAAGTCATTGTGAACAATAAACTTCCTCAGCGGAGTTCCACCAGGGTCTGTTCTCTCATCTTCACTCTCCAACATACTATATACATACATGATATTCTCACACCCTAACCACCCACAAACATAGCCTCATGTGCAGCTAACATCACCATAGCAACCACAAATCACATTGCAGACACAGCTTGCATACTGCAACAGGACCACCTCAACACACAGCAGACCTGGGTTGAGGCAACAGATGATTGCCCCAGCCAAATCCACCACTTCACATATTACCAGAAACACAAATACCGATACCCTCCCCACATAACACTTAACAATGTGTGTGTGCCACACACCCTTTCCACTAAGGTCCATGGAGTGACATATGATGCCGGACCCACCCTGAAGGCCCATGTATGTGACAACGAGGCTGTGTACCTCCAGACTTGTTGCTCTGAGGACAACTACCTGTACAATGCCAGACTTTGGGGGGGGGGGGGAAATCACCTTACACCACAAGCATTACATTAGATCAGTGATAACCTGTGCCTCCCCTGCATGGGCATCCATCCTGTCTAATACCATTTATAACATCTTACAAATCATACAGAACATTGCCCTATGCATCACCACTCGCTGCACCAAAAACACTTTGACAGCCCGCTTACCCTCGGAAACTAAAACCCTCCCTGTCAGAGATTACCTTGATGTGAAGGGCACCCAATTTTGCAGCAACCTGTGCCAGTACAAAGCACCCCCGTCACTACATGACAAACATACACAACAAACATAGGCACATACAATGGTCACCAGATGAGTATTATCAAATCCCCTACAACAATATCCCACCTCCAGACATTCCAACACTAGCAATGAAGAAGTACCTACATACTTCATGCTGAGGCCAATACAACACCTTGATCAAAACACCATTCTACAACATCCCCCCCCCCCCTGAATTCCACCTATCAGAGGTGTCCATAAATAGAGATGATCAGGTTCACCTAGCTAGGTTTATAGCAGGACATCACCCAGCCTGCCTCAACTACCAACTTAGATGTGGGTTGGATAGGATCACAGGTGACGCTTGCCTGGCCAGTGGAATGGGCCACAGCATAACACATATTGGAGCACTATGCAGCACATGCCACTCTGAGATGCAGACTCAACATCAACTCTGTAGAGAATCTGTAGAACAACTCCATATAGGTAGTTGCTACCTGTGTTTGACAGGTCTGCTTGATCAGATGGACTGGGATTGAGGAACAATAGCAACAACTGTGATGTCTTTTTCAGTTCCTTCTTGTCTTACCTGGGCAGTTTTACTCAGCTCAGAGGAGGCTTTTGGAATTGGAAGCAGGATTGGGTACAACCATCTTTAACCAGTTTGGTACTAAAGAACTCTCCAAACCTAAATAATAATTGCATGGTGGCAGCAAGAATAAGATGCCGATGATGTCCTTAGCCTCAAAGGCTTAACAAGGCCATCTTCTTCTCTGTTGTGCAGTTTTCTTTTGCAGTCATCTGGGGAGCGGGGTGGCTTAGTGGTAGAGCGTGTAACTTGAGATCGCGAGGTGAAGAGTTCGTGCCGCATCTGGGTAGCTTCCTTTGCTGGGAGGGGTAGTGCCCTCCTGTAATCCTAGCAGGGCTGTGTGATCTATCCAGAACTAGCTCGGGGGTATAATCCCTTTGGAGTCATCTGAGCATGCATGACATTTAGTTATTATTAACATTATTATTATTATTATTATTATTATTACAGTATTATTATTGTTCATCTGCTGCTGCTGTCCTAACTTGACCCACAATAAAAAATGAGATGGTAGGATACATAATCAAGAAGGTGAGAGCACAAACGTAGGAAAATAATCAACAGAGTTCCCCAGTGACATGGACTACACATCATTCAGGCCTGCACATCTTGACTCCACCTCACAGTCAGAAATAGTTCACATATTCTTTGTAGTGGCTTTTTTTTTTTTTTAGATGTGCATCACAAAAGCCTGTGGGATAGTCATTCTATCAGCTACTAAACTCATTTTGTGTCCATATCCATGCATATTTTATCCATTGTTTTGCTTCCTTAGCTTTATTACTTCAATATTATGCATATACATTTACCGCAGCCAACAGCTGTCCATGTGCATGGCCTTTCATACTTTGTCTTAATTTTAAACTCGCATGTATAACATCATCACCCTATCAGTATCAGTACTTGCTGTATGACCATACCGTCTAAGTCTACCATCTGATTATAGCTGGATTGTCCAGCATGATGTAATAGTAGACATAGTGCCATAATAAGTGAGAAAAAGTGAGGCTTGAAATGTGAGGAAGTTTAGTTATTTGCAAGGAATCAAAATACCTTAGAATGAAGTGTGCACAGAGGATCCCCATACTTTTTTTTTTTTGTATAAACAGCAGAATCATTTATATTAAAAATGAAAAATATGAAAGATCTGTAGATGGTTGCTTATGAATAGTCAGGATTTTGAAGCCTTGAATAATTTGTGAAAGGTGTGTGGTTCATTTCACTGCCCATGCTGTTTGCTAATTCTCCCATGTCTTGTCTTTCTCTGTTTTGTTTTTGGATCCTACATCAATCTATCTCTCAGGTGGGACCTGAGGTTGAAATGATTGTGCCAAAATTTTCATATGTGGATAATAGCACCAACATACACTGTGCTTTCTTATTTTGTAAGGTTATCATTGATTGGATGCCCAAGTTACTTTCATTTTTAGGGTTTACCTTGTTTCAGTATTTTGTTAGTTTTTGGTATATTCCCACTTGATTTTTTAGTGGTAGTTGGTACACTCACCATCCACTCACTTGATATAGTGCTGCTCTCGGGTGATTGCCTTTTCCTCGTCTTCCTTCCTTCTTTCCATCCTTCATCTTCTGTCTTTCCTTCATTTTTTCCTCTTCCTTTTGTTTACAGGTGACTCTGCACTGAGTGAAAAGCCAAATGGTTTCCTATACACCAGGAAACCATTTACTACATTGGATCGCAACCATATAACCAAACTGTGGCGTCTGGTGATTTAGTGGGTAATTAAGGCGCTCCAATCGGATTGAGACTGGGCAGGTTTATATCCAGGGAGTGATTGGGGTTTATTGCCCAGGTAATGCCACTCAGGGATGAGTGAGGCTGGTCACTCTCATCTTAAATGCCAGGACCAACTTGCCTAGCCCTGGGCTGCTACACTTCTTATGGGGCACCATAGGACTGGATGAGAAATGAAAATGAATGAATGAATCCTACTGGATTCCTTCCATTTGAGATTCCTTATGTCATACATAACTAACTACCTTAGCAGTTGACATGACAGCTAATTCTCATTAAATTAATAGTAGATATATTATCAGAGTTCTGTCTATCTATTTATTGCCAGACGCCTTAATCCCGTAAGGGGTGGCCACAGACAAATCGCTTCCTTGTTGCCGTCCCCTGCCATTTCACTCCCCTGCTCCCAATTCACACCCCCCTCTCTCATAAACCTCTCCATTCCATCCCTCCATCTCATCCTTGGCCTCCCCCTCCCTCTCCACCTCTCTCACATACACTCTCCTCATCAGTCTCTCACTCTCCATCCTCTCCACATGGCCAAACCACCTCAGTGTGTTTCTCGTAATGCTTCCTATCACATTCACATCCTCGCCACAATGCTCCTTCACATCCTTATTTGTCAGTCCATCTCTCCATGTGACTCCATAGGTTCCCCTCGAATAACTCGTTTCCACTGCTCTCACTCTTGACTTCTGTCCCTCCAACAAGGCCCAAGCTTCACTTTCATACGTTAGAGTTGGTATCACAATCCTGTCATGTAATAACTTTTTCACTTCCATGCTCGCTTCCCTGTTTCTATCACTGTTTTCAAGGAATCAGCAACCTTTCTTCCTTGTTGCACTCTTCAAACTTCCATCCTTACTCATCACACTACCCAAGTACTTAAATGCACTCACACTTTCCAGTTCCTCCTCATCCAACCACACTGTACATTCACTGACTTCATTTCTCTCAAAGACCATAACTTTACTCTTCCCTACATTCACCTTTAGATTCCTTTTCTTACACGCTCTCCCAGACTCATCCACCAAGCCTTGCAGCTCTCCTTCAACTTCACTTAACAACACAGTATTATCTGCAGCCAACAGTACAGGGAGTTTTCAGACACTGCCCTCTCTCATTAGGACTTCTCCAACATCCACTGCCCTACATTGTATCTCTTTTATAACCTCATCCATATACAGAGTGAACAACCATGGAGACATGACACATCCCTGTTTCAGTCTAACCTTCAAATAGAAAAATACACTTGGTTCTCCATCCACATGCACTGCAGCATTAGCACCCTCATACATACTCTTCACAGCATTTAGCAGCTTCCCATCTACTCCATATATTCTTAATACTTTCCACAGTCCTAGTCTATCCACCCTGTCATATGCTTTCTCCTGATCCATGAAGGCTGCATACAGCTTCTTTCCCTTCTCTAGAAACTTTTCCATTAAAGATCAAAGAATGCGTATCTGATCTACACAACCTCTTCCATTCCTGAAACCTTCCTGTTGTTCGCCAACTAATTCCTCTGTTATTTCTGTAACTCTGTCAATAAGTATCCTACCATATATTTTTCCCGTTACACTAAGAAGACAAATGCCCCTATGATTACCACACACTTCATTTTCCCCTTTTCCTTTGTACAAGGGAATAATTACTCCTGACTTCCAATCCTCCAGGACTCTACCTTCCTCCTAGGCCAGTCTGCACATCTTCCACATCCATTCTACTACTATCTCTCCCCCATGTTTCAGCATTTCACCACACACTCCATCAGTTCCTGGGGCTTTCCCCATTTTGACTTTCTTTGCTTCCACAACAATCAGAGTTACTACTCAGTAAAGTTATTGTAATATTTTAAGTGATATAACATTAATAGTGTATTTATACATGCAGGGGTTGGTGATTGCTGGGCTGGGAGATGTAACGAGGCCAGCTGAGAAACTGTCTGCCTCACAGTCATCAGCCCTAGCAGCCACAGGAACCATTTGGTCCAGGTAAGAGGTTCATCCATGTACAGTCAGGGATGAAAATTTGCCTACTGTTCCCAGCCCTGGCAGCCATGGGCACCATTTGGTCCAGGTGAGAGGATGCACCATGTACAATTGGGGATGAAAGCTTGCCTACTGCTACACTGCTTGTACTTCACAATTGGGGAATGCTTGTAACTTTCCTTCTTAGTGGATCACATCAAAAAGAATCATTGGCAGAGTAGTATACTTAGCCTTTCAACTTAGAAGTATAGCTACCTCTCAGCATACAAATATGTATTAGCTAATCGATATGAGAATAATAAGAAATGAAATATCAGTAGATCTTTCCCCATCTGTCCAAAGTATTCATTAATCCATCCATTCCTTTACTATTCCTTCATATCAGGACTAAAGGGGCCCAGGGCTGGACTACTCATTACAGACCTTCAAGGGAAGGATGACTAGTTTGCCCCTTAACTGAATTATGTGAGCAAAGAGCTTCAATCATCACTCAAACTAAGACCAATAAGGGCCACATTCAGTTGATGTACCTCAACTCACTAAGCCATTGCATGTCCATTTGTTGGCTGTTTGGTTACCACCTAGTGCAGTAAATGTTGTTAGGGGTTACAGGAGACCATTTCTCGTTTCACTTAATGCAGAGTCACCAGAGTACATCAAATAAGTGGATGTTAGGTAGCTACATGTTCATGTTCAGGATTGTAACTCCAACACATTATCTCTACAGTACATTTCCCAGTTACCATAGCCTAACCATACACAGCATCTCACTAAAACTCGCCAGAGTCTACTTGTTATAACCTGCCACATCCCGGCAAATTTTTCACCAGTGACCCCCCCCAATCCCGGCAGATTTTTAATTTTTTTATTTGATTTTTAATTTTTTTTGGCTAAAACCTCCGCATTTTATGAGACACATCGAAAATTCAGAGAGAAAATGCTCAGTTGAGTTTAGAAATGCCGATTCACGTAACAGTACCCTCACCTTGGTACCATGTTCTCTCAGGCCAGGCTCCAGAGATGTTTTCTATGGGAGGGGTAACGATTCCAAACCACTCATAATAGGTAAATATTTATTTATTTGGTATGAATTTATATGTAGTGCAAGAGTATATTGGTTTTCACACAATAATATAGGGGATATAAGCGTTGTTCACTCACCAAACACATCAACATATGGCACCTTCCTTTGTAATGTTACCGCCTCATCACTTGTGCTTGTTTCTTCCTTTGTCCTCCACCTCGGGAATCTCTTTCACCTTGAATTTCCTCATTTAAGAGACCGTGGTGCGACATGTCTTTACTGGCCAGGTCACTGCTAACAGGCGAGTTGCCGAGAATGGCATGCGGGGTCAGGTGGGGCCAGGCAGTATCCCCACCTGGCGTTGGATAGAGGAAGGTCTCCCACATATGCCTACCAAAAATCACCCATGAAAGTTGAAAAATGTGCAAATGACGGACCTCGCAATTGCAAAACGTATGGATACGTTATCGGGTGTCATTGTGACAAAACGTGGTGACGTATCCATATGTCAACGGGACGCCTTGGGTTAAAGTGTATTTTTAGGTTATTACCAACAGATTTTATTAAAACTAGGCAGAATACACCTTAAACTAGTGCATTTTGAGAGAGTTCACTAAACTGTGAATAACCAAAAGCAGCAAAATCACAACTGCAAAAAATAAGGAATGGCTTATCCTGCAGATGGTGCAGTTACCTGCCTTAGGACCCCCACTTCATGAAGAAGAATGGCCAAATAAAAACATTTCTGTAATCATGTTATATATAATTGCAGTTAGTGATACAGTATACATTCAAGGCTTCTAACACTGTAGAAAAATTAATTATATCAGTGTATGTTTAGGTGATAAAGACTGCATAGGTGAGTAGGGAGTAATTGTGATGTCATTTGATGATAGCATTACACAAGGATGGCTTGTTGCCACCTTCCATGACATCAAGCATGAAACTAGAATGCTGGTGGTTGATGGTGTAAAGAGCATTGGGCAGCTGCTATGAGGTAACACTGCTGTACATGTTTTCCCAGCTGTGTGGTGTAAAACTCAATGTGCTTTAGTCAAGGGTTCAGCCAGGGCTGTTGCTTACACTTTCCTGTTAACACAGCTGAAGCTGTGGCTCACACTGCACAGATTAATGGGAAAAATTGGGTCATGTGAAACAGCCAAGCACTGCATGTTGCTACAATCCCTATTTTTATAAGTTTACAGTAATAAGCTACCTTTTACAGGATAATGTAAGAAATTTTCAGTTAAATTAAACACCGGATAACAGAAAGAAAAGTGGCCATTAATTGTAAAAGTGGAATTAGATGATGTGTAGCCGTGGTGGCAGGCATTAAATACTGTTGCCAATATCCTTCTGCGTGAAATTTGTATTGAGGTTACTGGATATTAATATGTTGGTGATATTTTAGCATGAGATGATGGATGGGCTTTATCGTGTGGTAGAGCATATACATACCATAAATGTGTTAATGCAAAACTAGTTTGGTGCAGTAAGATAGGGCTTGATAATCATTTATTTGAATATGCACTAGTAAACAAGGAATCTGGGAAAGTTAGAGTTTTTGGGAACATATAAATGTATTAACTTGTTCAATTCAGTGATGAACTTCTTTAGTTTATTCTAGCAGTGTCCAGGTTATTTTGTTTTGCTTACAAAAGACAGTCATATGCAGAATTGCAGATGTAATAATTTCTGATTAGTATTTTTTTTTTTTTTTTTTTTTTTTACATAGTTTAAGTGACCACAGTATACAGTAGTGCAGTTCTCTTCATCGTCATCACTTATTCTCTCCCCAGGTATTCTTTGGTGATCACCCCAAGAAACTGGAACTTGTTCAGTGTCAACGTCTTTGTAGCCATGACGGGAATATATCAGCTTGTCCGGATCTTCTTGTAAGTTTTTATTGAGGTTGGGTATTTGTAAATGTACAGTGAGCCCATAGTCATCACTAATTGGTATTGCACCTAGTGCGTGGTAACAAAATTGGGTAATAACGAAAGCATAAAACCAATGGGATTTGTCCTAATTAGCACTGGGCACCCCTCTTGTTAACCCAAATTTTCCCTTGTACAACAGTTTAGACAAGCTAAATATTTATGGTAAGTGTCAGAAACATACACAGGCATGGTAGTGTTGATAGGAAATGATGAAACTCCTCCATCCATCTTTCCATCCATCCTCTTCTGTCTTTCTCTCCTTCATTCTTTCCTCATCCTTCTGCCTATGGGTGACTCTACACTGAGTGACAAGCCAGATGGTTTCCTGTGCACCAGGAAACCATTTACTATGCTGGGTTGAAACCAAATAACCAAATTTTGGTGCCTGGTGATTTAGTGGGAAATTATGTCACCCAAATCAGATTGAGCTGGTGAAGGTTTATATCCAAGGGATGGTTGGGGTTTATTGCTCATGTAATGTCACTCAGGGATGAGTGAAGCTGATCACTCTTATCTTAAATGTCAGGACCAACTTGCCTAGCCCCGGGTTCCTACACTCCTCATGGGGCAGCGTAGGATTGGATGATGGATGAATGGATGGATAGAGGGATGAAAAGGGCACACTAAGGAAGACACACATACCATAGAGAAACCTGAGATGGGCTTGAAGTAATGGGTTCAGAGGTGAGGGTGTGGAGAGTTAGTAATTGCCCCCATCTGGGATTAACTCTACAAGTAGGGCCCCATCTTTGAATCCCTCAGAGCCATCAGAAACCACAGATTTTGCACCATCATTGTCCGCAGAAGCCAGCTCTGGTGTTTGAAAATTGAAGTTTGTTAGCCAAAAAATAGGCAATAACATTAGGAGTGCAAATTTTCATCTAACAGTGACAGCGAAAACTGCTATGACCAAGTAAGCAATAACCATGAAATCACTGTACAGTACTGTAGTTTGTGGATGATTTAGAGTGCCAGTGAGATATGCTGTGTGTCAGCAGAGTGCATCTTGGAAATGTAAATGTGTTAACTTGAACTGTATGAGCGTGTTTGTCAGAAAATTATTTTGCTGTATGATTTTCTGGTACATTTTGAATGTTTTTCACATAATTTATAATGATTGGGATGTGCATGGTGACACAGCATGTTGTTGACAGAGAACCCTCTCCGCTGGCAGACCCGTATCCCATTTGCTACAATGACGTAACCTGTACATCATTTCTAGGCAAGAGGAGCATACAAGGCTGTATGCAGGACTTTAAAAGCCACCGCTTTACTATGGGGATAGCAGAGGGCAGTTTAAAGCTTTCTTGCTTCTCCTCCTACAACTCTTATATGCTATTGATGGGGAGATAAACTCAAGGCAAAGTGGTTAAGGGGTAAGCTTTTGCCAAACAGGTTAACTATCATGCTCCTGTGAAGAGGGAACCTGTTGTTAAAAGTTCATAGATCCTGGAAATGTGAGTAACTGATACTGTATTATGAAGTATACCTGGAATTATCATTAGAGAATATCTGGGATAAATTTTGTGCAGTTGCACTTTGCTGTACAATGATAATGCATTGAGGGAAAACCCTTTGCATACCGTAAAATGGGGTAACTTCACACGGGTAACGTCAGACATTTCTGGGTAAAATATAATAAGCCAGAGTTATAGGAATATGGCTCTTTATTATGGAAAAGTAAAAACAAGGACAGTTAGGATAATCCTTAAGGTATGGTATATATAGCTTCTGTGGAACTGACATGAATATATGTACATGAACTAATGTTTGCAGAACTGGTGAAAAATTTCTCGTTTTTATTAACCCTGGAAAACTTTGTGCAGGACAAACAGGGATAGTTGTTTGAATACGAATATGATGATTTTAAAGTAAATTTGTTGTAGATAACATATGCTAAATGATTTTACAGAATGTTCCTGTATAATCTTCTGACAATAGTAACAATAGCAATATCTTTCTTTCCCAAAAGAAATATATAATTTTGACACATGGAAAAACATGTGTAACTTCAGACAGTGAAGCTATTGTGCAGTGAAGCAATTATGCAAAGTCAGTATACTTACAACAGACAAAATACCATGAACAAAGACAAACCTATCCCCTACTAAGAAAAGAAAGTACCGGTACACCAGTTGTGTGTCCAAAGGATCTTTGAAAAAAGCAAAGAATGATGTTGAACACAAAAATTTGAGTGTCCAACAAGCAGCAAAGAAATAGAATTTAGGAAAAATTATTTTGCTTGTTTATATTAAAGGTATCCAAAGCAAATCAGTGGGACATCACACAGCTTTAAGTCATAAGGAAGCATGCTGTTGTGTCAGAGGATAGTAACTCTGACAGAGTGGGGCTTCCCTCTTGACATACTGGATCTAAGGATGCTCGTGAAGGCATACCTTGAGAAGCTAGGGGTTGCAGTGTCTCGCTTTACAAACAGTGTTGTAGGCCAGGATTAGGGACTTTCGTTTCTGAAACAGCACACAGCAGTCCTCACGAGACGGGTGTCGCAAAATATGAAGACAGAAAGGGCTAAAGTAACTGGGGCCACACTAACTCAGTTGTCCAATAACTTCAGAGATACCCTGGAAGGAATGTCTCCAGAGAACATAATAAATTATGATGGAACAAATCTCACTGATGATCCTGGAAAGACAAAAATTGTAGGGAAGAGTAAAGTGATGGTCTTTGAGAGAGGTGAAGTCAGTGAATGTACAGCGAGGTTGGATGGTGAGGAATTGGAAAATGTGAGTACGTTTAAGTACTTGGGTAGTGTGATGAGTAAGGATGGAGGTTTGGAGGGTGAAGTGCTTGAAAGGGTACAGCAGGGAAGAAAGGTTGCTGGTTCTTTGAAAGCATTGATAAGAAACAGGGAGGTGAGCATGGAAGTGAAAAAGTTACTACATGACAGTATTGTGATACCAACTCTAACGTATGGAAGTGAAGCTTGGACATTGTTGGAAGGACACAAGTCAAGAGTGAGAGCAGTTGAAATGAGTTATTTAAGGGGAGCCTGTGGAGTCACGTGGAGAGACAGGCCAACGAATGAGGATATAAAGGAGCGTTGTGGTGTGGATGTGGATGTGATAGGAAGCGTTATGAGGAACACACTGAGGTGGTTTGGCCATGTGGAGAGGATGGAGGGTGAAAGACTGACGAAGAGAGTGTATGTGAGTGAGGTGGAGGGGGGAAGAGGGAGGGGGAGGCTGAGGATGAGATGGAGGGATGGGGTGGAGAGGTATATGAGAGAGGGGGGTGTGAGTTGGGAGCAGGGCAGTGAAATGGCGGGGGACAGGGCGACTTGGAGGCGATTTGTTTGTGGCCACCCCAAACGGGATTGAGGCGTCTGGCAATAGATAGATAGATAGAATCCTCATAAATCGCGTGTTTATAAATCACGGATTCGTAAATCACAGCTAAGTGGCTGTCAGATTGCCGGCACCCCTAAATCGCTGTTAAGTCACAAAAATCGCAGATCTAGGCACCGAAGTGGGCCTTTTCCGAGGAGAATCGTAAACCGCAGCATTCAATTTGAAAATCGCGACCCAACAACCAATCACCATCCGTCCCTGGTGGCAAGTGTGCATACTAATGCTGCCACGTTGTTGTTCTTCCCGCCAGTCTGCACACTACAGACCATCGCTGTGGAGTATGAGAGCTACCTGCCTTTTTTTGTGCACCTTCCCCCTGCCTCCTACCTTCCATGGCCCCTCCCGAAGCCCCGATGAAACTCTGTAAGCAGTATGGCATCAAGAAGCAGCCTCCGTTGTCGTACAGTCAACTTTTGGAGCTCATTTGTCGTGTTGAGAAGGGAGCACCCCCACCTCATGCTGACAGGTTCTAAGTTCTTCCCAAAACCACCCCACTCCATTCACTTAAGCATTATCGTCATAGGATTCAGGTGAGATCCCTTAACATTGCTTATTTCTATTAAATACATGCACTGAATATTCCTAAGCCGACTCCGCTCTTTCTTTACCCCTGCACAATTGTTGACTCTATACAGGGGTTTTATCCGCCCCTGTGTGGAGTACAACTCTCATGTGTCGGGAGGCTCCCCACATACAGCTCTTCTCCATAGGGTGGAGTCAAAGGCTTTTCGTCTCATTAACTCTCCTCCTCTTACTGACTCCCTTCAACCTCTGTCTCTTCGCCGCACGGTTGCATCTTTATCTCTTTTCTATCGCTACTTTAATGGTCACTGCTCCTCTGAACTGTCTGCTTGCATTCCTCCACCTCTACGACGGGCTCGTAGCACCCGTCTGGCAGCAAACTCTCATCCCTTTTCTGTCCAACTCTCTAACGCAAGAGTTAACTGTTACTCCCAGTCTTTCATTTATGCAACAGGTCAGCTCTGGAACTGTCTCCCTCTGTCTGTATTTCCTGCTGCCTATGATCTCCAGTCTTTCAAATGCAGTGTGTCCAGGCATCTCAAAATGATCGGATCTTGAATTTGGCTCTCTATTGTATTTTGTTTTTCTCTTGGAGGGAACTGTAACTGCGGGCTCATGGCCTTTGGTTCCTACTTCCTCGCATTTTAAAAAAAAAAAAAAAAAAAAAAAAAAAAAAAAAAAAAAAAAGGTAGGGTGCTGTGGGGGGTGGTTGGCCAAAGTCCAGACCCAAATTAATTTTTCACGTGAGTTATTATTTATAAACCACGGAATTTGTAAATCACGGCAGTGGTCCTGACCCAAATTGCCGTGATTTGCGAGGATTGAGTGTAGTTAGAAGAGGCACCAAGTGTCCATGAACTTGACAAATCGTCAGTATCTGTTATGTTCTCTGGAACAGCTTTTTGTCATTTATTGCCTCATGTTGTGTACAAGGTTGTTCACCTTTATGACACCTGGACAGGAGGAGGATCCCCAGGGATGAGGCATAATAATTCATCCAGTGGATGGTTCGAGGCTTGCAGTTTCAGTGACTGGTTTCATGAAATTATCTTGTCCTATGCCAAAGACAGAACAGGTAGAGTTGTTATGATAGGTGATAATTTAGCAAGCCATGTCAGTGTAAGTGTAGTAAAAACATATGGAAAGATTAACATTTCCTTTTTTCTGGTAACCCCAAAGAACACCCATTTAACCCAGCCCTTGATGTTGCTGTATTTGGACCATTAAAAAGACACTGGCATCAGGTGTTGGAAGACTTCAAGAAAAGTACTGTAGGTGGGCTAGGTAATGCCTAACCAGAAGACTGTTTCCATTTCTTCTGTGTGAGCCGATGGACAAAATCAAGGGGTCTGTTAAAGATAACCTCCAAAATGGGTTTAGAAAGTGTGGTATACATCCCCTTGATCCAGATCAAGCAATATCCCGACATCCATAGGAACCGTCTGTCCATGCCCTGGATATATCAGTTTTGACACTCTAAAGGAAATGAGGCATGGCCCAGGGGAGACAGATTCAAGCACAACTGGACCCAAGTTCACACAGAAGCGGAAGAAGTGGCTGAATGTTGCACCTGGTCAAAGCATGTCTACAAAATCCCTAAGAGCTGAGGATTCAGAACTGAAGACAGAGGTGAGGAACATGATGTGGATGACCCACAAGAACTACAGCCTGATTCCTCCATCCAAGACCCAACAGTAGAGAGGCCACCACATCCTGGCACCTCTACTCAGTTCTTTAGAACAGAGATAACATCAAAGCCAGCTGAGCCAGGCACCTCTACCCAAAATTATACCAGTACAACAGAGAAGGCAAGGCAACCAGGCATCTCTACCCAGGTCCCTACAGCAGAGATGGCACTGCATCCAGGTACCTCAACCTAGAGACCAGCCAGCCACTACACTGGAGAAGTTGTGCCGTGAAACTGGGTAGTTGTGAGGGTTCATTTTGATGAAAGTAAGACATTAAAGTACTGATATTTTATTGCAGTTGTTGTAAAATTTTAATCTGAAATTTGTGTTAGGTTCTTGCAACGTGTTAAGGGTACATGTCATACATTTGTAAATCCTGAGATGGAGGACTACAATGATGTTGATAGAGAAGATATAATTAAGGTGTTACCAGAGCCAACTCTTGACAACAAGTGTAGTATGATTTTTTCTGTAGATGTTAATCTCTGGCCCAAATAATGTTTGAATTAGTCTTGGTGGTTGGTGGGGGTGCTCACCATCCACTCTCTCAGTGTAGTGCAGCTTTGGGTGTCTGCCCTTTCCTCTCTTCCTTCCTTCCTCTTCCACCTTTCCTTTCTTCATTCTTTCCTCTTCCTTCTGCCCAGGGGTGACTTTACAGTCCCTCTTCTGCCTTTCTTTCCTTCATTCTTTCCTCTTCCTTCTGCCCATGGGTGACTCCACACTGAGTGACAAACCAAATGGTTTCCTATACACCAGGAAACCATTTACTACACTGGGTGGTAACCATATAACCAAATTATGGTGCCTGGTTGTTTAGTGGGTAATTAAGGAGCTCCAATTGGATTGAGCCTGTGTATGTTTATATCCAAGGGATGGTTGGGGTTTATTGCTCATGTTATGCCACTCGGGGGATGAGTGAAGCTGGTCATTCTCATCTTAAATGTCAGGACCAACTTGCCTAGCCTTGAGCTCCTACACTCCTCATGGGGCAACTAAGATTGGATGATGGATGGATGGATCTCTTGGCCAAATAATGTTTGAGCTATCTTTTGCCCAAATAGTATTTGGTTACCAAAATGTGTGATTATGGTACTGTAACTTTTTCCAGTAGGTTTTCAGTTTTAAATATTATAAAGCCACAGTGATGCTAAGCAAATTCAGTATTTAGTTTCAGAGTTTGAGTTTCAGTAATAATAATCTGTAATTTTTGTGTCTCTTAACCAATGTTGTTTGCCTCAGTAATTACAAAGCCTAAGGTAAGCTACATAGCTTCAAGGTTTGAGTTCCAATTATTATCTTGCGGCCAGTAATGTACGTGTACTAATGTGTAGTTTTTATGATGTATCTCTCCTAATTGGTGTTAATGTATGAATGTGGTTAGCATGAGTAGCATAAGTATGGAAACTGTGTGCTCAACATGTGAAATTTAGCAACAGGATAGAACACTTTTTTTTTTTTTTTTTAAGAACAATGTTTGGAATGGACTCTCGGTTGTTTTTTGGGTCTGGAAAAGTTTATGAATGATCTGTGATTATTTTCATCACAAAATGCCTCATTGCAATGTGATCTAATGTTCAGTATTGTGCTGTCAATTTAAAGGTTGAAAAAAAGAATATTTTTTTTTAGTTATTTTTTTATTTAGTCACCACTGTTGTGTGCAATTTTTTTTCTCAGTTTTTTAAAGAACTTTCTAAGTGTCCGAAGTAAGCTTGGGCTGACTGACATTAGCAACCATTAGGTGTACTCTTGTTTAGACACCTATTGACTTTCCCACTTAAAGTTACACAGACCTGTCCGAAGTGACCCAAACTCATGGGTAACTTTGGACGCATTAATATCTCTAATTGCACTTGCAGTTTGTCTTCATTTTTGTAGGCTTCAACGTGCTTACATGAATCAGCCTTGGTCACCAAATGGCGGCTCTCCATGCTGCACGATCTCTGGCAGCTTCTCTATTTAGTCCCTTAACCCTGAGGTCACACTCAATGACCTCTTCCCATGTCCATTTCAGCCTACCTCTCACTACACTACCCCCAACATTAACACTTCTTGCTTTGTGCACCCTATTATCAACCCCCATCCTCTCCACATGCCCAAACCATCTCAATCTACCTCTCATCACAACACCAATACACTCTAGTCCCATCCTGCCTCTCAACTTCTCCATCGTAAACCTAGCCCCCCTAGGCCTTGCACTGAAGGACGTGCTGCACATCCACATAACCATTTGCCATTTCTGTTCATTTGAGCTTACGAATATCCTCTTCTTTTACTTCCCAGGATGCACTACCATACAGCATTACACTCTAACACATGCCGCATACAAAGATCCCATAGCACAGAGGGAGAGCCGTTTCTGTCAGGAGAGGCATCAGCTCCCTGAACTTCTTCCAGCCACTCCTCACTCTAGCCACAGACATGTTGTGTGTCCTCCAGCACATAACTATCTATCTACTATCTACTACCAGATGCCACAATCCCGTAAGGGGTGGCCATTTGACTCTGAGTTATTTGTTTTACGGGGAGGAGCACTAACCCTCCACCAACCCACTTGTTGACACGTAGGGAGGACTGGGCAAATTTGGGCTGTCTGGACATTGCTACTCCTCAAATAACAAACTCTTCAACACACTCAAGAAACTTACCAGCAAGTTCAGTCCTTTCATGCCTGGCAATATCCACATGCTCTCCCTGACACACCGAACACATGAAATCAGCATTGTCTTGCAGTCTACATCTAATATCATTATATCTCTTATGCACCCACTTATCAAACACTGCACAAAATGGAATTACTTCCCACACCCTTGTGACAAATCGCTCATGGCCACTTTCCCTCTTCTTTGACAGTACCACCCCCAGCCCTAGATACCATCACTTTTGTTTTATCTGCACTTACTCTTAAGCATGTGGAGTGACGTGGAGGGACAGGTTGACGAATGAAGAAGTGAAGGAACGTTGTGGGGTAGATGTGGATGTGGTTGAAAAGATTAGGAGAAATACACTGAGGTGGTTTGGACATGTGAAGAGGATGGAGAATGAAAGACTGACTAAGAGGGTGTATGTAGGTGAGGTGGAGGGAGGGAGAGGGAGGGGTAGACCGAGGATGAGGTGGAGGGATGGAGTTGAGAGGTATATGAGGGAAGGGGGGGTGAGTTGGGGGGAGGGGAGTCAAATGGTGGGTGACAGAGTGACTTGGAGGCGTTTTGTCTGCGGCCACCCTTTGTGGGATTAGGGCGTTGGGCTATAGATAGATAGATAGACTCTTAAGCCGTTGTATCCCATACCATCTCTCCATTTCCTAAATCTTTCCTCCACCTCCCTTTCATTCTCAGCAGTCAACACCAAATCATGACCGTACAACATCTCGCACGGGAGTCCAAATCTGAAGTCACATGAGAGGGCTTCAAGCACCCTGATAAACAACAAGGGTCTCAAGACTGACCCCTGATGCACACCCACATTCACAGAAAACTCATCACTCAAATCTCCATTCACTCTTACCTGGGTGCGAGCATCCACATACATGGCCATAACGACCTAACCCAGCCACTCCTCGATCCCAGGCTTTCTCATTGCCCACTTCACCACTTCTGTAGGGACTCTGTCAAAGGCCTTCTCCAAATCAATTCTTTCGTATATTTTTCTCCTGAAGCTGTCAAACAATGAATATGGCATCAGTGGTTCCTTTGCCTGGCAATCCCAAATTGCATCTCATCAATATTCAGTCTTTCTCTAATCATACCTTCAGAAACTCTCCATTACCTTCATTATCTTGTTTATGAGCTTTATACAGTACCTCTATAATTTCCTCTTTCCAAGGCATCACCCTTCCCCTTGTGTACATTTACAATTACACTCTTTGCAGTATTACTTCTAATTTTTTTCCTTTTCATAGGTTCAAATGCCACTTGCTCTGGCTGCACATAGACACTAACAAGGCGTTAATAATGCAACTTTGCACTATGTTATGCCCCCCAAAACTTCAAAACTGTCCAAAGTTACTCCGTTTTGCGGTAGCGATTTGTCATATAGCAAGGTTGATATGACATGGATTCGGTGGGGATAGGGAGGATGCCTGTGACATCATCATCTGTCCATCCATCCATCATCCAATCCTGTGTTGCCCCATGAGGAGCATAGGAGCTAGGCAAGTTGGTCCTGACAGTGAAGATCAGAGTGACCAGCCTCATTCATCCTTGAGTGGCATTACATAAGCAGTAAACCCCAACTACCCCTTAGATATAAACCTGCACTGGCTAAATCCGATTGGAGCTCCTTAATTACCCACTGAACAATCAGACGCCATAATTTGGTTATATTTTTACCACCCAGCATAGTAAATTGTTTCCTGGTGTACAGAAAACAATTTGGCTTGTCACTCAGTGTAGTTACCCATTGGCAGAAGGGAGAGAAAAGAATGAAGGAAAGAAAGACAGAAGCGAGAGTGTAAAGTCACCTGTAGGCAAAAGGAAGAGGAAAGAATGAAAGAAAGAAAGAAAGACAGAAGAGGAGGGAGGGAAGAGAGGAAAGGGCAGACACCCAAAGCAGCACTACATTGAGTCTAAAATCTCAAAAAACCTTTCCCTTTAGGCTTGCCTTCAGTAGCACCACACTTTCCACTAGGGGTAGCATCCTTGCCGGAGGCAATTTCCAAGTCACAAGTGTCAGTATTTCCTGCAGTAAAACTTCATTGTAACTGACTAATTGGGGCCCAAGCCATTCAAAAAAAAAATCAAAAGTCCAATAAAAGCAAAATGTGGACTTCCCCCTGCTAACCCGGACTTCTTCCGATACAGTATATCAGACATTAGTCCGGATCGTACCAACGGTTTTTCACTACCATTGCAGTACTGTACTGTATTATACATTCACCACAATACACCTCTCCCCCACTATTCGACAGGGATTCATTCTATAAAAAGTGATTGAATAACGAATTTGTCGAATAACAAACCGATTTTTCCCATAAGATTGTCGAGAAATAGAGGGGTTAGGTTCCTGACCACCTTCGTCACTCAAAAAATATTCAGTAAAGATGGAAAAAATACCGGTATACATGAACGAAAGTGACAGGGATTTGAGATGTTTTCTTATAGACCTACGTTCTCAAGGAAAATTATTTTAGTACAGTACTACATACATCTCAGATGATTTACATTTGATTTTCGATCAAAAAAATATTGGAGAACAAACGAAAGATAATTATCGATATTAAAGAAAACTGCGTGAACGCTTTCGATACATTGCTTATTGCCAATCCCGCTAACTGAACATGACGTCACCACACCGAACAAACTCAGATATAGTCAATTTAAAATCATAAATAGCAGTGGAGGAATAACTGGAAGTGCTGAAACCTAATTGTGGGGCTTTGCCCCCAGGACTCCCCAGTTATAACATACCAAACCTAGTGCAAACTAAGATGTGCAAAACATAAAACTGGTGCCAAAATAGTATTGTGCATTAAGAGCATTCGTTTAATCATTGGTGCAATTGTCACCAGGGTTACTTTTTTTTTTTTTTTAACCAAATGTGGGCCAATTGGTAATGAAAAATTCGTTTGGTAATGAATCAGCATGATCCATTACCAAACGGATTTTTCATGTGTATGAAGATACAGAGAATGGAGATGGTAGATTGTCTGCTCTTATTGATTAATCTGCCAGCCTGCATAGCATGAAAATAAGCAACATGCAGCTAATTATAAGGAGAGTGATTATTTCCATTAGTATACATAATTAGTGAGGAATAAATGCTTGCTTTAAGAAATTGGTAATGAAAAGTTAAATTTGGTAATGAAAATTGAGAAGTTTGGTAATGTGGCCACGTTCAGATCTGGCAACCCTGATCGTCACCTGACCATGCAATGGTGAATCACTCATTCAAGTTGGTGAGCACATGACTGTGCTTGACAGGGGTAATAGTAGCGTTCTTGGGTGGAGCCATGGTGGTGCTGTAGTATTCCACGGGACCAAAAAGAAATGCAAAGGGATGAAGAGGCAACCGATCAGCAGGGTAGAGCATAGGAGGCAGGCAGCTCAGCCGGTCTGTCTGGTGGCACGCGGTTTGAATAGTTGAAATGGTGGGGATAACCATGTCAAATAACGAAAAAGAGTATAGATTTATAATGTCGAAACAATGAATTGTCGAATAACACTCGGTCGAAAAACGAGGGTTTCGTGTTTTCAAATGGAACAGTAAGACCTCACTATAACGGACTAATTGGGGCCCAAACCATTCCGAAAAATGCAAAATTCCGATAAAAGCGACATCCGGACTTCCCCCAGCTAATCCAGACTTTTTCCGTTATATCAGACATTAGTCCGGATTGCACGAATGATTTTTAAACTGTTTTGACTACCATGGCAGTACTGTACTGTGTTATAACTTCACCACAGTAATCAAATGGTATAATATACTGTAATAATACTGTACTGTACATTGATGAACATATCTTTTATTTACCTTATTGTTGTGAACATAGCTGAAGTGGTTAGGCAGTCCAGACTGCTTCTGGCTTTATCGGACTTTTTCTGATATACAGTATAGGAATTTAGTCTGGTAGCTTCTCGAATCCGATAAAGCGAATTCCGGTCTATTGAAGTCCGTTATATCGAGGTTTTACTGTATAATATACAGTGCAGTCAGTAGTTTCACAAAATATACTTCCGCGAATAGCAGTTTCGCAACACAAAGGACTGTTCCTCAGCAAGGAGTCTCGCGATTTTACTGAGTTTCACAAGCCCCCGGCAGCGAGTGATCTCACACACACACATCTCCTCAGTCACTTGTTCACGACATTGGTGAGCTTGATGAGCTCCCACTGGATTTTGAGGGCTTTGATGTTGAGGCATCGGGAAGTGGTGGTGTGGGGGACTCAACAGTGGTGGCGGGGAACAGTGAGGGAGGCAGGTGATAACTAACCACCGCTACCAGCCTCAGAACTCATCTACAAGCCTCATCAACCAGTACAGCCTGTGTGTCATTAGTTGTGTCATTAATGGGTAGCTAAGGGGGAATGAGGTGGCTCACACCAGAACCAGTTACCACTTATTACACGTAAAGTACAGTATATGCACGAGTTTCGCAAGTTTTAGTTTAGTGACGCTATTATGGTAACAGTTAGACACGAAACAAGTGAGTGCACTGTATGTAATAATACTGTACTGTACACTGACAAACATGTCTTCTGTTTACCTTATTGTGATGAACGTAGTGGAAGTGGTTAGGCAGTCCGGACCACTTCTGGCTTTATCGACTTTTTCCTATACAGTAATCACTCCAATATCCGGATCAATAGAGCCATCGGTAGGTTCGGATATTGGTTTTGTCCGGATATTGGGCCCCAGCTTATGGACTTGTACTTACGGACCCTAACACAGAGAAACACCTATACAACTCCCTCCGGACATGCATAGCACCTATTTAACACCCAAATCACACCAATAAGGCACATAAATGACTGAAATAAATGCAATAGACACATAAAATGTGGGTTTAGAAGTATGTTCATACATTAATAAACATTCTGGTACTTATGGACTCTAACCGAACCTAACCTAACCGAACCTAACCGAACTCTGAAAAACCCATTCCTACTGCACATGCATGAGGTAAGTTTAGTATGGAAAGAAGTACAGTATGACACTTTCTGGTAAGTATAGTATGGGAAAAAATACAATATGAAACATTCTGGTAAATATAGTATGGAAAATAGTACAACATGAAACATTTTGGCTACTTACAGCAAGTCCCTGGCCACCTCGATGAATAACCGCCTCCTCTCGGACTCTGACAGTAAGAACGATTTCCTGAAGCACTTGCACTACACTCTTCCTGAAGTCTTGCACTGAACTTAGTCACTAACACACAGAAGTCCGTTCTTTTCACAGTGTTCACTTTAGTCCAAATAATGTTCCATTAAATTTAAGTGTTGCACATTAACTTTTCCCAAGTTTTTTAAGTTTCCAAAGCCAAAACAAAGAAGGTTAGTTACGTTAAATTTCTTTTCTACTTAGTCTTTTCTCCCAACTTGAAAACCTTAACACAACACACCGTTTTTTTCACTGCACAACACTCAAAATTCCCGTGTGGTCTAGTGGAGAAGTTCTTGCTGTTTATTCACTGTCAGAGCCCGAGAGTATCACTGGCAGGCGTCCAAGGGGTGCATCGGTGGGTAGTGGTGATGGCGTACCGACTACAGAAGACTCTGAAGACAGCCGCAAACTCACGTCGAGCGGTGACTCCACTGTAGCTGATGTGCTGGGCTGTGGCTCGGAGCATGAGGGCCTGTCTTGGGGAGGCAACGGAGTGGAACCAGGGCTTGGCACAGCGGGGGTCACGGGCCTGAAAAAACTGTCAATCGTTGACTGACGCAAGGACCGACGATTCTGGCGATTGATGATGCGCTGCCGGAAAGCACGCACTTCCTCCACGAGTCCCAAGGGCCCCATCTCCCTGTCGCAGTCCGGGTGTTCCAGGTAGTCTAGGACGAACTCTAGATGTTCCCGGAGTGCGCTCAGCTTGGGGATGGCTGGAGTAGTGTCCTGCTGGGCGGAGTCTGCATCATCATCGCCTTCGTCGTCGGAATCTTCAAGTTCGGGACTGACACCAGCAACCGAAGACGCGATCTCGATATCAGACAACGTCTGATACCCAGGATCGCCCTCGCCGTCGTCCAACCACTCACGAACATCGTCCACATCAACATCGTCGCCGTGCGTACGTAGCCGTGCATGGAAGTCATCCACGTCAAACCCTAGGAAATCGTACTCCACATCTGTTCCGAGAAGCAGACGAGACCAACCATTTTCAAGAGTTTTCACAGGGACTTCCTTCCATGCACTAGCCCAGTTGTACAGCGCAGACTTGATGTTGTAGCGGCGAAGGTTTTCCAAAGTCCGCTTGCCTCGAGTGTCACGTCCTTCCCTGCGCTCGTCCTCGTCCTCGAGAACCACCATCACCTCGTCCAGGAACTTCCGACGGTACAGGCGCTTTGTTGCCACGATCACTCCTTGGTCCATTGGTTGAATGAGAGCAGTCGTATTAGGTGGCAGAAACATGCACCTAATACGGCCATTCTCAGCAACCAAGTCCTTGTCGCACGGGTGGGCAGGTGCATTGTCGAGGAGAAGGAGAGCCTTTACCTGGTCGCGAGGAATTCCCAGTGTCTTCGTCTGGTAATGTATGACCTCCTTGACGAAGTGATGGTGAAACCAGTCTTTGAAAAATCACAGCTGTGAACCATGCTTTCAAAGAATGGTACCATACGACAGGAAGGACATCCATCACCCCACGAAGGCACCGAGGCTGTTTGCACGGCCAACAATAACGGGCTTAAGCCGGTGCATGCCGTTAGCATTGGCACAACACAAAGCAGATATCCGTTCCTTAGAAAGCTTGCGGCCAGGTACACGCTTTCTCCGTCTCATCGGCGAGAGTGTTCGTTGGCACCGAGCGATAGAATAGGCCAGTTTCGTCAGCGTTATAGACTTGACCGAGAGTGAGGCCCCTCCCTGTCGATCAAGCCTTTCACCTTGTGCCGAAATCCGTCCACTCCATCCTCGTTAGCGTCAATGCTTCGCCATGTGCTTTACGGTTAGTAAGGCCATGTCGCAACTTGAACGCGAAGAGCCAACCCTCGGATGCCTTGAAGTCTAGGGCGTCGTGAAGCCTTGCAAACTTCTCAGCAGCAGCCTTCAGCTCCGTTCCACGTACCATCACACCAGCTGCACGTTGCTGTCGATACCAAATCAACGTGGAGCGGTCGATCTCTGCATACTTGGGAGTAAACATAACCTTCCTCTCCACGTTGCGTTTTGCTTCTCGACGAGAAGTCAGCCGTGTACTGCATGAGCTTGTCTCGGGAACGCTTGATATCAAACAAAGTCGACCGGGCCAGGTTGAACTCGCGGAGAATGCGAGAGGAAGACCAACCCGCATCAACCTTCTCCAATATCTCCCGTTTCTTCTCCAGAGTCAACACCACTCTCTTCCTTTTCTCAGGAGGCGGGGCCATCATCACACACACTAAGAGTAGGGCAGAGAGCAGCAGGAGGCCTTGCAGCAAGTACGGCACCACCACAAAAGCGAGCACGTGGGCAGCCATGACGAACAGCGCAGGTCCAGTCGCGGTGAGAGACAGGCGGGAAGTGGGGATGATGCAGCGGCGCTCTATCGGACGTCGGAGGAATGACGAACCAAAACAATGCTCTCACGCGGCGCGCGCGGCAAGTTCAAATTACGGACGGCAAAAAATCGGGTTTTTTTCCAATTTTTTTGGATTTTCGGACCATTTTGGGAATGTTTGATCCCAGGACGATAAGGTTCGGTTAGTGGGGATGTTCGGTTATTGGGCGTCCGGATATTAGAGTGATTACTGTACTTAAGAATTTAGTGCGATAGGATCCTCGAGTCTGATAAAAGTGAAATCCATTTTATTGCAGTCCGATATATTAAGGTTTTATTGTACAGAAGGTTATTTCACTTAACTTCACACACCCCTCAGTATGCTACACACTTGCACTGTTATTTGATGATAAAAGTGGTATCTCAGTGGCCTTGCACACACGACATAGACCAAAAGAGAGATGATCAAAACAAATGTAAACATTGGGTGGCCATCTTGGCTCAAGCAACTGATTGTCGGCTTGTGCGGGAAGCATCGTGTATGCACAGGATTGTTGTACACAGCCACCAAAATTCATGTATAAGCAAATTTTGCCATCATTATTGCAAAACTGGGTATAACTTTTTGATCATTATTCCAGCGATTGATCACATAGTGAACAAATGTATAGCAAGGCCTTAAATTATCTGACATGATTTTTTCCATTATAGAGGAGGAGAAGAAAAAAAATCTAAAAAGGGAAAGGAACATCAGACACCTGATGCCTTGGTAGCCTTGTAGCAGAACTTACTTTGGTAAGATAGAAGAGACTAATGGGGCTGAGGCTGAGTGGACAGGAGAATGAGACATTTATTGCAGAAAAGAAAAGTTACTTCCAACAAAGCATTGGACCATGTGGGAAGGAACAGTCTGTGGGAGTGACTCATCAGATTTGAGGAGGATCTGCTTAGGGAGGGAATGCAACAGGCTGCCGCCTTACAAGGAGGAAAACAAGATGCTGCCAAGGGAAGGCGAGCTGACAGGAATGGAAGAGTGACAGACAGCACTCGGATATGTCTGAAGGGCATGTCGAAGAGAGCAATGGCACAGGAGCACTCACACTCAGGAAGCTTCAAGGGAATGTAAGCAGAGTGCATCCCCAGAGCATGCAAAAGGGAAAGAAACAAAATAGATGCAAATATTTAAAGAGAAGGGGAGGGGACAGAACTGGATGATGAACACGAGAGGTCATGAAAGGCAGAAAGAAGGCACTGGAGAAACCCTATGATAAGAAAGATCCAAGAGGAAGGAAGAAGAGAGAAGTTCAAGAACTGCATCAGTGAAGGAGAAATGTCAGAAGGAAATGGTCTGAAGGAAGTCAGACAAGTAAAAAATAAAAATAAAAAGCTAACTCACTGTTGATCCATGAAGACATGGTCAACCAGGAAGAAGATGGACACACAAAAAAGAAAGACATTGAGCTAGAAGCACCAAAAGCAGCCACATCCCAGAGAGCCAACACTGTGTGGTCAGAAAAAGGTGGTGCCTGGAAACAGAAATGAAAAAATACAAGCAGTCACATATAATAATCACAGTATTTCAGTGCTTTGCTGGAGACTACAACTCTACCTGGAGGAGGTTCCATATTATGTAGGTGCCCCTGCCATTGTCAGCCATCTTCTCTTTATAGCTAATTACATTACCCAAGGTCTGGAGATGCTTCAGAATAAGATACCTGTACTTAGCTCATGGGCACTAAATTCCAAGGTACTGATGAGGAGCGGACATGTGGTGGCATTGTGCATGCTTGGCAGAGCTAAGCAGCTGCTCCATCCTCCTAGGAGCCAAACCACCTCATGTTGCCCCATCTTGCTGTGGAAAGGACCCTGGTCCGACTTTGGTGAGATGATGTCTGCCAAGGGGGACACTGGTTTGATACACAGCACGGAGTACAGTCTGGTCTTACTATACGACTCTTCACTGTGATAAATCAATAGAATGATAATGAAAAAGTTATTCCCATTTTGGAGTAATGCTGAAATATGTTGCAATTATGCTAGAATGATATTTTTGACACCTGCATTTGAGAATCTCTTGCAAACATGGTGGCACATGCAAACTGTCAGTCAGCTGTCAGAGGAAAGGTGGCAGTCCAGTGTTTACATTGACTGTGATTGTCTGTCTTTCATTCTATTTTGTGTATGAAAGGCCACTGAAACACCATTGCTGTTGCCAAATAACAATGCAAGTGCTGAACCCGCGGCGTCCCGTTGACGTGAATTAACGTCCACACGTTTTGTCACTGCCAATCCCATTGACATTCATAAACACGAATCAATTGCAAGGTCCCTAATGTGCACAATTTTCAATTTTCGCGAGTGATTTTTGGTACGTATACACGGGACACCTTCCTCTACGAGATGCCAGGCAGGGACAATGCCTTACCCAGCATGACCTCCCCCCCCCCACCACCACGCTATTGACTCAGCAATTCACCTGTTACCAGTGACCTGGCCAGTAAAGCCATGTCATGCCACGGTACGAAATTCAGGGCCAAAGTGATTCCCCAATCGATGGCAATGTGGAGGACAAACTTTACATAGCATTAGAGGAAGAAACAGTCAGAAATGATGATCAGGTAATGTCGCCAAAAAAGGTCAGGTATGTTGATGTGTTTGGTGAGTGAAACAGTGCTTATATTGCCTATATTACTGTGTGAAAACCAATATTCTCTCGTTCTATATATAAATTCGTACCAAATAAATAAATGAATACCGTTTATGAGTGGTGTGGAATAGTTACCCTCCCATAGAACTCGTTTTCTTTGGAGCCAGCCTGATAAAAAACACAGTAAGGTGAGGAGGTACTGCTATCTGTTTTGAGTATTTTAAACCTCAGGTGAGCGATTTCTCTATGAATTTTCGATGTTTCTCACCAAAAGTGGAGGTTTGAGCCAAAAAAAAAATTTTCCAAAAATGGTCGGGATTGGGGGGAGTCAGTGGTGGAAAAGTGGTTGGGATGGGGCGGGTTAACAAATATTGCAGTGTGCGATATTAAGTGAAGTGATACCTTTTTCTCTGTGAAATACTGAAACTTGTGACCTGAAAATCGTGTGAACCTTACATACACAGCTTCCCTAATCGGCTGATGATGGGGCCTCCAGTCAGCTGATTGAGCCAAGATGGCTGCCCAGTGTTTACTTTTGCTGTGATTGTCTGCCTTGTGTTCCATTTTGAGCATGAAAGTCCACAAAAACAACATTGCTTTCACCAGACAACAGTAGAAGTGCATGACAAATAGTGCAGGGTGCAATATTAAGTGATAACTTTTCTGTATAATACTGAACTTGTAGCTTGGAAAATGTGTCTGGCAAGCATGCTACCCATAATGGAAAGCATGGTGCTACAAAGGGGTGCCAAGGGCAAGCCTCAATGGGTAAGATTTTTTAGTTTTTAGGTTTTGTAGGCGAGGGCTACCATTCTAACCCTGTTGAACCCATGTTATATCAACTTCACTATACGATAAGTCTTTTTGCGATAGGTTGTCACTTGACATAGCCCCATTGTATGGTGAGACCTGACTATGCATACTATACTGTACCTATAGGATGGCCCTATACAAGCAGTTACTTACCTGTGGTTGATGGGTCTGCCTAGCTGGATAGATTAAAGTTGAACAACAACAGCATATACAGGGGCTCACAAATAGAGGGTTTTACTCTTAATCTCACCATTCTTCAGTGTATGCTTTGTTAGTGAGCTACAGCACCGATGAAATTCACTTTTTTTTTTTTTTTTTTTTTTTTTTTTTTTTTTTAATAATGACAAGGAGGATGTAGAATTTTCTCATGTCTCTTGTTCTGTATTTAAAAAAAAAAAAAAAAAAATCTTATTTAAGAGTGAAATTAACTTTTTTTTTTTTTTTCCCCCCAGGAGAGACAAGAAGAGGAGAGGACTGATTCTTACCCAAGTCTTGTGTTTTCATTTTTTTTTTTTTTTTTTTTTTTTTCCTACTGGAAGGTCAAGGAGAGGAGAGAGCTGAATCTTCCCTTTTCATATGTTTTTCCTACTTAAATTAATTGGAGTCAGGAAATTACTCATAAGCCGGTTTGTAAATCCAGGCCCAGAATTTTACTGAGGGTCTGTTGTGTCAGTGGAAGGTGAAAAAACTAGTATTCATGACTGTACAATCACATTTATTTTTACTCTACTTTCAGGTATGAGCAGTCAAAGCGCAAAGCACTCGAGGATGCTGGCAAGTGAACATCTTTGTGTTTACTTTGTGCTGAGTAATTGTGAAGTGTCTGCAGTAACACATCACTGCTCAAGATTTTTTCATAGGCAGCACATAGGGGCAGGTAATGTTTATAGATGGTGCTTCCCATAGATAGTAGAGTAGATTTGGTTGTCTAATTTGATTAATGGCAAAACAGGTAAAACCCATATACTGTATATGTATCCACTATAAAAATGACTTGTATATCAATTTTGTATAAAGAAGTGACAGTGGTATATTTTAATAATGTTACTGCACCTGATATCTATTTCCCTATCACATAATAAAACTATGCACTCCTTTTCTTCTTTTACTAACATGTCCTACTGTCAAATATTATACATTGTGACGTTCATTTACAGTCACATTTATGGTGTATGGTAACAATTTTCTTGTTTTTGCAGTTTATTTACTTCAGCATGAGTAATATTGAAATATTCTAATCATTATTGGAGAATGTTTATTTGCACGTATTGCATTAATGAGATGCTCCTGACCAGAGAGGGACAAGCACCATCCATCATGAGACATTTTTTCTATAAACATGGTTCTAATCCTGAAGTTTTTAATTGTGACTGTTTTCGTAGATAACTCTGACTCCATGGTCTTCCAGACTTGTGGCCAGAGAAAGACAAGAGTCACAGTTCAGAAGCATGGGAGTTTAGCCATGCTTGAAGACAAAAATCTCCATCATGATGGATGGTGCTTATCTCTTTCTGGTCAGAAAGGTCTTGCATACAGTATACTGTAGTTCAAATTAAGCTACATATGTTGTGTAGCAGGAGTTCTGAAATGCATATTCACAGAATAGAACTAACTATTAACTGAAGATGAATGGCCTCCTTCATTGTACAGTCCTTTACCTTTTGTGAATCCCACCTGCCCATTTTTTCTTGGAAAGTAGGGATATGGTGTTGAGGCCATAATATTAATTGTGCAATTGTTGTTGCTTATCCCCAGTCTGGCTGAGTAGACCCCTCAGATACCAGTAAGCAACTACTTCTGTGGGATAGTCCTACAGGTACAGCACAAGAGTCACGCCCCTCTATGTGATGGGCTTAGGTCAAGTGAAAAAAAGATCACATACTATACTGAGAAATTGCATACTGAGGCTGATTAAGCATGGGTTCAATGGGAATAGGGAAGGGATCAAGGGCAACATAACCTAAAGGCTCAAGAATCATTTCTACCACCTATCTGAAGTAAGTTCTAGTCCAGTGTGAGTCATCACCAAGGGTCCTCTCCATGGCTAGGGGAAAGCGATGTGGTATTTTCCCAAGTTAAAAGTTTCAGTATTTTGTATTGTTTCATATATCTCTACTTGATATTGCACTATTTTGTCATGAATTTTCACTGTTATTTTGTGATAGCAGTGGTGTTTTGATACACATGTAAACACTGGGTGGCCATCTTGTCTCAAACATATTACCATCGGTTTTGCGGTATGGCATGTGTCCACACAGAGTCATCGTTCTCAGCCATCAGAAAAGACATATAAGCAATTTACATTATTGTTAACCTGAAACTGGGTATAAGTTTTCATCAGTCATTCTATCAGCCAGTTGCATACTCAGTCATTGCATACCAGGGTGTGATTGTATGTAAACTGCACAAGGATCCAGTGCCCCTTTGTTGTAGACAGTGCCTCTCCAGGGTCCTTCCCTGTGGTGAGGTGCAGGGAAATATGAGGAAATTTTGCTCATGGGTGGAAGCCACAGCTGCTCTATCCATGGTACATAGTGCCACCTTATTTAGGTTCCTCATCAGGCTCCTCATTTTCAGTCATTCCAAAAAATATTGCTACTTTTTATGTCCATTTTGAAACAGTGAACAACTTGTTTCAATATATATAAAACAAAAGTAATGGTATCTACTGTAGGGCTGGTGGTGGAACTGTCAAAGCAAAGGGAGAGTGGCCATGTGCAGTTTGCCACAAGGGCGTGAGAAGTATTTCCAACTTGTGCAGCGTTTGTGGTAAGTGGGTGCTAAGAGATGTAGTGGTATTAGAGGTAGACTGCAAGCTATTATTGATTTTGTGTGTGCGGTTGTCAGGGAGAGCATGTGGAGATCATCAGGCGTGAAAAGATTGGTCTTGCGAGTGAGTCTTTTGAGTGTGTAGAAAAGTTTTACTCAAGAGACATGTTATGTTCTGGAGGTGGAACTGGAGCTTACTCTGGGGCTAGAATGAGGAGAGTTCTGAGGAAGTTCAAGGAGTTGTTGCCTCTCCTGACACTGAAAGGACCCTCCCTCTGTGCTAAGGGATCTTGGTTTTTGCCATGTGTTAGGAGTATAATGTTGTATGGTAGTGAGACCTGGGCGGTAAAGGAAGTGGATATTCACAGGCTTCAACATACAGAAGTGACGATGATTAGGTGGATGTGTAGTATGTCCTTGAATGCTAGGCCAGAGGGGACTAGGTTTATGACTGAAGAGTTGAGAAAAGGATGGGACTGGAGTGTATTGGTATTGTGATGAGGAGGGGTAGACTGAGATGGTTTAGGCATGTGGAGAAGATGGAGGATGACAATTAAATGTGGAACGTGAGGGGTGTGAATGCTGGGGGTAGAGTTGTAAGAGACTGACCAAAAAAGACGTGGGATAAGGTCATAGAGTGTGACCTCGAGGATAAGAGACTGGATAGGGAGGTTGCCAGTGATAGAGCAGCATGGAGACCCACCATTAAGTGGCCAAGGCTAACACATGCAATCACATCGGAGTCTTTATAAATGATACAGTCTGAACGACGGATGCAATGTTATTTTGTAACTCTAAATCTATGAGTGCCTCATATTTCTACTAGTACAGTAAAAAGAAGGAATTTTATACAGTAGTATGAAATACACCTAGTTCTATCCATTCAGAAATATTCACACTACAAAAAATACAAACAGTAACAGTGCTCTCTTTTGTTATTACAGTCGGTGGCTCAGCTGGACGTAAATTCAGTATCCACTTCAAGCTGTCATTTGCAGATCTTTTGTCATGGTATTGTTGAAGGATTATTAGTTGTGATGACAATGTTTGTCTCTTTAGTTTTGTTTTCTAAGAAGGGACACTAATCCTCCACCAACCCACTTGTTGACACATAGGGAACATGTATTGGTTGGTTATAAGGTTACCACCCAGCATATTATATGATTTCTTGGCTTACAGGAAATCATTTAGCTTGTCACTCAAGGTAGAGTCCCCTGGAGTAGAGTACAGTATCACTACACTGAGTGAGTGGATGATGGGCACCCCCACCGATCACCAATATGGAAGCGAAGCTTGGACCTTGTTGGAAGGACACAAGTCAAGAGTGAGAACAGTGGAAATGAGCTATGTGAGAGGAGCATGTGGAGTTGCATAGAGAGACAGACTGACAGTGAGGAAGAGAAGGAGCATTGTGGTATGGATGTTGATGTAGATGTGATAGATAGTGTTGGATGTGATAGAAAGTGTTAGGACAAATACATTGAGGTGGTTTGGCTGTGTGGAGAGGATGGAGAGTGAGAGACTAATGTGGAAAGTGTATGTGAGTGAGGTGGAGAGGGGCAGAGGGAGGGGGAGACCAAGGATGAGATGGAGGGATGGAATGGAGAGATATCTCAGAGAGGGGGGGTGAACTGGGGGGAGGGCAACAGAATGGCAGGAGACAGGGCAGCATGGAGGTAATTTGTTTGTTGCCACCCCTTATGGGATTAAGGCATCTGGCAAGAGATAGATAGATAGATAGGTGATGATGTGCATAAGGTGTGGTGGGGGCTGCATTGGATTGTGGCCAGAGTGCAGTACAGTGGGGCACCAATTTTCGCGCCTAATTGGGTCCAAAAATAATGCGCGAAAGTGGAATTAGCGAAAGTTGGGGTATTGTCTTTATGGCAAAAAGGCTAATTGGTTCCCAGTTATCCTAAAGTAACATCAGATTTTCATTTTCACTTGCAATACAGTACATCAAATCACTATTGTACATTGCATTGTGAGATACAAACAATAAAAACTGTACAGTACACATTATATGAGGAGAAACATACCACAGAGACCAGGTTGAGGTGTTTAATGGATGTTGGGGGTAAGTATCCGAGGCACGTGGTGGGCTTATTTAGCCACGCCAGACGTATTGGTGCCACCTCTTGCTGCCTCGCTACCACCATGTTGTTTCCTCATACTACGCACTGTCGATTCTGGGATGTTAAATATACAGCAGATTTCACTGTTTTTTGCGCCCTTGTCCATGTGCTCAACTATCTTCCTTTTCATTTCATTATTATACTGCCGTTTCTTCACTCCAACACGATACTCTCTTTTAGCCTTGGCCTTTCCTCCCGACTTTGAATGTCCCGGCCACTTTTTATCACCACCACTGCCTCCCGGCCCTCCCCCCACACCACCAGGCCCTTTCCCCACACTACCAGGTATAGTAGAGGCCATTGAACCGTGAGAATCCAACACAATGGAGCTAGCACGCTCGTACACAATGGCGGGAATGGGTGGACAGAGTGTTGACATGACGTCATTCAAGATGGCGGTGGGTTGCGGGCGGGCGGTGCAGGAAATTCAAAGTTCAAAATATTGTCCCAAACCCAAAATTTGTGCGCGAAAATCGATTTTTTTTCAAGCGAAAGTGGAAGTTAGGGAATATTTGGTGCATGCCGTGAAAGTGGATTCCGCGAATCCTGCTGTAGCGAAAGTTGGTGCACTACTGTAGATTGTTTTTCATTTTAAATTTGGGTTGCTCCTGTAACAGGGAAGACTTGAGGACCATATTGCAGTCTGGTAAAATGCACTTAAGTCCTTCTAGGTTGAATAGTTTCATGATGAGTGGATGTCTGGTGGTTGTTCATAAAGGATGCGCTGAAACCTTCCATCATGTGGGTAAGGATAACTTTTTTGAGCTTCTGTACACTTCTCATTTTTTATTTGGTAGGTGGGGGCACTCACCATCCACTCAATGTACAGTAGTGCTGCCCTCAGAAGCCTGCCCTTTCCTCTCTTCATTTCTTCTCTCCTTTCTCTCTCTTTTGTATTTCTTTCCTTCATTCTTTCCTCTTCCTACTGAATATGGGTGACTTTACACTGAGTGACAAGGTAAATGGTTTCCTGTACACCAGGAAACCATTTACTATGCTGGGTGGTAACCATATAACCAAATTATGGTACCTGATGGTCTAGTGGGTAATTAAGACGCTTCAGTCATATTGAGCTGGTGCAGGTTTATATCCAAGGGATGGTTGGGCTTTATTGCTCATGTAATGTCACTCAAGGATGAGTAAGGCTGGTCAGTCTCAAATGTCAGGATCAACTTGCCTGGCCCCTGGCTTCTACGCTTCTCATAGGGCAACACTGGATTAGATGATGATGAGTATATACTCAAGGAAGCAGTGCTGTTTGCCAAAACAGTGAGCCCCCTTTTCATTTACTGCATCAAGTGGTCTGTGAAAATTTATCATGATAACATATAGAGGGTATTTTTGATACAGTGTTTGTGAATTTGGGAGAAAATATTAATAATAAAATTGGAAACTTTTTTAATGAGGTGCAAAAACGAAGAAAGGAATTTAAAAAATTAGTATGCAGTTGGGAGGGAAGGAAGGAGTCTTTCTTTCCCTCTTTCTTTCCTCTTCCTTTCCTCTTCCTTCTGTCTACGGTTGGCCTTGCACTGAGTGACAAGCCTATTAGTTTCCTGAACTGTACACCAGGAAACCATTTAATATGCTGGGTGGTAACCATATAACCAAATTATGGTGCCTGGTGGTTTAGTGGTCTAATTAAGGCACTCCAGTCAGACTGAGCCTGAGCAGGTTTATATCCAAGGGGTGGTTGGGGTTTATTGCTCATGAAAATGCCACTAAGGGATGAGTGAGGCTGGTCACTGTCAAATGTCGGGACCAATTTGCCCAGCCCCAGGCTCCTACGCTCTTCATGGGGCAACACAAGATTAGATGATGATGGTGATGATGATGAAATTGGGAGAATGCCACTGTCCTTACTCCCTGCGTAGGTAAACTCTTCCGCCTTTGTCTATGAACTCGTACCTTTCCTTCTTGTTCTCATTCAACCAGTCCCAAAGAAGGGTGACCATTCCCAACCCTTTAACTATTGTCCAGTTGCTTTAACATCCTGTATCTCAAAAGTTTTCGAATCAATTCTTAACAGAAAAATTTTAAAGGATCTGTCTTATCACAACCTTCTTTCTGATCGGGACGCTGCACTGGCGATCTTTTCACCTACCTTTCAGACTCCTGGTCATCCTCCTTTCGGGACTTTGGCGAAAGCTTTGCCATTGCACTTGACATCTCAAAGGCTTTTGATCGAGTCTGGCATAAATCTTTAATTTCCAAACTACTCTCTTACGGTTTCTATCCTTCTATCTGTGCCTTCATCTCTAGCTTCTTTTCTGGTTGTTCTATAGCCGCTGTTGTAGACAGCCATCATTCTTCTCCTAGATCTATCAACAGTGGTGTTCCTCAGGGCTCTATCCGGTCACCAACTCACTTCCTTTTATTCATCAATGACCTTCTAATCTGTACATCTAACCCTATCCAGTCATACACTGATGACTCCACCCTTCACCTTTCCATTTGGTTCCTGCAACACCCATCTCAGCAGTTACTTTAACAAACAAGGGATGAGGCTATGGCACACCTAATGTCTGACTTGGCTTGTATCTCTGACTGGGGTAAAAATAATCTGGTTGTTTTTATCGCATCAAAGACTCTGTTCTTACACCAATCAACCCGACAGGATCTTCCACAGGTATACCCACTAATGTTTAATAATATTCAGCTTAATCCTGCATCATCCTTGAACATGCTTGGGGTTTCATGTATCTAGGAAAGATCATATTACATCTCTTGTAAAATCTGCTTCCAAGAGATTAGGTGTGCTAAGCCGACTCCGTTCTTTCTTTACCCCTGCACGACTATTGACTTTATACACAGGTTTCATCCCTCCCTGTGTGGAGTACAACTCTCATGTGTGGGGAGGCTCCCCACATACAGCTCTTCTCAATAGACTGGAGTCAAAGGCTTTTTGTCTCATTAACTCTCCTCCTCTTACTGACTCCCTTCAATCTCTGTCTATGACTACTTCAATGGTCACTGCTCCTCTGAACTGTCTGCATGCATTCCTCCACCTCTACAACGGGCGCATAGCACTGTATAGCAGCAGACTCTCATCTCATTTCTGTCCAACTCTCTGATGAAAGAGTTAACTGTTACTCCCAGTCCTTCATTTATGCAACAGGTCAACTCTGGAACTGTCTCCCTCAGACTGTATTTCCTGCTTCCTATGATTTCCAGTCTTTCAAACGCAGTGTGTCCAGGCATCTCAAAATGATCGGATCTTGAATTTGGCTCTCTCTTGTATTTTATTTTTCTCTTGGAAGGAACAGTAATTGCGGGTTCGTGGCCTTTAGTTCCTTCTTCCTCACATAAAAAAAAAAAAAAGGATGAGAAATATGGAGCAAATTTAAAGAAATTTTTTAAACTGATAACTGAGAATGATATAACAGAACTGTGTGAACTTAATTGTATCTGGTGGTAAACAAAGAAATTTGGTGGCTGAGGATGGTATACAATACTGGCTAAAGTGATGAGTGTTGTTACAAGGTAAGATATTGGGAAAACAGCAGGTGCTGATTTGGTATATAGCGTAAATAATAATAATAATAAATACAGTAGTAGTAATAATAATAATAAATACAGTAGTAGTAATAATAATAATAAATACAGTAGTAGTAATAATAATAATAATAATAATAATAATCTGAGTATCTGTTGCTGGACACCTCAGTCTCATAAGGGATGGCCACAAATCGCCTGTCCAATGTCATTTCACTGCCTTTCTCCCAGCTCACACACCCCTCTCTCATTAACCTCTCCGCTTCTTCCCTCCATCTCATCCTCCACCTCACTCACATTCACTCTCCTCGTTAGTCTCTGGCTCTCCATTGTCTCCGCATGGCCAAATCACCTCAATGTACTTCTCCTAATGCTTTCCATAACATCCACATCCACACCACAATGCTCCTTTACTTCCTCATTTATCAGTCTCTTTTTCCACGTAACTCCACATGCTTCTTTCGGATAACTCATTTCCACTGCTCTCACACTTGACTTGTGTCCTTCTAACAAGGTCCAAGCTTCACTTCCATATGTTAGGGTTGGTATCACAAGACTGTCATATACTGTAGTAACTTTTTCACTTCAGTGCTCACTTCCCTGTTTCTTATCACTGCTTTCAAAGAACCAGCAACCTTTCTACCATATTGTACCCCTTTCAAGCACACCTTTTAAACTTCCATCCTTACTCATTACGCTACCCAGGTATTTAACTGAACTTACATTTTCCATTTCCTCCTCATTCCGCCTCGCTGTATGACTTCATTTCTCTCAAAGACCATAACTTTACTCTTCCGTAACTTCACCTTTAGATTCCGTTTCTTACACTCTCTCCCAAACTCATTCACCAAGCCTTGCAGTTCTCTTTCGTCTTCGCTTAACAATACAGTACAGGTATACCTCGATATACAATACCCCTAGATGCAATTTCCTGGCTTAGTGATGGGGGTAGAAATACCACCATACCCCGCCAGATGATGGCCAAACCCCGGTTTAACGATGGGTTTTCATTTTTTTTTTTACTGATTTTGATGATATTTAAGACTAAAATTGTGTGTTTAGGTTGATTTATAAGCTGTTTTTAGATTAATGTGTTTAATCATAGGTGGGGTGAATATTGTCATTTTAGGGTACAGTTTACTAAGTTTGAGTATTTCTAGACTTAAATTTGACGATATTCAGTTTAGTTGGTTTTAGTGAGTTATTTACAGGTTTATGTTAGCTTTTTTTACAGCTGTTAGGCCAATTAGATTGGTTTTAAACTTGTTTTTGGACTCATTTGGGTGGGTTTAGGACTTCATTGGGGGGAAACCCAAGGCTTAAAAACGCTTCCCTATACTTTACGTGTTAAATATACCCCAAGATACGATACCCCACCTAAGGATGGGTTTTTACTTAACCAATTGCATCATTAAACCGGGATATACCTGTATCATCTGCAAACAACAGTACAGGGAGTTTCCAAACACGCCCTCTCTCATTAGGATCGCTCCAGCATTCACTGCCCTACCTTGTACCTCTTTCATAACCCCATCCATATACAGATTGATCAACCATGGGGACATGACACATCCCTGTTTCAGTCAAACATTCAAACAGAGTAATTCATTCAATTCACTATCCACACACACACTGCAGCCTAAGCCCCCTCACACATACTCTCAACGGCATTCAACAACTTCGCATTTACTCCATATATTCTTAGTATTTTGCACAATCCTTGTCTATCCACCCTGTCATATGCTTTGTTCAAATCCATGAAGGCTGCATACAACTTCTGTCCCTTCTCTAGAAACTTTTCCACTAAAGATCTAAAAATGAATATCTAATCTACACAACCTCTTCCCTTCTTAAAACCTCCATGTTCTTCTCCAGTAAATTCCTCTGTTATTTCCCTAACTCTGTCAATAAGTATCCTACCATGCACTTTTCCTATTACACTAAGAAGACAAATGCCCCTGTGATTACCACACACTTCTTTTTCCCCTTTTCCTTTATACAAGGGAATAATTCTACTTGACTTCTAGTCCTCCGGGACTCTACCTTCCTTCCAGGCCTATCTGCACATCTTCTATATTCATTCTACTTCTATCTCTACCCCATGCTTCAGCATTTCACCACACACTCCATCAGTTCCTGGGGCCTTCCCCATTTTGACTTTCTTCATTACTTCCACTACTTCCATCCTACTGTACTGATTTTTTCTTTTCATCTCGCCTCCCTTCATTCCCCAGCCACTTATACTCACATTGCTTTCATTCCCTATGTTCAACAATTCCTTAAAATGTTCTCTTCATCTGCTCACTTTTTCTCCCTTCTTCACTAGGAGTCTACCATTTTTATCTTTCACTCCCCGACTTACATCTGTATCACCCTATCTAACTCTCTTTACCTCTTTCCAGAACATTTTCTTACATTCCCTCTACTTTACACTCAGATTCCTACCAAAGTCCTCATCCACTCCCTTCTTATTCTCTCTTACTAATCTTTTCACCTGGATGGACACTGCATTTGCATCTCTCCACCCAGTTAACAGGAACACCATAGCTGGCTCCACATCACTCCATTAGTTGGTTTTATGATTACCAACCATTGCTATACTTTATATGATTTCCTGATTTACAGGAAACCTTTAGGCATGTCACTTAATGCAGATTCATCTAAAGGCAGTACTATGTTCGGTGAGGGGATGATGGGTGTTCCCACCTACCACGATCAACTATAGTAATCAAAGCTTAGCAATAGGTGGGTTTGCCCACTATCTGCTTGCTTGATATAATGCTGCCTTCAAGTGACTGCACAATGGTTTCCTATAAATCAGGAAACCATTATCTTGGTTGGTGGTGACCATGTAACCAAATGACATCTGCTGCCAGTGGTTTAGTGAGTTATGCCCCTTCTGCTGGATGGGGGTTGGTTGGGATTCATCGATGCCTCTCAGAGGTGAGTAGGTTGGTTGGGATTCATCGATGCCTTTCAGAGGTGAGTGGGTTGGTCACTCTCATCATAAATGTCGAGACTAAATGGCCTATCCCCAGGCCACTTGCTCCTGATAAGGCAAAAATGGATTACATGATAGATATGTAATCAGAAATAAGAATGCAGCACAGACACATAGAGGAACACTGTATGTGTCTATCGTCAGACGCCTTAATTCTGTAAGGGGTGGCCACAAACAAATTACCTCCATGTCATCCTGTCCCCCACCACTTCATTGCCTAGTTTGCAGCTGGCACTCCCCAAGTCTCATATACCTCTCCACTCCATCGCTCCATCTCATCTTTGGCCTCCCCCTTCATCTCTCCCCCCTCCACGTCACTCACATACTTTCTCCTCGTCAGTCTCTTGCTCTCCATCCTTTACAGATGGCCAAACCTCCTTACTGTGTTTCTCCTAACACTTCTTATTACATCTACATCCACACCACAACTCTCCTTCACCTCCTTAATTGTCAGTCTGTCTCTCCATGGAACTCCACTTGCTCCTCTCAGATAACTCATTTTCACTGCTCTCACTCTTGACTTGCATCCCTCCAACAAGGTCCAAGCTTCACTTCCATACGTTAGAGTTGGTATCACAATGCTGTCATGCAGTAATTCTTTCACTTGCATGCTCACTTCCCTGTTTCTTATCATTACTTTCAAAGAACCAGCAACCTTTCTGCCTTGAAGCACTTCACCCTAAAAACTTCCATCCTCACTTATCACACTACCGAACACTCAAACGCTCAATAAGGGCTAATGTATGTGCAGTATAATATTTAAATTACTGTTTATTGTTTCTGACCACAACAGTGGTGAGCACTTGGGACAACTTCAGGGCAGCAAAAATAAACACACTCCTTACTCTACAAACAATACATTAGAAGTGATGCCCTATGATTCATCAGTATGGACTCCCATCCTACCTAATACCCACTACAACATCTTGCAACTCATACAAAACAATGCCCTATGTATCACCAGTGGGTGCACCAAAATCATTCTCACAGCTCACTTACACTCTGAAACAAAAGTCCTCCCTGTTAGGGACTACCTTGATATGAGGGGCACACAGTTCCATGCAGCAGCCTGTGCCAATACACAACACCCTGTACATGACAAGCACACAGCACACCGAGGCACATAAAATAATCACTACGCAAATGCAATAAAATCCTCTACAACAATATCCCACCTCTAAGAATTCAAACACTAGGATTGAAGAAACACCTACATACTCACTTCATGCATAGGGCAGTACACCACCTTGATCACACCACCATACTACATCACATCCCCCATCCAAGGTGTCCTTAAACAGATAATTGAGCTCACCTAGCAAGGCTTACCAGGTCTGTTCGGAAAGCATCCAACCTTAGGCTTTAAAAATGTAAATAGCTAACCTGCTAAGACACAAATCCCCCTCAGAGTAGGCCCTGTCTGACTTGACACATGTAGTCCAGTGTTCTTTCCACTGCCTGAAACATTTTTCAAAGCTGGTTTTTGGTATCTCCTGCAGGTGCATAGTTGTATTCGTCATGCTCTCTTCTCGTGTCTCAAATCAGGAACCCTTCAGCAGATTTTTTAGCTTGGGGAAGTGCCAGACGTCATACGGAGTCATGTCTGGTGAGTAGGAAGCCTGCCAGACCTGCGGGTTGTTGTGCTTGGCCAAAAATTCCTGAATCAGTTGAGAAGAATGGGCATGGGCACTGTCATGCTGCAGCTTCCAACTTGCCACTTTCCAAAAGTCTGATCTCTTCCGCTGAACTCTGTCATAAAGACAACGGATAGCATCGAGATAGTAATGTTTGTTGACGGTCTGACCTTCTGCTGCATATTCTTGATGCTCAACACCACAGTAGTTAAAGAAACTGTCAAAATGCAATACACCTTGCTGCAGACCTATCCTGCTTTTTTTTTGGCCAAGGCAACCCTGCAGGCTTCCACTGGGACAATTGTCATTGGTTTCTGGGTCATACCTGTACACTCAAGTCTCATCTCCAGTGATAACAGTTTTCAGAAAGTCTGGATCGTGATTTTGCACATTCCAACATGTCTTAGCAACTTTCATCCACAGAGGTGGTTGTTCATGTGAAATGAGCTTTGGTACGAACTTGGCAGCAACTTTTCGCATGCCCAACTCATCTGTTAAAATTTCATGTGCTGATTCATCACTGATTCCAATTTCATTAGCAATTTCTCTGACAGTCAACTGACAATTTCCCATGACCAAATCGCAGACTTTCATCACATTTTCAGCCCTCCTGTTTGGTGATGGCATCCCAGGACATGGATTACTCTCAACTGACATTGTGCCATTTTTTAAGCGATTGTACCACTCCTTTATTTGTGTTACCTCCATGGCTTCATTCCCTCAAACTTGTTGGGTCTTCCTGACAGTTCCAACTTGGATATCACCATGTTTTTGGCAAAATTTGATTCAGTAACGTAGTTCAACATTTTCGGTCATTGTGACAAGCGCTGGAATGCAACGTGCATAAGGTGCACAGCCACGAACACAGGCTGACTGACAGACACTAGGTCGCTCGTGGCAGCTGGCATTAATCATGCATGCACATGAAGGTCTTGCACTGCGCTACACAAAACCCCATCCCTATCCTCGAACTGGTTGGTGAAAAAAAAAATGAGGTCGGATACTTTCTAAACAGACCTCGTAGAGCAGGACATCACCTCCTCAGATCTTAACATCAGAAAATAGGGATTCCATTTTCTGTTTGTATTATTAGTATATGTCTTCTTCACATAGAGCTGAGTGTGATAGGTCACATTATGTCCATCAAGCAGGAATGACAAGCTACTGGTGTAAATTGTGAATAGAGTTGTCTGTAGAACCTGCTGAGAGTGGGATGAACTGTTAGTGGGAAATATGCCAAAAAGCCAGGATGAGTTACGTTGAACCTCAGCTACTATCAGATCTGGGATGGGTGGAATCACATGTGGCATGTGCTCAGCCTGTAGCTAGACTAGGCATACACAGTACAGTAACCTCTCAACTAACACGAGTTTAAAAAACATGTTTTCGTTTTAACACGAGCAGATATTTAAGGAGATATGTTTAACTAACAAGGGTTTCTCGATTTAACGCGACTTCGCACGTACGTGATGGTTTCAGATTAGCTGTGCGCGCCTTGGACAGTCCCGAGTTGATAGACCGTGTGTGGCAGTTTATGCATAAATACAATTTTTTATTTGTCTGTTGCTTAAACTGGTTTTATTCAAACTATAATATTTGAAAATGAAGTTTGGCCCCATTCTGAGCAATTTGGCTCATTTTCGGACAAAATTTGGCCAGGAAAGTGATGGCAGATCTAGATTGTTACAACTTGATGCTGCAGAACAGAAAGAAGAAAACCACTCAGACCAAGACAGAGCAGTTCTTTATGAAGAAGACAGAAAACTTAAGGGAGTTATCTTCATCACCAGTAGCACGGGAGTCAGAGGAAGGACAGCAGACCGAGGAGGGACAACAAATTTAGGGTGGGGAGCAGCAGGAGGTGGGGTAGCGGGGTGAGGAGGGACAGCAGCAGACGACAAGTGATGCATAGATGAAGTAAGGCTGTGTTGTTATTGTTTGTGACCTACTTACTGTAATGAAAATGTTGCTCTTACTGTAGTGTTATTATGACCTACTAATGCATTAATAATGATGAGGAACTTTCACAATGCCATGAATGAAGCAGAATTGTAAGAAAATCCACGTAAAAAACAAAAGCAGTATATATTTGGGGAGAAGTAAACAACACTTCGGCCCAGCTAGGGCTCAAATGTTGTTTATTTCTCCCCAGATATACTGTTTTTTTTTTTAATGTGGATTTTCCTTCAAATTAATATTGTTGCTTTTAAGTTTAGCAAAACTCCCCAGATGGGTAGACTTTCCCAGAGTCCAGGAACGTAACCCCCAATATTACCATTGTTTCTTATGGGAAAATTATGTTTAAAAAAATACTTTTTTTAATTAACGCGACCTCACCAGGAACCTAACCCTCGCGTTATTTGAGAGGTTGCTGTATAACACACATAATGGAGCATTGCTTGGCACATGTAGACACAGCATCAGTATTGTAGAAAATCAGTAAGACAGCCCCATAGGGAAGGTTGCTTACCTTGGGTCTATGGGTCTGCTCAGCCAAATGGACTTGGGTTGAGCAACAACAAAACGGCATCAGTGGTCATCTTGAATGTGAAACCACTTATGTTGCTTGTAGTTCACGTTCAGCATCTTGCCAAACTTCTTTAAGTAGAGGTAGACAAGAAAATTTGAGAATGGCCTGGATAGCCAGTCTGCAGATAGAGTGCACTAGCAACTGATTCTCCACTGTAACACAATAACCCTGTCAAGACCCTCTCTGAATGCATTTGTAGTAAATGGATCCTTTCTAAATTTCCTGAATTACACATTTTGGATTGTTTTCTGCTAAATTATTGATTGAAAAATCATACCTTAGAAAATTTACACCAGGGGAAAACTGTTAGGAAAGTATGTTTGTATAGATACTTAAGATTACTCCATGACCCCTAAGAAATGCACTGTGGCCCCCAGGTTGGGAACCATTGCTCTTTTGACAAACCATTCAGCTTGTGATACTCTGTATTTAAAGTAGAGAAGATGGATTTTGCCTGTATTAACCCCATCACCACCAGGTGGCCTTCATAAAACTACTATTGTATGAAGGTAGCAAGCTTACACTAAAGTAAGACATTACCGTGGTGAAGGAAAGATTTAGGATGTGGAGAGATGGTATGGGGCACAAGGGCTTAACCCACCCCGTCCCGGAGACGTGAATTCACGTCCTCACATGATGTGCACTCATATCCCGGAGACATAAATTAACGTGGCAACATTGCAAGGACATTGCAAGGTCCCTAATTTGTACAATTTTCAATTTTCGCGAGTGATTTTTGGCACGTATACACGGGACACCTTCCTCTACAAGATGCCAGGCAGGGACAATGCCTTACCCAGCATGACCTCCTCCCCCCCCCTGCATGACCTTTTCTCAGCAATTCACCTGTTATCAGTGACCTGGCCAGTAAAGCCATGTCATGCCACGGTACGAAATTCAGGGCCAGAGTGATTCCCCAATCGATGACAGTGTGGAGGACAAACATTAGAGGAAGAAACAGTCAGAAATGATGATCAGGTAATGGGGCAAAAAAAGGTCAGGAATGGTGATGAGTTAGTGAGTGAAACAATGCTTATAATGCCTGTATTACCGTTTGAAAACCAATATACTCTCGTACTACATATAAATTCGTACCAAATAAACAAATAAATACCGTTTATGAGTGGTGTAGAATAGTTATCCTCTCATAGAACTCGTTTTCTTTGCAGCCAGCCTGATAGAAAACCCTGTAAGGTAAGGAGGTACTCCTACCTGGATCGAGTATTTTAAACCTCAGGTGAGCGATTTCTCTATGAATTTTCGATGTTTCACACCAAAAGTGGATGTTTGAGCCTCCCCAAAAAAAGGTCCAGAAATGTCGGGACTGGGGTGTACCACTGCCCAGAAAATGTCGGGATGGGGCGCGTTAAGGGTAAATGCAGATAAAACAAAAGTGATGATATCTAAGGTTGGTGCCAGTACAGTCAAAGAGAGAGAGAGTGGCCATGTGCAGTTTGCCACAAGGGCGTGGGAAGTAATTCCACCTTGTGCAGTGTTTGTGATAAATGGGTGCACAAGAGATGTGGTGGTATTAGAGGTAGACTGCGAGATAATGCTGATTTTTATATGTGCGGCATGTCGGGGAGAGCAAGTGGAGATTGTCAGGCGTGAAAGGATTGAACTTGCTGGTGAATCTCTTGAGTGTGTGGAAGAGTTTTGTTATTTTGGAGACATGTTATGTGCTGGAGGTGGGACTGGAGCTAACTCTGTGGCTAAGGTGAGAAAAGGCTGGAAGAAGTTCAGGGAGCTGTTGCCTCTCCTGACATTGAGAGGACTCTCTCTATGTGCTAAGGGGTCTTTGTATGCAGCATGTGCTAGGAGTGTGATGCTGTATGGTAGTGAGACCTGGGCAGTAAAGGAAGAGGATTTTCACAGGCTCAACTGTACAGAAATGACAATGATTATGTGGATGTGCAGTGCGTCCCTGCGTGCAAAGCCTGGGGGGACTGGGTTTACGATGAAAGAGTTGAGAGGTAGGATGGGACTGGAATGTATTGGTGTTGTGATAAGGAGAGGTAGATTGAGATGGTTTGGGCATGTGGAGAGGATGGGGGATGATACTTGTAATTGGGTGCAGGCGAGAAGTGTTAATACTGGGGGTGGGCTTGCGAGGGGTAGACCGAGAAAGACATGGGACGAGGTCATTAAATATGAACTTAGGGTTAAGGGACTGAACAGGAAGGCTGCCATGGATCAAGCAGCATGGAGAGCCGCCATTAGGTGACCAAGGCCGATGCATGCAAGCATGTTGGAGCCTACAAAAATGGAAATGAACGAAGGAGTTAAGGAAACAGTCTTCGAGTCGCTATTATCATTGTCAAGTGCAGTGGGATTTTTTTATATATCTCTCCATATCACCCAGGGAGGTTACTCCAGTGCAGAGTACAGCATTGAAAACATGACCCAAAGCCCTGGACAGTAATTACAAACGACAGTATTGTACAATACAAATACAAAATCATTCCTTTGCCTGAGTCTGTGAAGTGGAATCTTCCAACTTTCCCTGTGATATAGTATTCACTTTGAAAAACTGGAATCTTCCAATCTTCCCGTGATATAGTACTCGCTTTGAAAAACTGTCTTAAGTTAGATTCAGTCCCAGAGGATGTCACAGATATATCTGAAAGATGTGAAGGGTGGATCCAAGGAATACCGAGTAGAGTCTCCAACATGGAACAGGGTCTCTGGAGACTGATTCGTAGTTATGGAATTATCTGAGCTTTAATGTAGATACAAGTGAGGTAATGATTATTAAGAGAGATGGTAATTCATCGTAAGGCACTGGTAAATGGAGAAAGACATGAATTAGTGGGAGAGTTGAAGTAATGTATCTTTTTAAAGTACTGTAGTAGAAAATGAAAGATAAATGCTTAAAAGATGGAGACAGAAAAGTGACTTCAGGAAGTCAAATGGGTGATACTCTGAAGGCCTTAGCATAAAACTGGTCTGAGTAGGAGAACTGTATTAACATGCTCATGGGTGTGATTTACAGTATAGTTGTTCAGGAGGGATGTAGAGTTAGGAAGTCCTGCAGTGCAAGGGTACCAGTGTGTATGCTTAGATAATGCAGTTACGGAGGGAAGTGTGATATGTGAGTGAGGGTGGGAGAAGGCATGGAGGGCCAGAATTATTGCATATGCCTAGATAATATGTGAAGAGAAGTTTGGATGTTGAGGAAGCAGAAGAATTAAAAGATGGAGATGGATTGATGAAACATGTATGGAGATGTATATGAGTACAGTACAATTTCAATTTTTTTTTTTTTTTTTTTTTTTTTTTTTTTTTTTTGAGTTGCCAGAATGGTCTCTGCCCTAAGTACATTATGAGTGTGACATGAAACATATTTTTTGTGGGATCATTGTCTTTGAGATGGAACAGAGAACTATGATGGCTTAAATATTGAACACTTTATTGTTCTCATACTTTTATGCTCTCCTTTTGCTATTTCAGGATCCTACCCACTCCATTTATTCATGTTAGAGAATAGGGTTAGTGTGATTCAAGGGGCTTGACCAGATTGCAGCTTGGAAAGCAGTCATCAGTTGAATGAAGCTACCTCAGGTAAATATGGTACATTGCCTTAAAAATGTGTTGATGTACATGTGATGATCTCATGTAGGCTAATTATATATAGAGAGAATATCCTTTAAGTTTTGCTCTTTTTCTGTTAGACATTAAGAGGCCATGTCACGTTATGAACAAGTCCATTCATGTGTCCTGTTTCGTACCATGAAGCCATAATGAAAGAATAAAGAAAATGGTATGGTGAGCAAAGGGATGGGTAAGGTGTGCTGGAATGTTGTTGGATGGCAGGGCTGGGGCAGGAAAATATTGTATACCCTGTGGAAATTGTACCATTAGTAGTTTTAGTGCAGTGATTTTTTTTTAAATATCCTCAAGAGTGAAATGAGAAGGGGAGAGAGTAAAGAAATGAGCATGGGAAACAGAGAAATGGGTGACATGAGGTTGAATTGTTTGGAGGTGGGAAGGGACCATGAGAAAATACAGTAAACTCTCGATATAACGAACTAATTGGTACCAGACCCTTGACGTCAAAGCCAAACACCATGCTGTTCAGTGTCGTGGCTTTTACCGAACAAAGATCGTTAAATATAGAGCATCGTTTGGCCGTACATTTGTACACAGTAACATACAGCAAGGTCTATATGTCTCCTTTTCTCAATAAATGCCGTATTTACTAACTTACATGTTTATTCTTACTGCAAATAAAGACTGCAGGTAGGCCTTGGATAAATCTATGTTTGTTCATTTTTCGGTATTTACGAGGAAAATGTGGGTAAAGAAAACTCACAGTTACATTACAGAAAATACTACATACAATATAAGAGAATAACAAGGCGAACAGTACAGAACAGCTGCATATACCTTAAACATAAAAAACACTGCATACCACCTCTGGCACAGATAGTCAGTAATAACCACCACAATACTGCACTATACTGTATTGTACACTGTCTATACACTACAGTACTGTACATTTGTTATTCGGTATTTACAAGGAAAGTGTGGGGTAACGAAAACTCACTGTATGTGAACTGTTACATTACAGTAAATACTGTACTACTTATTAGAGAATAGCAAAGCAAACAGTATAGAACAGTACAGAGGAGTGCAGGTGTGTGTGTGTGTGTGTGTGTGTGTGTGTGTGTGTGTGTGTGTGTGTGTGTCTGTGTGCGTGCATGCATGTGTACGTATGTTTGTGCGTGCTTTCACGTGTGTGTTTGTGTGTGTGTGTGTGTGTGTGTGTGTGTGTGTGTGTGTGTGTGTCTGTGTGCGTGCATGCATGTGTACGTATGTTTGTGCGTGCTTTCACGTGTGTGTTTGTGTGTGTGTGTGTGTGTGTGTGTGTGTGTGTGTGTGTGTGTGTGTGTGTGTGTATTTACCTAGTTGTATTTACCAAGTTGTGATATACAGGAAATGAGCAATGCTCGTGGGGTCCCATCTCTTTTTTCTCAATAAGTCAAGTTTTGCTTTGAACTCGTTTACGTGTTTAGACTGGACGATCTCTTTGTCCAGGCTGTTCCACAGGCCTGTACATCTATATGGAAAGCTATATTTCTTCATATCCTTCAAGCAACTTGACTTTTCAGTTTCATTCCATGTCCTCATGTTACTCTCCCATCCCATACAAACAGATCTTTTCTGTCAATTTTATCTACTCCCATCATGGCCCTGAACACTGCAATCATGTCGTCTCTCTCTCTACTTTCTTCTAAGGAAGGCAGATCCAGCTTTTCCAGCCTCTCTCTATATGACAGATCTGCCAGGCTAGGGACCATCTTGGTTGCTGTTCTTTGTATTCTCTCAATCTTGTTTATATCTTTCTTTTTGTGTGGGGACCACACTGCTGCCACATATTCCAACCTTGGGCGGATCATGGCCACTATCAATTTTTTCATCATCTCCTCATCCATGTAATGGAATGCCACCCATATGTTAGTCAAGAGATTGTACGTCTCTCTAACTATCTTGTTAATGTGTTTTTCCAGCGACAAACTATCCTGGACCAGCACTCCCAAATCTTTCTCTTCTCTCGCTTTTGTGTTTGGTTCATCACCTTTCATAAAATTCAGTGATGGCCTCTTGGTACTTTAACCCATTTCCAATATTTTCCATTTTTTTTGCATTGAATTCATTTCCCACACCCGGCTCCGATCATGAATCCTATTCAGGTCTTCCTAAAGCATTTTACAGTCTTACTTGATTTCTGCTCTCCTCAAGATCTTTGCATCGTCAGCAAACAGACTTGCATAATTGTTCATTCCTTCTACCATATCAGTTACGTAAATCAGGAACATTACTGGTGCTAACACCGAGCCCTGTGGGACTCCACTTGTTACTTCCCTCCATCGAGATAGCTTGTCCTTTATTATTGTGCTCATTTGTCTGTCTCTCAAGAAGTCTTTCATCCACTCCAGGAGGTTTCCTTTCAGTCCTCCTATGTGCTCCAATTTCCACATTAGTCGCTTGTAGGGTACCTCGTCAAAGGCTTTCTCCAAATCTAAATACACACACTCCACCCAGCAGTCTCTTTCCTGTAGCACGTCAATCGCTCTTGAGTAAAAGCTCAACATGTTGGAAACACACAACCTTCCACTTCTGAATCCAAACTGACTTTCTGACAAAATGTTCATCTCCTCCAGATATTTTATCCATCTGTCTTTCAGGATTCTCTCACACAATTTTACGACTGTGCTGGTCAGAGACACTGGTCTATAATTCAGGGGTTCTTCCTTGTTTCCTCCCATATAAATTGGTACCACATTGGCCCTCTTCCATTCCTGAGGCACTTTCCCTTCTTCCAGAGAACACACAATTAAACCATGAATCTTATCCGCCAGTTGTTCTCTGCATACTTTCAGTACCCAAGTAGAGATTCCATCCAGTCCTGGGGCTTTCCTTACATCTTGAGTTTCCAGTAATTTATACACTTCCTGCACTTCCATTTTTATATCTTTTATCACTACTTTTCCAGTCACTCCCTCCCCCTCCACAAAATCCCTTTCTTTAGTGAAATCCAGATGGTAAGATTTGTTGATTATTTCACCTTGCATTGCCGCATCTTTATAGACCTCTCCTGCTTTCAGTTTGGTGAATCCTTCTTTTTTTTTCAGTTTGCCATTAACAAATTTATAAAACAATTGGGGTTCTTAATATTGACAGTTATACCTTTTTCTGAGTTCCTTTCTTTCTGTCTGCGTATTCTTGTACAGTACAGTATATTCATTTCTAGTTAATTTATATTCTTCCTTTGTTCTGTTATTACCTGTGTGTATTTACCTATTTGTAGTATACAGGAATTGAGTGATGCTTGTGTTGGCCTGTCTCCATATCCACATTTATCTAGTTTACTTTTACACACACGAATGTTTTTCTCCTGCACCACTTTTTTGTCTAAGTCGTTCCAAATACTTATGTATTTACCCAATACCTGTATACCTAATTGAGATACACACGAAATATGCTATGCTCGTGGGTTCCCATCGCTGTTTCTCAGTAAGTCAAATTTAACTTTAAACTCGTTTAAGTTTTTAGACTGGATGATCTCTTTGTCCAGGCTATTCCCTAAATCTATACTTCTGTAAGGAAAGCTATATTTCTTGATATCCTTCAAGCAGCTTGACTTTTTCAATTTCATCCTGTGTTCTCTTGTTGCTCTCTTATCCCATAAGAACAGATCTTCTCGGTCAATATTATCTACTCCCACCATGGTCCTGAACACTGCAATCATGTCCCCCCTCTTTCTCCTTTCCTCTAAGGAAGGCAAATCCAGCTTTTCCAGCCTTTCTCTGTATGACAGATCTGCCAGACTGGGGACCATTTTGGTTGCTGTCCTTTGTATTCTCTCAATCTTGTTTATATCTTTCTTTTTGTGTGGGGACCACACTACCGCTGCATATTCTAACCTGGGGCGGATCATGGCCACTATCAATTTTTTCATCATCTCCTCATCCATATAATGAAATGCTACTTTTATGTTAGTCAAGAGTTTATAAGTCTCTCCAACTATCTTGTTAATGTGCTTTTCTGGTGACAAACTATCTTGGATCAGCACTCCTAAGTCTTTCTCTTCTCTCATTTTAGTGATTAATTCATTACCCAACAAATAATTCATTGATGGCCTCCTGGTACTTTTACCCATTTCCAATATTTTACATTTCTTTACATTAAATTTCACTTCCCACTTCTGGCTCCAATCATGTATCCTATCCAGATCCTCCTGCAGCATTTTACAATCCTCCTCAACCTTTACCTTCCTTAAGATCTTTACTTCAACAGCAAACAGACTTGCATAACTGTTCACTCTATCTACCATTTCATTTACGTAAATCAGGAACATTACTGGCGCCAACACCGAGCCTTGAGGGACTCCACTTGTTACTTCCCTCCATCCAGACATCCTATCCTTTATTACTGTCCTCATTTGTCTGTCACTCAAAAAGTCTCTCATCCATTCCAGGAGTTTCCCCTTCAGTCCTCCTATATATTCTAGTTTCCACATTAGTCTCTTATGAGGTACCTTGTTAAAGGCCTTCTCTAAATCTGAGTACACACAATCCACCCAACCATCTCTCACCAGTACCACGTCAATTGCTCTTGAGTAAAAGCTCAACAAGTTAGAAACACATGACCTTCCACTTCTGAATCCAAACTGACATTTGGCCAAAATATTCGTCTCCTCTAGATATTTTATCCATCTGTCTTTCAGGATTCTCTCGCACAATTTTGCAACCATGCTGGTTAGGGACACTGGTCTATAATTCAGGGATTCTTCCCTGTTTCCTCCCTTATAAATTGGTACCACATTTGCCCTCTTCCATTCTTGTGGCACTTTCCCCTCTTCCAGAGAACACATGATTAAACTGTGAATTTTATCTGCCAGTTGTTCTCTGCATTCCTTCAGTACCCAGTTAGAAATTCCATCAGGTCCTGGGGCTTTCCTTACATCTTGAGTGTCCAATAATTTGTACACTTCCTGTACCTCCACTTTTATATCTTTTATCACCGGTACATTTTTAGTCACTCCCTCCCCTTCCACAATCTCTTTTTCATTAGTGAAAACTGATTGGAAATATTTGTTCATTATTTCAGCTTGCATTGCTGCATCTTTAGAGACCTCTCCTTCTACTTTCATTTTAGTGATTCCTTCCCTTTGTTTCAATTTGCCATTAACAAATCTATAAAACAGTTTGGGTTCATCCTTGCATTTGTCTATTATACCTTTTTCAAAATTCCTTTCTTCTTCTCTATGTATTCTTGTGTAATCATTTCTAGTTCTTTTATATTCTTCCTTTGTTCTGGTGTTGCCCCTCTTTCTCCAGTTGTTCCATGCCTTATCTCTTTCTTTTTTTTGCTATCATACACCTTCTATTAAACCACTCCTTTTTCCTGTTTTTATTCCCTCTTACTCTTGGTACAAATTTTTCCACTCCCAAATTGTAGAGGTTTAGAAAGATATCCCACTTCCTTTGTATCTCTCTTGTTTCTCTGAATTTTCTTCAATCCTCATTTTCAAAAAAGTTTCTCAGTCCTGTGATATTAGCTTTCCCAATGTTGTATCTTCCCTGTCTGTGAAGCTCATCTCTTGGCTCGACGTTCACTATTATCATCTGGAACTCAGTGACCACATGATCACTTTTTCCTATAGGACAGAAATATTTCAATGATTCTATCACATCGGGTTCTTTGGTAAACAGTAAATCTAACCTTGCTGGTGTGTCCTCACCTCAGAACCGTGTCTCTTCTCTGATCCATTGCGTCATCACATTATTCATTATTATATTTAATAATATAGTGCCCCACAAATCCTCACTGCCTCTTGAGTCCCATTCCTCCCAGTTCACCTCTTTACAGTTAAAGTCACCCACCAAAATTATATTATTGCTTTTCTCAGTTATTTTTTGTAAATAGCTAGCCATATCTGACAACATCTCATGGTATTTGTCATCATTCTATGCTCTCATCTTAGGGGGAACATACACTACCGCCATATCTCTCTTGACTTTCTCTCCAGTTTCTAATTTCATATATATCACTTCAGCCCTGCCTTCTCCCATTTCCACGGTATCTACATTTATGTTGTTCTTCACTGCTATCATCACTCCTCCTCTCGTTTCTTCTTTTCGGTCTCTTCTCCACAGATTGTTTTTATCATCTCCCAAATGAACATCAATATCCTCTCTTAATTTGGTCTGTACAAAGCACATGACATCAGGTTCATATTCTCTCAAAAAATCATTAATTTCAATCCTGGCTGATATTAAACCATCAATATTAGTGTTTATCACCTTTAAATTATTTTTCATGTTTTTTATACCCTCTTCTCTCCTTCTCTCCGTCAGTACCACTTCCTCAATTTCTAATCTTTCACAGCTATTTCCCTGAGTTTCCTTCGCTTCTATTTCCTTATATACCACTTCCTTACTTTCATATCCAGTACTTGCCAAAAAAAGTATTACATTCTTCCTCTGTCCTCTTATCATTTTTTTCCTTTACTTGATCCTTCAGTGATTTTAAAACTACTCTTTCTTCTTCATTTAAATCTTTTCTTATTATAATATTTTCCATTCCAGCCTCTTTGCTTAATTTCCAGGTCATTTTGAGTATATCATTTACCAAACTTTCTGATGTCAACTTGACTCTCATTGGTCTTGTTTCCCCTTTCCTGTAAGGCCTTATCCTCCTTACTTCCTCAATTTCTTTTACCCACTTGTCTCCTTCGGGGTCAATTTTGCCTAATATACCTCTCACCAGGTTCGTGTCTCTCTCGAGTGTCACAAATCTAACCTTTTCTCCCTCCTCCCTGTTTCCAAATATTACCACGCATCTGTTCCTTTCTACAGTTTCTCTCACTATTTTCTCTTTTTTCTTCAGTATTTTCACTACATTTTCTTCCATCCTTTTCTTGTTCTTTTCCCTTTCTTCCTGGATGATTTCTCTTAAGCTGACCACTTCTTTCTGTTCTTCTTCTACGTGTGCCCACTTTGCCTTACGTTCTTCTAATACACTACTCACCTTCTCAGTTTTATTAGTACTCTCTTCTAGTTTCCTCCTCAATTCAACATTTTCACGCTTCAAATTTTTGATTTCTTCATTTGCCGTCTCATTGGACTGGATCAGACTCTGTATAGTAATTTCCATATTCTCAGACACGTCCTTTAACACTAAATTCTCCACTTTCTTTTCAAGTTCACTAATCCTCGTTATCAATGTTTTAACCAGATCCATGATATTAGTATTTCTATCAAATCCTGGAAATTTGAGTCCCTCATTGTTTACATTTTCGGCCATGTTGGATGTTGGTTACTGTAGCAAAAACAGCTGTTACCGAAAATACAGTACTACAAAACATTCATGTATATTCTTCCCAATAAATCTTTACATTTTTGGTAGTCTATATTAACTTACAATATTTTAAACTTAAAACAAAACCATAGGAGACAGGATAAACATAATTCCTGGAAACTGCTTAAGGTATGCAGCCTGGGCCTGGGAGCTGTTGAGAGACACGTCCGTCCGTTGTGGCTGTCCGTGTGTGTGTGTGTGAGTGAGTGAGTGAGTGAGTGAGTGAGTGCGTGAGCCATGCTGGTCGTTGTTTCCTGCACGTCCATTCTTTTACCGAATAAAATTCGTTAAATGGACATAACGTTCAGCTAGCTCAAGGTGGTCATTAAAACTGAAATTCAGTAAAAGAGGGTTTGGTATATGAAAGATTTACTTTACCATGAAAATGTGTGCTGTTGCATTAAGGGTATGCATGCAGTAAAGTTACAGGTAACTTAGAATTTTATTAAGCAAAAGCAAGACACATTTGTCTTGCTCTCTTTAGCCTTGGGCCTCGCGATACAGGCAAATATATAGCTGTATAATTCTAATATCATACAGAAGTTTAGTACTGGGATGGCCTCTCTGTTGG